>NW_027184616.1:3106818-3417500 GCF_032405125.1 Capricornis sumatraensis | reverse complement strand
CGTGCATGCCCCCACTCGAGACGAGGCCTGACTCCCCTGGGGAGACTCCAGAAGTACCCAAAGATACATGTCAGCCCCTGAGAGGAATCCTCTGTTCCGGCCCTGACTCCACACAAGGTTTTTGGCCCCGGTATCAACGGGAGAGGAATCCCGAGAGGCCCCCTAGCAACTCGCATGAGGACTGGCCTCTCCTGAGGCCACCAGGGCGGGTCCCTGAGGTCCCCGTCGTATCTCGAAAACACCTGCCACAACTCGAGAAAATCCAGGAAGTTCTCCCTTCCAGGCGAGAAGAGGCCTATTTACGATGAGGCGTCTGGAGACTAATGACACCTAACCTCTGGAACTTCGAAAGGGTCTTTCACACCCTTGCTGCAACTCAAGAAGTTCACCGCCATCCCCGTCTCCACTCGAGAGGAAGCACGATGGTCCCGCCCACATCCAGAGGAGCCCCGTTTCCCCCTCGTAGCTCGAGATGAGGGATCCTTTCCCTGCTTTCAACGGGAAAGAATTCCCGGCGTTGCCGTCGCATCTCAAGAGGAGGCACTCTCAACAGGAAAGGCGAGAGGAACTCCATGGTCGTACCACCATTCCAAGAGTCCCCCAGATGTCTCAGTCCATTCCAGAGGAACCTCTTTGCCCTGCACTGGCTCATCTTTCACGCCGAGGATCGACTCACACCACGGTGGCACGTGGGACAGCCCTGTGGGAAAGCCTCGAGGGAAAGCCTCGAGGGAAAACCACAGATCCTTTGATCCACGCCACGGGAAGCGTGACATTGCTGCTACAGCCTGGAAGGAAAGCGCACGTGCATGCCCCCACTCGAGACGAGGCCTGACTCCCCTGGGGAGACTCCAGAAGTACCCAAAGATCCATGTCAGCCCCTGAGAGGAATCCTCGGTTCCGGCCCTGACTCCACACAAGGTTTTTGGCCCCGGTATCGACGGGAGAGGAATCCCGAGAGGCCCCCTAGCAACTCGCATGGGGACTGGCCTCTCCTGAGGCCACCACGGCGGGTCCCTGAGGTCCCCGTCGTAACTCGAGAACACCTGCCGCAACTCGAGAAAATCCAGGAAGTTCTCCCTTCCAGGCGAGATGAGGCCTATTTCCGATGAGGCGTCTGGAGACTAATGACACCTAACCTCTGGAACTTCGAAAGGGTCTTTCACACCCTTGCTGCAACTCAAGAAGTTCACCGCCATACCCGTCTCCACTCGAGAGGAAGCACGATGGTCCCGCCCACATCCAGAGGAGCCCCGTTTCCCCCTCGTAGCTCGAGATGAGGGATCCTTTCCCTGCTTTCAACGGGAAAGAATTCCCGGCGTTCCCGTCGCATCTCAAGAGGAGGCACTCTCAACAGGAAAGGCGAGAGGAACTCCATGGTCGTACCACCATTCCAAGAGTCCCCCAGATGTCTCACTCCATTCCAGAGGAACCTCTTTGCCCTGCACTGGCTCATCTTTCACGCCGAGGATCGACTCACACCACGGTGGCACGTGGGACAGCCCTGTGGGAAAGCCTCGAGGGAAAGCCTCGAGGGAAAACCACAGATCCTTTGATCCACGCGGCGGGAAGTGTGACATTGCTGCTACAGGCTGGAAGGAAAGCGCACGTGCATGCCCCCACTCTAGACGAGGCCTGACTCCCCTGGAGAGACTCCAGAAGAACCCAAAGATCCATGTCAGCCCCTGAGAGGAATCCTCGGTTCTGGCCCTGACTCGACACAAGGTTTTTGGCCCCGGTATCGACGGGAGAGGAATCCCGAGAGGCTCCCTAGCAAGTCGCATGGGGACTGGCCTCTCCTGAGGCCACCAGGGCGGGTCCCTGAGGTCCCGGTCGTATCTGGAGAACACCTGCCGCAACTCGAGAAAATCCAGGAAGTTCTCCCTTCCAGGCGAGATGAGGCCTATTTCCGATGAGGCGTCTGGAGACTAATGACACCTAACCTCTGGAACTTCGAAAAGGTCTTTTACACCCTTGCTGCAACTCAAGAAGTTCACCGCCATACCCGTCTCCACTCGAGAGGAAGCACGATGATCCCGCCCACATCCAGAGGAGCCCCGTTTCCCCCTCGTAGCTCGAGATGAGGGATCCTTTCCCTGCTTTCAACGGGAAATAATTCCCGGCGTTCCCGTCGCATCTCAAGAGGAGGCACTCTCAACAGGAAAGGCGAGAGGAACTCCATGGTCGTACCACCATTCCAAGAGTCCCCCAGATGTCTCAGTCCATTCCAGAGGAACCTCTTTGCCCTGCACTGGCTCATCTTTCACGCCGAGGATCGGCTCACACCACGGTGGCACGTGGGACAGCCCTGTGGGAAAGCCTCGAGGGAAAGCCTCGAGGGAAAACCACAGATCCTTTGATCCACGCGGCGGGAAGTGTAACATTGCTGCTACAGCCTGGAAGGAAAGCGCACGTGCATGCCCCCACTCTAGACGAGGCCTGACTCCCCTGGGGAGACTCCAGAAGTACCCAAAGATCCATGTCAGCCCCTGAGAGGAATCCTCGGTTCCGGCCCTGACTCCACACAAGGTTTTTGGCCCCGGTATCGACGGGAGAGGAATCCCGAGAGGCCCCCTAGCAACTCGCATGGGGACTGGCCTCTCCTGAGGCCACCAGGGCGGGTCCCTGAGGTCCCCGTCGTAACTCGAGAACACCTGCCGCAACTCGAGAAAATCCAGGAAGTTCTCCCTTCCAGGCGAGATGAGGCCTATTTCCGATGAGGCGTCTGGAGACTAATGACACCTAACCTCTGGAACTTCGAAAGGGTCTTTCACACCCTTGCTGCAACTCAAGAAGTTCACCGCCATACCCGTCTCCACTCGAGAGGAAGCACGATGGTCCCGCCCACATCCAGAGGAGCCCCGTTTCCCCCTCGTAGCTCGAGATGAGGGATCCTTTCCCTGCTTTCAACGGGAAAGATTTCCCGGCGTTCCCGTCGCATCTCAAGAGGAGGCACTCTCAACAGGAAAGGCGAGAGGAACTCCATGGTCGTACCACCATTTCAAGAGTCTCCCAGATGTCTCAGTCCATACCAGAGGAACCTCTTTGCCCTGCACTGGCTCATCTTTCACGCCGAGGATCGACTCACACCACGGTGGCACGTGGGACAGCCCTGTGGGAAAGCCTCGAGGGAAAGCCTCGAGGGAAAACCACAGATCCTTTGATCCACGCCACGGGAAGCGTGACATTGCTGCTACAGCCTGGAAGGAAAGCGCACGTGCATGCCCCCACACGAGACGAGGCCTGACTCCCCTGGGGAGACTCCAGAAGTACCCAAAGATCCATGTCAGCCCCTGAGAGGAATCCTCGGTTCCGGCCCTGACTCCACACAAGGTTTTTGGCCCCGGTATCGACGGGAGAGGAATCCCGAGAGGCCCCCTAGCAAGTCGCATGGGGACTGGCCTCTCCTGAGGCCACCAGGGCGGGTCCCTGAGGTCCCCGTCGTAACTCGAGAACACCTGCCGCAACTCGAGAAAATCCAGGAAGTTCTCCCTTCCAGGCGAGATGAGGCCTATTTCCGATGAGGCTTCTGGAGACTAATGACACCTAACCTCTGGAACTTCGAAAGGGTCTTTCACACCCTTGCTGCAAATCAAGAAGTTCACCGCCATACCCGTCTCCACTCGAGAGGAAGCACGATGGTCCCGCCCACATCCAGAGGAGCCCCGTTTCCCCCTCGTAGCTCGAGATGAGGGATCCTTTCCCTGCTTTCAACGGGAAAGAATTCCCGGCGTTCCCGTCGCATCTGAAGAGGAGGCACTCTCAACAGGAAAGGCGAGAGGAACTCCATGGTCGTACCACCATTCCAAGAGTCCCCCAGATGTCTCAGTCCATTCCAGAGGAACCTCTTTGCCCTGCACTGGCTCATCTTTCACGCCGAGGATCGACTCACACCACGGTGGCACGTGGTGCAGCCCTGTGGGAAAGCCTCGAGGGAAAGCCTCGAGGGAAAACCACAGATCCTTTGATCCACTCGACGGGAAGTGTGACATTGCTGCTACAGCCTGGAAGGAAAGCGCACGTGCATGCCCCCACTCGAGACGAGGCCTGAATCCCCTGGGGAGACTCCAGAAGTACCCAAAGATCCATGTCAGCCCCTGAGAGGAATCCTCGGTTCTGGCCCTGACTCGACACAAGGTTTTTGGCCCCGGTATCGACGGGAGAGGAATCCCAAGAGGCCCCCTAGCAAGTCGCATGGGGAGTGGCCTCTCCTGAGGCCACCAGGGCGGGTCCCTGAGGTCCCCGTCGTAACTCGAGAACACCTGCCGCAACTCGAGAAAATCCAGGAAGTTCTCCCATCCAGGCGAGATGAGGCCTATTTCCGATGAGGCGTCTGGAGACTAATGACACCTAACCTCTGGAACTTCGAAAGGGTCTTTCACACCCTTGCTGCAACTCAAGAAGTTCACCGCCATACCCGTCTCCACTCGAGAGGATGCACGATGGTCCCGCCCACATCCAGAGGAGCCCCGTTTCCCCCTCGTAGCTCGAGATGAGGGATCCTTTCCCTGCTTTCAACGGGAAAGAATTCCCGGCGTTCCCGTCGCATCTCAAGAGGAGGCACTCTCAACAGGAAAGGCGAGAGGAACTCCATGGTCGTACCACCATTCCAAGAGTCCCCCAGATGTCTCAGTCCATTCCAGAGGAACCTCTTTGCCCTGCACTGGCTCATCTTTCACGCCGAGGATCGGCTCACACCACGGTGGCACGTGGGACAGCCCTGTGGGAAAGCCTCGAGGGAAAGCCTCGAGGGAAAACCACAGATCCTTTGATCCACGCGGCGGGAAGTGTGACATTGCTGCTACAGCCTGGAAGGAAAGCGCACGTGCATGCCTCCACTCTAGACGAGGCCTGACTCCCCTGGGGAGACTCCAGAAGTACCCAAAGATCCATGTCAGCCCCTGAGAGGAATCCTCGGTTCCGGCCCTGACTCCACACAAGGTTTTTGGCCCCGGTATCGACGGGAGAGGAATCCCGAGAGGCCCCCTAGCAACTCGCATGTGGACTGGCCTCTCCTGAGGCCACCAGGGCGGGTCCCTGAGGTCCCCGTCGTAACTCGAGAACACCTGCCGCAACTCGAGAAAATCCAGGAAGTTCTCCCTTCCAGGCGAGATGAGGCCTATTTCCGATGAGGCGTCTGGAGACTAATGACACCTAACCTCTGGAACTTCGAAAGGGTCTTTCACACCCTTGCTGCAACTCAAGAAGTTCACCGCCATACCCGTCTCCACTCGAGAGGAAGCACGATGGTCCCGCCCACATCCAGAGGAGCCCCGTTTCCCCCTCGTAGCTCGAGATGAGGGATCCTTTCCCTGCTTTCAACGGGAAAGAATTCCCGGCGTTCCCCTCGCATCTCGAGAGGAGGCACTCTCAACAGGAAAGGCGAGAGGAACTCCATGGTCGTACCACCATTTCAAGAGTCTCCCAGATGTCTCAGTCCATACCAGAGGAACCTCTTTGCCCTGCACTGGCTCATCTTTCACGCCGAGGATCGACTCACACCACGGTGGCACGTGGGACAGCCCTTTGGGAAATCCTCGAGGGAAAGCCTCGAGGGAAAACCACAGATCCTTTGATCCACGCCACGGGAAGCGTGACATTGCTGCTACAGCCTGGAAGGAAAGCGCACGTGCATGCCCCCACTCGAGACGAGGCCTGACTCCCCTGGGGAGACTCCAGAAGTACCCAAAGATCCATGTCAGCCCCTGAGAGGAATCCTCTGTTCCGGCCCTGACTCCACACAAGGTTTTTGGCCCCGGTATCAACGGGAGAGGAATCCCGAGAGGCCCCCTAGCAACTCGCATGAGGACTGGCCTCTCCTGAGGCCACCAGGGCGGGTCCCTGAGGTCCCCGTCGTATCTCGAAAACACCTGCCACAACTCGAGAAAATCCAGGAAGTTCTCCCTTCCAGGCGAGAAGAGGCCTATTTACGATGAGGCGTCTGGAGACTAATGACACCTAACCTCTGGAACTTCGAAAGGGTCTTTCACACCCTTGCTGCAACTCAAGAAGTTCACCGCCATCCCCGTCTCCACTCGAGAGGAAGCACGATGGTCCCGCCCACATCCAGAGGAGCCCCGTTTCCCCCTCGTAGCTCGAGATGAGGGATCCTTTCCCTGCTTTCAACGGGAAAGAATTCCCGGCGTTGCCGTCGCATCTCAAGAGGAGGCACTCTCAACAGGAAAGGCGAGAGGAACTCCATGGTCGTACCACCATTCCAAGAGTCCCCCAGATGTCTCAGTCCATTCCAGAGGAACCTCTTTGCCCTGCACTGGCTCATCTTTCACGCCGAGGATCGACTCACACCACGGTGGCACGTGGGACAGCCCTGTGGGAAAGCCTCGAGGGAAAGCCTCGAGGGAAAACCACAGATCCTTTGATCCACGCCACGGGAAGCGTGACATTGCTGCTACAGCCTGGAAGGAAAGCGCACGTGCATGCCCCCACTCGAGACGAGGCCTGACTCCCCTGGGGAGACTCCAGAAGTACCCAAAGATCCATGTCAGCCCCTGAGAGGAATCCTCGGTTCCGGCCCTGACTCCACACAAGGTTTTTGGCCCCGGTATCGACGGGAGAGGAATCCCGAGAGGCCCCCTAGCAACTCGCATGGGGACTGGCCTCTCCTGAGGCCACCACGGCGGGTCCCTGAGGTCCCCGTCGTAACTCGAGAACACCTGCCGCAACTCGAGAAAATCCAGGAAGTTCTCCCTTCCAGGCGAGATGAGGCCTATTTCCGATGAGGCGTCTGGAGACTAATGACACCTAACCTCTGGAACTTCGAAAGGGTCTTTCACACCCTTGCTGCAACTCAAGAAGTTCACCGCCATACCCGTCTCCACTCGAGAGGAAGCACGATGGTCCCGCCCACATCCAGAGGAGCCCCGTTTCCCCCTCGTAGCTCGAGATGAGGGATCCTTTCCCTGCTTTCAACGGGAAAGAATTCCCGGCGTTCCCGTCGCATCTCAAGAGGAGGCACTCTCAACAGGAAAGGCGAGAGGAACTCCATGGTCGTACCACCATTCCAAGAGTCCCCCAGATGTCTCACTCCATTCCAGAGGAACCTCTTTGCCCTGCACTGGCTCATCTTTCACGCCGAGGATCGACTCACACCACGGTGGCACGTGGGACAGCCCTGTGGGAAAGCCTCGAGGGAAAGCCTCGAGGGAAAACCACAGATCCTTTGATCCACGCGGCGGGAAGTGTGACATTGCTGCTACAGGCTGGAAGGAAAGCGCACGTGCATGCCCCCACTCTAGACGAGGCCTGACTCCCCTGGGGAGACTCCAGAAGAACCCAAAGATCCATGTCAGCCCCTGAGAGGAATCCTCGGTTCTGGCCCTGACTCGACACAAGGTTTTTGGCCCCGGTATCGACGGGAGAGGAATCCCGAGAGGCTCCCTAGCAAGTCGCATGGGGACTGGCCTCTCCTGAGGCCACCAGGGCGGGTCCCTGAGGTCCCGGTCGTATCTGGAGAACACCTGCCGCAACTCGAGAAAATCCAGGAAGTTCTCCCTTCCAGGCGAGATGAGGCCTATTTCCGATGAGGCGTCTGGAGACTAATGACACCTAACCTCTGGAACTTCGAAAAGGTCTTTTACACCCTTGCTGCAACTCAAGAAGTTCACCGCCATACCCGTCTCCACTCGAGAGGAAGCACGATGATCCCGCCCACATCCAGAGGAGCCCCGTTTCCCCCTCGTAGCTCGAGATGAGGGATCCTTTCCCTGCTTTCAACGGGAAATAATTCCCGGCGTTCCCGTCGCATCTCAAGAGGAGGCACTCTCAACAGGAAAGGCGAGAGGAACTCCATGGTCGTACCACCATTCCAAGAGTCCCCCAGATGTCTCAGTCCATTCCAGAGGAACCTCTTTGCCCTGCACTGGCTCATCTTTCACGCCGAGGATCGGCTCACACCACGGTGGCACGTGGGACAGCCCTGTGGGAAAGCCTCGAGGGAAAGCCTCGAGGGAAAACCACAGATCCTTTGATCCACGCGGCGGGAAGTGTGACATTGCTGCTACAGCCTGGAAGGAAAGCGCACGTGCATGCCCCCACTCTAGACGAGGCCTGACTCCCCTGGGGAGACTCCAGAAGTACCCAAAGATCCATGTCAGCCCCTGAGAGGAATCCTCGGTTCCGGCCCTGACTCCACACAAGGTTTTTGGCCCCGGTATCGACGGGAGAGGAATCCCGAGAGGCCCCCTAGCAACTCGCATGGGGACTGGCCTCTCCTGAGGCCACCAGGGCGGGTCCCTGAGGTCCCCGTCGTAACTCGAGAACACCTGCCGCAACTCGAGAAAATCCAGGAAGTTCTCCCTTCCAGGCGAGATGAGGCCTATTTCCGATGAGGCGTCTGGAGACTAATGACACCTAACCTCTGGAACTTCGAAAGGGTCTTTCACACCCTTGCTGCAACTCAAGAAGTTCACCGCCATACCCGTCTCCACTCGAGAGGAAGCACGATGGTCCCGCCCACATCCAGAGGAGCCCCGTTTCCCCCTCGTAGCTCGAGATGAGGGATCCTTTCCCTGCTTTCAACGGGAAAGATTTCCCGGCGTTCCCGTCGCATCTCAAGAGGAGGCACTCTCAACAGGAAAGGCGAGAGGAACTCCATGGTCGTACCACCATTCCAAGAGTCCCCCAGATGTCTCAGTCCATTCCAGAGGAACCTCTTTGCCCTGCACTGGCTCATCTTTCACGCCGAGGATCGACTCACACCACGGTGGCACGTGGTGCAGCCCTGTGGGAAAGCCTCGAGGGAAAGCCTCGAGGGAAAACCACAGATCCTTTGATCCACTCGACGGGAAGTGTGACATTGCTGCTACAGCCTGGAAGGAAAGCGCACGTGCATGCCCCCACTCGAGACGAGGCCTGAATCCCCTGGGGAGACTCCAGAAGTACCCAAAGATCCATGTCAGCCCCTGAGAGGAATCCTCGGTTCTGGCCCTGACTCGACACAAGGTTTTTGGCCCCGGTATCGACGGGAGAGGAATCCCAAGAGGCCCCCTAGCAAGTCGCATGGGGAGTGGCCTCTCCTGAGGCCACCAGGGCGGGTCCCTGAGGTCCCCGTCGTAACTCGAGAACACCTGCCGCAACTCGAGAAAATCCAGGAAGTTCTCCCATCCAGGCGAGATGAGGCCTATTTCCGATGAGGCGTCTGGAGACTAATGACACCTAACCTCTGGAACTTCGAAAGGGTCTTTCACACCCTTGCTGCAACTCAAGAAGTTCACCGCCATACCCGTCTCCACTCGAGAGGATGCACGATGGTCCCGCCCACATCCAGAGGAGCCCCGTTTCCCCCTCGTAGCTCGAGATGAGGGATCCTTTCCCTGCTTTCAACGGGAAAGAATTCCCGGCGTTCCCGTCGCATCTCAAGAGGAGGCACTCTCAACAGGAAAGGCGAGAGGAACTCCATGGTCGTACCACCATTCCAAGAGTCCCCCAGATGTCTCAGTCCATTCCAGAGGAACCTCTTTGCCCTGCACTGGCTCATCTTTCACGCCGAGGATCGGCTCACACCACGGTGGCACGTGGGACAGCCCTGTGGGAAAGCCTCGAGGGAAAGCCTCGAGGGAAAACCACAGATCCTTTGATCCACGCGGCGGGAAGTGTGACATTGCTGCTACAGCCTGGAAGGAAAGCGCACGTGCATGCCTCCACTCTAGACGAGGCCTGACTCCCCTGGGGAGACTCCAGAAGTACCCAAAGATCCATGTCAGCCCCTGAGAGGAATCCTCGGTTCCGGCCCTGACTCCACACAAGGTTTTTGGCCCCGGTATCGACGGGAGAGGAATCCCGAGAGGCCCCCTAGCAACTCGCATGTGGACTGGCCTCTCCTGAGGCCACCAGGGCGGGTCCCTGAGGTCCCCGTCGTAACTCGAGAACACCTGCCGCAACTCGAGAAAATCCAGGAAGTTCTCCCTTCCAGGCGAGATGAGGCCTATTTCCGATGAGGCGTCTGGAGACTAATGACACCTAACCTCTGGAACTTCGAAAGGGTCTTTCACACCCTTGCTGCAACTCAAGAAGTTCACCGCCATACCCGTCTCCACTCGAGAGGAAGCACGATGGTCCCGCCCACATCCAGAGGAGCCCCGTTTCCCCCTCGTAGCTCGAGATGAGGGATCCTTTCCCTGCTTTCAACGGGAAAGAATTCCCGGCGTTCCCCTCGCATCTCGAGAGGAGGCACTCTCAACAGGAAAGGCGAGAGGAACTCCATGGTCGTACCACCATTTCAAGAGTCTCCCAGATGTCTCAGTCCATACCAGAGGAACCTCTTTGCCCTGCACTGGCTCATCTTTCACGCCGAGGATCGACTCACACCACGGTGGCACGTGGGACAGCCCTTTGGGAAATCCTCGAGGGAAAGCCTCGAGGGAAAACCACAGATCCTTTGATCCACGCCACGGGAAGCGTGACATTGCTGCTACAGCCTGGAAGGAAAGCGCACGTGCATGCCCCCACTCGAGACGAGGCCTGACTCCCCTGGGGAGACTCCAGAAGTACCCAAAGATCCATGTCAGCCCCTGAGAGGAATCCTCTGTTCCGGCCCTGACTCCACACAAGGTTTTTGGCCCCGGTATCAACGGGAGAGGAATCCCGAGAGGCCCCCTAGCAACTCGCATGAGGACTGGCCTCTCCTGAGGCCACCAGGGCGGGTCCCTAGGTCCCCGTCGTATCTCGAAAACACCTGCCACAACTCGAGAAAATCCAGGAAGTTCTCCCTTCCAGGCGAGAAGAGGCCTATTTACGATGAGGCGTCTGGAGACTAATGACACCTAACCTCTGGAACTTCGAAAGGGTCTTTCACACCCTTGCTGCAACTCAAGAAGTTCACCGCCATCCCCGTCTCCACTCGAGAGGAAGCACGATGGTCCCGCCCACATCCAGAGGAGCCCCGTTTCCCCCTCGTAGCTCGAGATGAGGGATCCTTTCCCTGCTTTCAACGGGAAAGAATTCCCGGCGTTGCCGTCGCATCTCAAGAGGAGGCACTCTCAACAGGAAAGGCGAGAGGAACTCCATGGTCGTACCACCATTCCAAGAGTCCCCCAGATGTCTCAGTCCATTCCAGAGGAACCTCTTTGCCCTGCACTGGCTCATCTTTCACGCCGAGGATCGACTCACACCACGGTGGCACGTGGGACAGCCCTGTGGGAAAGCCTCGAGGGAAAGCCTCGAGGGAAAACCACAGATCCTTTGATCCACGCCACGGGAAGCGTGACATTGCTGCTACAGCCTGGAAGGAAAGCGCACGTGCATGCCCCCACTCGAGACGAGGCCTGACTCCCCTGGGGAGACTCCAGAAGTACCCAAAGATCCATGTCAGCCCCTGAGAGGAATCCTCGGTTCCGGCCCTGACTCCACACAAGGTTTTTGGCCCCGGTATCGACGGGAGAGGAATCCCGAGAGGCCCCCTAGCAACTCGCATGGGGACTGGCCTCTCCTGAGGCCACCACGGCGGGTCACTGAGGTCCCCGTCGTAACTCGAGAACACCTGCCGCAACTCGAGAAAATCCAGGAAGTTCTCCCTTCCAGGCGAGATGAGGCCTATTTCCGATGAGGCGTCTGGAGACTAATGACACCTAACCTCTGGAACTTCGAAAGGGTCTTTCACACCCTTGCTGCAACTCAAGAAGTTCACCGCCATACCCGTCTCCACTCGAGAGGAAGCACGATGGTCCCGCCCACATCCAGAGGAGCCCCGTTTCCCCCTCGTAGCTCGAGATGAGGGATCCTTTCCCTGCTTTCAACGGGAAAGAATTCCCGGCGTTCCCGTCGCATCTCAAGAGGAGGCACTCTCAACAGGAAAGGCGAGAGGAACTCCATGGTCGTACCACCATTCCAAGAGTCCCCCAGATGTCTCACTCCATTCCAGAGGAACCTCTTTGCCCTGCACTGGCTCATCTTTCACGCCGAGGATCGACTCACACCACGGTGGCACGTGGGACAGCCCTGTGGGAAAGCCTCGAGGGAAAGCCTCGAGGGAAAACCACAGATCCTTTGATCCACGCGGCGGGAAGTGTGACATTGCTGCTACAGGCTGGAAGGAAAGCGCACGTGCATGCCCCCACTCTAGACGAGGCCTGACTCCCTGGGGAGACTCCAGAAGAACCCAAAGATCCATGTCAGCCCCTGAGAGGAATCCTCGGTTCTGGCCCTGACTCGACACAAGGTTTTTGGCCCCGGTATCGACGGGAGAGGAATCCCGAGAGGCTCCCTAGCAAGTCGCATGGGGACTGGCCTCTCCTGAGGCCACCAGGGCGGGTCCCTGAGGTCCCGGTCGTATCTGGAGAACACCTGCCGCAACTCGAGAAAATCCAGGAAGTTCTCCCTTCCAGGCGAGATGAGGCCTATTTCCGATGAGGCGTCTGGAGACTAATGACACCTAACCTCTGGAACTTCGAAAAGGTCTTTTACACCCTTGCTGCAACTCAAGAAGTTCACCGCCATACCCGTCTCCACTCGAGAGGAAGCACGATGATCCCGCCCACATCCAGAGGAGCCCCGTTTCCCCCTCGTAGCTCGAGATGAGGGATCGTTTCCCTGCTTTCAACGGGAAATAATTCCCGGCGTTCCCGTCGCATCTCAAGAGGAGGCACTCTCAACAGGAAAGGCGAGAGGAACTCCATGGTCGTACCACCATTCCAAGAGTCCCCCAGATGACTCAGTCCATTCCAGAGGAACCTCTTTGCCCTGCACTGGCTCATCTTTCACGCCGAGGATCGGCTCACACCACGGTGGCACGTGGGACAGCCCTGTGGGAAAGCCTCGAGGGAAAGCCTCGAGGGAAAACCACAGATCCTTTGATCCACGCGGCGGGAAGTGTGACATTGCTGCTACAGCCTGGAAGGAAAGCGCACGTGCATGCCCCCACTCTAGACGAGGCCTGACTCCCCTGGGGAGACTCCAGAAGTACCCAAAGATCCATGTCAGCCCCTGAGAGGAATCCTCGGTTCCGGCCCTGACTCCACACAAGGTTTTTGGCCCCGGTATCGACGGGAGAGGAATCCCGAGAGGCCCCCTAGCAACTCGCATGGGGACTGGCCTCTCCTGAGGCCACCAGGGCGGGTCCCTGAGGTCCCCGTCGTAACTCGAGAACACCTGCCGCAACTCGAGAAAATCCAGGAAGTACTCCCTTCCAGGCGAGATGAGGCCTATTTCCGATGAGGCGTCTGGAGACTAATGACACCTAACCTCTGGAACTTCGAAAGGGTCTTTCACACCCTTGCTGCAACTCAAGAAGTTCACCGCCATACCCGTCTCCACTCGAGAGGAAGCACGATGGTCCCGCCCACATCCAGAGGAGCCCCGTTTCCCCCTCGTAGCTCGAGATGAGGGATCCTTTCCCTGCTTTCAACGGGAAAGAATTCCCGGCGTTCCCCTCGCATCTCGAGAGGAGGCACTCTCAACAGGAAAGGCGAGAGGAACTCCATGGTCGTACCACCATTTCAAGAGTCTCCCAGATGTCTCAGTCCATACCAGAGGAACCTCTTTGCCCTGCACTGGCTCATCTTTCACGCCGAGGATCGACTCACACCACGGTGGCACGTGGGACAGCCCTTTGGGAAATCCTCGAGGGAAAGCCTCGAGGGAAAACCACAGATCCTTTGATCCACGCCACGGGAAGCGTGACATTGCTGCTACAGCCTGGAAGGAAAGCGCACGTGCATGCCCCCACTCGAGACGAGGCCTGACTCCCCTGGGGAGACTCCAGAAGTACCCAAAGATCCATGTCAGCCCCTGAGAGGAATCCTCTGTTCCGGCCCTGACTCCACACAAGGTTTTTGGCCCCGGTATCAACGGGAGAGGAATCCCGAGAGGCCCCCTAGCAACTCGCATGAGGACTGGCCTCTCCTGAGGCCACCAGGGCGGGTCCCTGAGGTCCCCGTCGTATCTCGAAAACACCTGCCACAACTCGAGAAAATCCAGGAAGTTCTCCCTTCCAGGCGAGAAGAGGCCTATTTACGATGAGGCGTCTGGAGACTAATGACACCTAACCTCTGGAACTTCGAAAGGGTCTTTCACACCCTTGCTGCAACTCAAGAAGTTCACCGCCATCCCCGTCTCCACTCGAGAGGAAGCACGATGGTCCCGCCCACATCCAGAGGAGCCCCGTTTCCCCCTCGTAGCTCGAGATGAGGGATCCTTTCCCTGCTTTCAACGGGAAAGAATTCCCGGCGTTGCCGTCGCATCTCAAGAGGAGGCACTCTCAACAGGAAAGGCGAGAGGAACTCCATGGTCGTACCACCATTCCAAGAGTCCCCCAGATGTCTCAGTCCATTCCAGAGGAACCTCTTTGCCCTGCACTGGCTCATCTTTCACGCCGAGGATCGACTCACACCACGGTGGCACGTGGGACAGCCCTGTGGGAAAGCCTCGAGGGAAAGCCTCGAGGGAAAACCACAGATCCTTTGATCCACGCGGCGGGAAGTGTGACATTGCTGCTACAGGCTGGAAGGAAAGCGCACGTGCATGCCCCCACTCTAGACGAGGCCTGACTCCCCTGGGGAGACTCCAGAAGAACCCAAAGATCCATGTCAGCCCCTGAGAGGAATCCTCGGTTCTGGCCCTGACTCGACACAAGGTTTTTGGCCCCGGTATCGACGGGAGAGGAATCCCGAGAGGCTCCCTAGCAAGTCGCATGGGGACTGGCCTCTCCTGAGGCCACCAGGGCGGGTCCCTGAGGTCCCGGTCGTATCTGGAGAACACCTGCCGCAACTCGAGAAAATCCAGGAAGTTCTCCCTTCCAGGCGAGATGAGGCCTATTTCCGATGAGGCGTCTGGAGACTAATGACACCTAACCTCTGGAACTTCGAAAAGGTCTTTTACACCCTTGCTGCAGCTCAAGAAGTTCACCGCCATACCCGTCTCCACTCGAGAGGAAGCACGATGATCCCGCCCACATCCAGAGGAGCCCCGTTTCCCCCTCGTAGCTCGAGATGAGGGATCGTTTCCCTGCTTTCAACGGGAAATAATTCCCGGCGTTCCCGTCGCATCTCAAGAGGAGGCACTCTCAACAGGAAAGGCGAGAGGAACTCCATGGTCGTACCACCATTCCAAGAGTCCCCCAGATGACTCAGTCCATTCCAGAGGAACCTCTTTGCCCTGCACTGGCTCATCTTTCACGCCGAGGATCGGCTCACACCACGGTGGCACGTGGGACAGCCCTGTGGGAAAGCCTCGAGGGAAAGCCTCGAGGGAAAACCACAGATCCTTTGATCCACGCGGCGGGAAGTGTGACATTGCTGCTACAGCCTGGAAGGAAAGCGCACGTGCATGCCCCCACTCTAGACGAGGCCTGACTCCCCTGGGGAGACTCCAGAAGTACCCAAAGATCCATGTCAGCCCCTGAGAGGAATCCTCGGTTCTGGCCCTGACTCGACACAAGGTTTTTGGCCCCGGTATCGACGGGAGAGGAATCCCGAGAGGCCCCCTAGCAAGTCGCATGGGGACTGGCCTCTCCTGAGGCCACCAGGGCGGGTCCCTGAGGTCCCCGTCGTAACTGGAGAACACCTGCCGCAACTCGAGAAAATCCAGGAAGTTCTCCCTTCCAGGCGAGATGAGGCCTATTTCCGATGAGGCGTCTGGAGACTAATGACACCTAACCTCTGGAACTTCGAAAGGGTCTTTCACACCCTTGCTGCAACTCAAGAAGTTCATCGCCATACCCGTCTCCACTCGAGAGGAAGCACGATGGTCCCGCCCACATCCAGAGGAGCCCCGTTTCCCCCTCGTAGCTCGAGATGAGGGATCCTTTCCCTGCTTTCAACGGGAAAGAATTCCCGGCGTTCCCGTCGCATCTCAAGAGGAGGCACTCTCAACAGGAAAGGCGAGAGGAACTCCATGGTCGTACCACCATTCCAAGAGTCCCCCAGAAGTCTCAGTCCATTCCAGAGGAACCTCTTTGCCCTGCACTGGCTCATCTTTCACGCCGAGGATCGGCTCACACCACGGTGGCACGTGGGACAGCCGTGTGGGAAAGCCTCGAGGGAAAGCCTCGAGGGAAAACCACAGATCCTTTGATCCACGCCACAGGAAGCGGAACATTGCTGCTACAGCCTGGAAGGAAAGCGCACGTGCATGCCCCCACTCGAGACGAGGCCTGACTCCCCTGGGGAGACTCCAGAAGTACCCAAAGATCCATGTCAGCCCCTGAGAGGAATCTTCGGTTCCGGCCCTGACTCCACACAAGGTTTTTGGCCCCGGTATCGACGGGAGAGGAATCCCAAGAGGCCCCCTAGCAACTCGCATGGGGACTGGCCTCTTAGGCCACCAGGGCGGGTCCCTGAGGTCCCCGTCGTAACTCGAGAACACCTGCCGCAACTCGAGAAAATCCAGGAAGTTCTCCCTTCCAGGCGAGATGAGGCCTATTTCCGATGAGGCGTCTGGAGACTAATGACACCTAACCTCTGGAACTTCGAAAGGGTCTTTCACACCCTTGCTGCAACTCAGGAAGTTCACCACCATACCCGTCTCCACTCGAGAGGAAGCACGATGGTCCCGCCCACATCCAGAGGAGCCCCGTTTCCCCCTCGTAGCTAGAGATGAGGGATCCTTTCCCTGCTTTCAACGGGAAAGAATTCCCGGCGTTCCCGTCGCATCTCAAGAGGAGGCACTCTCAACAGGAAAGGCGAGAGGAACTCCATGGTCGTACCACCATTCCAAGAGTCCCCCAGATGTCTCAGTCCATTCCAGAGGAACCTCTTTGCCCTGCACTGGCTCATCTTTCACGCCGAGGATCGGCTCACACCACGGTGGCACGTGGGACAGCCCTGTGGGAAAGCCTCGAGGGAAAGCCTCGAGGGAAAACCACAGATCATTTGATCCAAGCGACGGGAAGCGTGACATTGCTGCTACAGCCTGGAAGGAAAGCGCAAGTGCATGCCCCCACTGGAGACGAGGCCTGACTCCCCTGGGGAGACTCCAGAAGTACCCAAATATCCATGTCAGCCCCTGAGAGGAATCCTCGGTTCCGGCCCTGACTCCACACAAGGTTTTTGGCCCCGGTATCGACGGGAGAGGAATCCCGAGAGGCCCCCTAGCAACTCGCATGGGGACTGGCCTCTCCTGAGGCCACCACGGCGGGTCCCTGAGGTCCCCGTCGTAACTCGAGAACACCTGCCGCAACTCGAGAAAATCCAGGAAGTTCTCCCTTCCAGGCGAGATGAGGCCTATTTCCGATGAGGCGTCTGGAGACTAATGACACCTAACCTCTGGAACTTCGAAAGGGTCTTTCACACCCTTGCTGCAACTCAAGAAGTTCACCGCCATACCCGTCTCCACTCGAGAGGAAGCACGATGGTCCCGCCCACATCCAGAGGAGCCCCGTTTCCCCCTCGTAGCTCGAGATGAGGGATCCTTTCCCTGCTTTCAACGGGAAAGAATTCCCGGCGTTCCCGTCGCATCTCAAGAGGAGGCACTCTCAACAGGAAAGGCGAGAGGAACTCCATGGTCGTACCACCATTCCAAGAGTCCCCCAGATGTCTCAGTCCATTCCAGAGGAACCTCTTTGCCCTGCACTGGCTCATCTTTCACGCCGAGGATCGACTCACACCACGGTGGCACGTGGGACAGCCCTGTGGGAAAGCCTCGAGGGAAAGCCTCGAGGGAAAACCACAGATCCTTTGATCCACGCGGCGGGAAGTGTGACATTGCTGCTGCAGGCTGGAAGGAAAGCGCACGTGCATGCCCCCACTCTAGACGAGGCCTGACTCCCCTGGGGAGACTCCAGAAGAACCCAAAGATCCATGTCAGCCCCTGAGAGGAATCCTCGGTTCTGGCCCTGACTCGACACAAGGTTTTTGGCCCCGGTATCGACGGGAGAGGAATCCCGAGAGGCCCCCTAGCAAGTCGCATGGGGACTGGCCTCTCCTGAGGCCACCAGGGCGGGTCCCTGAGGTCCCGGTCGTATCTGGAGAACACCTGCCGCAACTCGAGAAAATCCAGGAAGTTCTCCCTTCCAGGTGAGATGAGGCCTATTTCCGATGAGGCGTCTGGAGACTAATGACACCTAACCTCTGGAACTTCGAAAAGGTCTTTTACACCCTTGCTGCAACTCAAGAAGTTCACCGCCATACCCGTCTCCACTCGAGAGGAAGCACGATGATCCCGCCCACATCCAGAGGAGCCCCGTTTCCCCCTCGTAGCTCGAGATGAGGGATCCTTTCCCTGCTTTCAACGGGAAAGAATTCCCGGCGTTCCCGTCGCATCTCAAGAGGAGGCACTCTCAACAGGAAAGGCGAGAGGAACTCCATGGTGGTACCACCATTCCAAGAGTCCCCCAGATGTCTCACTCCATTCCAGAGGAACCTCTTTGCCCTGCACTGGCTCATCTTTCACGCCGAGGATCGGCTCACACCACGGTGGCACGTGGGACAGCCCTGTGGGAAAGCCTCGAGGGAAAGCCTCGAGGGAAAACCACAGATCCTTTGATCCACGCCACGGGAAGCGTGACATTGCTGCTACAGCCTGGAAGGAAAGCGCAAGTGCATGCCCACGCTCGAGACGAGGCCTGACTCCCCTGGGGAGACTCCACAAGTACCCAAAGATCCATGTCAGCCCCTGAGAGGAATCCTCGGTTCCGGCCCTGACTCCACACAAGGTTTTTGGCCCCGGTATCGACGGGAGAGGAATCCCGAGAGGCCCCCTAGCAACTCGCATGAAGACTGGCCTCTTCTGAGGCCACCAGGGCGGGTCCCTGAGGTCCCCGTCGTAACTCGAGAGCACCTGCCGCAACTCGAGAAAATCCAGGAAGTTCTCCCTTCCAGGCGAGATGAGGCCTATTTCCGATGAGGCGTCTGGAGACTAATGACACCTAACCTCTGGAACTTCGAAAGGGTCTTTCACACCCTTGCTGCAACTCAAGAAGTTCACCGCCATACCCGTCTCCACTCGAGAGGAAGCACGATGGTCCCGCCCACATCCAGAGGAGCCCCGTTTCCCCCTCGTAGCTCGAGATGAGGGATCCTTTCCCTGCTTTCAACGGGAAATAATTCCCGGCGTTCCCGTCGCATCTCAAGAGGAGGCACTCTCAACAGGAAAGGCGAGAGGAACTCCATGGTCGTACCACCATTCCAAGAGTCCCCCAGATGTCTCAGTCCATTCCAGAGGAACCTCTTTGCCCTGCACTGGCTCATCTTTCACGCCGAGGATCGGCTCACACCACGGTGGCACGTGGGACAGCCCTGTGGGAAAGCCTCGAGGGAAAGCCTCGAGGGAAAACCACAGATCCTTTGATCCACGCGACGGGAAGTGTGACATTGCTGCTACAGCCTGGAAGGAAAGCGCAAGTGCATGCCCCCACTGGAGACGAGGCCTGACTCCCCTGGGGAGACTCCAGAAGTACCCAAAGATCCATGTCAGCCCCTGAGAGGAATCCTCGGTTCCGGCCCTGACTCCACACAAGGTTTTTGGCCCCGCTATCGACGGGAGAGGAATCCCTAGCGGCCCCCTAGCAACTCGCATGAGAACTGGCCTCTCCTGAGGCCACCAGGGCGGGTCCCTGAGGTCCCCGTCGTAACTCGAGAACACCTGCCGCAACTCGAGAAAATCCAGGAAGTTCTCCCTTCCAGGCGAGATGAGTCCTATTTCCGATGAGGCGTCTGGAGACTAATGACACCTAACCTCTGGAACTTCGAAAGGGTCTTTCACACCCTTGCTGCAACTCAAGAAGTTCACCGCCATACCCGTCTCCACTCTAGAGGAAGCACGATGGTCCCGCCCACATCCAGAGGAGCCCCGTTTCCCCCTCGTAGCTCGAGATGAGGGATCCTTTCCCTGCTTTCAACGGGAAAGAATTCCCGGCGTTCCCGTCGCATCTCATGAGGAGGCACTCTCAACAGGAAAGGCGAGAGGAACTCCATGGTCGTACCACCATTCCAAGAGTCCCCCAGATGTCTCAGTCCATTCCAGAGGAACCTCTTTGCCCTGCACTGGCTCATCTTTCACGCCGAGGATCGACTCAAACCACAGTGGCACGTGGGACAGCCCTGTGGGAAAGCCTCGAGGGAAAGCCTCGAGGGAAAACCACAGATCCTTTGACCCACGCGACGGGAAGTGTGACATTGCTGCTACAGGCTGGAAGGAAAGCACACGTGCATGCCCCCACTCGAGACGAGGCCTGACTCCCCTGGGGAGACTCCAGAAGAACGCAAAGATTCATGTCAGCCCCTGAGAGGAATCCTCGGTTCCGTCCCTGACTCGACACAAGGTTTTTGGCCCCGGTATCGACGGGAGAGGAATCCCGAGAGGCCCCCTAGCAAGTCGCATGGGGACTGGCCTCTCCTGAGGCCACCAGGGCGGGTCCCTGAGGTCCCCGTCGTAACTGGAGAACACCTGCCGCAACTCGAGAAAATCCAGGAAGTTCTCCCTTCCAGGCGAGATGAGGCCTATTTCCGATGAGGCGTCTGGAGACTAATGACACCTAACCTCTGGAACTTCGAAAGGGTCTTTCACACCCTTGCTGCAACTCAAGAAGTTCATCGCCATACCCGTCTCCACTCGAGAGGAAGCACGATGGTCCCGCCCACATCCAGAGGAGCCCCGTTTCCCACTCGTAGCTCGAGATGAGGGATCCTTTCCCTGCTTTCAACGGGAAAGAATTCCCGGCGTTCCCGTCGCATCTCAAGAGGAGGCACTCTCAACAGGAAAGGCGAGAGGAACTCCATGGTCGTACCACCATTCCAAGAGTCCCCCAGAAGTCTCAGTCCATTCCAGAGGAACCTCTTTGCCCTGCACTGGCTCATCTTTCACGCCGAGGATCGGCTCACACCACGGTGGCACGTGGGACAGCCGTGTGGGAAAGCCTCGAGGGAAAGCCTCGAGGGAAAACCACAGATCCTTTGATCCACGCCACAGGAAGCGGAACATTGCTGCTACAGCCTGGAAGGAAAGCGCACGTGCATGCCCCCACTCGAGACGAGGCCTGACTCCCCTGGGGAGACTCCAGAAGTACCCAAAGATCCATGTCAGCCCCTGAGAGGAATCCTCGGTTCCGGCCCTGACTCCACACAAGGTTTTTGGCCCCGGTATCGACGGGAGAGGAATCCCAAGAGGCCCCCTAGCAACTCGCATGGGGACTGGCCTCTTAGGCCACCAGGGCGGGTCCCTGAGGTCCCCGTCGTAACTCGAGAACACCTGCCGCAACTCGAGAAAATCCAGGAAGTTCTCCCTTCCAGGCGAGATGAGGCCTATTTCCGATGAGGCGTCTGGAGACTAATGACACCTAACCTCTGGAACTTCGAAAGGGTCTTTCACACCCTTGCTGCAACTCAAGAAGTTCACCGCCATACCCGTCTCCACTCGAGAGGAAGCACGATGGTCCCGCCCACATCCAGAGGAGCCCCGTTTCCCCCTCGTAGCTCGAGATGAGGGATCCTTTCCCTGCTTTCAACGGGAAATAATTCCCGGCGTTCCCGTCGCATCTCAAGAGGAGGCACTCTCAACAGGAAAGGCGAGAGGAACTCCATGGTCGTACCACCATTCCAAGAGTCCCCCAGATGTCTCAGTCCATTCCAGAGGAACCTCTTTGCCCTGCACTGGCTCATCTTTCACGCCGAGGATCGGCTCACACCACGGTGGCACGTGGGACAGCCCTGTGGGAAAGCCTCGAGGGAAAGCCTCGAGGGAAAACCACAGATCCTTTGATCCACGCGACGGGAAGTGTGACATTGCTGCTACAGCCTGGAAGGAAAGCGCAAGTGCATGCCCCCACTGGAGATGAGGCCTGACTCCCCTGGGGAGACTCCAGAAGTACCCAAAGATCCATGTCAGCCCCTGAGAGGAATCCTCGGTTCCGGCCCTGACTCCACACAAGGTTTTTGGCCCCGGTATCGACGGGAGAGGAATCCCGAGAGGCCCCCTAGCAACTCGCATGAAGACTGGCCTCTTCTGAGGCCACCAGGGCGGGTCCCTGAGGTCCCCGTCGTAACTCGAGAACACCTGCCGCAACTCGAGAAAATCCAGGAAGTTCTCCCTTCCAGGCGAGATGAGGCCTATTTCCGATGAGGCGTCTGGAGACTAATGACACCTAACATCTGGAACTTCGAAAGGGTCTTTCACACCCTTGCTGCAACTCAAGAAGTTCACCGCCATACCCGTCTCCACTCGACAGGAAGCACGATGGTCCCGCCCACATCCAGAGGAGCCCCGTTTCCCCCTCGTAGCTAGAGATGAGGGATCCTTTCCCTGCTTTCAACGGGAAAGAATTCCCGGCGTTCCCGTCGCATCTCAAGAGGAGGCACTCTCAACAGGAAAGGCGAGAGGAACTCCATGGTCGTACCACCATTCCAAGAGTCCCCCTGATGTCTCATTCCATTCCAGAGGAACCTCTTTGCCCTGCACTGGCTCATCTTTCACGCCGAGGATCGACTCACACCACGGTGGCACGTGGGACCGCCCTTTGGGAAAGCCTCGAGGGAAAGCCTCGAGGGAAAACCACAGATCCTTTGATCCACGCCACGGGAAGCGTGACATTGCTGCTACAGCCTGGAAGGAAAGCGCACGTGCATGACCCCACTCGAGACGAGGCCTGACTCCCCTGGGGAGACTCCAGAAGTACCCAAAGATCCATGTCAGCCCCTGAGAGGAATCCTCGGTTCCGGCCCTGACTCCACACAAGGTTTTTGGCCCCGGTATCGATGGGAGAGGAATCCCGAGAGGCCCCCTAGCAAGTCGCATGGGGACTGGCCTCTCCTGAGGCCACCAGGGCGGGTCCCTGAGGTCCCCGTCGTAACTCGAGAACACCTGCCGCAACTCGAGAAAATCCAGGAAGTTCTCCCTTCCAGGCGAGATGAGGCCTATTTCCGATGAGGCTTCTGGAGACTAATGACACCTAACCTCTGGAACTTCGAAAGGGTCTTTCACACCCTTGCTGCAACTCAAGAAGTTCACCGCCATACCCGTCTCCACTCGAGAGGAAGCACGATGGTCCCGCCCACATCCAGAGGAGCCCCGTTTCCCCCTCGTAGCTCGAGATGAGGGATCCTTTCCCTGCTTTCAACGGGAAAGAATTCCCGGCGTTCCCGTCGCATCTCAAGAGGAGGCACTCTCAACAGGAAAGGCGAGAGGAACTCCATGGTCGTACCACCATTCCAAGAGTCCCCCAGATGTCTCAGTCCATTCCAGAGGAACCTCTTTGCCCTGCACTGGCTCATCTTTCACGCCGAGGATCGACTCACACCACGGTGGCACGTGGGACAGCCCTGTGGGAAAGCCTCGAGGGAAAGCCTCGAGGGAAAACCACAGATCCTTTGATCCACGCGGCGGGAAGTGTGACATTGCTGCTACAGGCTGGAAGGAAAGCGCACGTGCATGCCCCCACTCTAGACGAGGCCTGACTCCCCTGGGGAGACTCCAGAAGAACCCAAAGATCCATGTCAGCCCCTAAGAGGAATCCTCGGTTCTGGCCCTGACTCGACACAAGGTTTTTGGCCCCGGTATCGACGGGAGAGGAATCCCGAGAGGCCCCCTAGCAAGTCGCATGGGGACTGGCCTCTCCTGAGGCCACCAGGGCGGGTCCCTGAGGTCCCGGTCGTATCTGGAGAACACCTGCCGCAACTCGAGAAAATCCAGGAAGTTCTCCCTTCCAGGCGAGATGAGGCCTATTTCCGATGAGGCGTCTGGAGACTAATGACACCTAACCTCTGGAACTTCGAAAAGGTCTTTTACACCCTTGCTGCAACTCAAGAAGTTCACCGCCATACCCGTCTCCACTCGAGAGGAAGCACGATGATCCCGCCCACATCCAGAGGAGCCCCGTTTCCCCCTCGTAGCTCGAGATGAGGGATCCTTTCCCTGCTTTCAACGGGAAAGAATTCCCGGCGTTCCCGTCGCATCTCAAGAGGAGGCACTCTCAACAGGAAAGGCGAGAGGAACTCCATGGTGGTACCACCACTCCAAGAGTCCCCCAGATGTCTCACTCCATTCCAGAGGAACCTCTTTGCCCTGCACTGGCTCATCTTTCACGCCGAGGATCGGCTCACACCACGGTGGCACGTGGGACAGCCCTGTGGGAAAGCCTCGAGGGAAAGCCTCGAGGGAAAACCACAGATCCTTTGATCCACGCCACGGGAAGCGTGACATTGCTGCTACAGCCTGGAAGGAAAGCGCAAGTGCATGCCCACACTCGAGACGAGGCCTGACTCCCCTGGGGAGACTCCACAAGTACCCAAAGATCCATGTCAGCCCCTGAGAGGAATCCTCGGTTCCGGCCCTGACTCCACACAAGGTTTTTGGCCCCGGTATCGACGGGAGAGGAATCCCGAGAGGCCCCCTAGCAACTCGCATGAAGACTGGCCTCTTCTGAGGCCACCAGGGCGGGTTCCTGAGGTCCCCGTCGTAACTCGAGAACACCTGCCGCAACTCGAGAAAATCCAGGAAGTTCTCCCTTCCAGGCGAGATGAGGCCTATTTCCGATGAGGCGTCTGGAGACTAATGACACCTAACCTCTGGAACTTCGAAAGGGTCTTTCACACCCTTGCTGCAACTCAAGAAGTTCACCGCCATACCCGTCTCCACTCGAGAGGAAGCACGATGGTCCCGCCCACATCCAGAGGAGCCCCGTTTCCCCCTCGTAGCTCGAGATGAGGGATCCTTTCCCTGCTTTCAACGGGAAATAATTCCCGGCGTTCCCGTCGCATCTCAAGAGGAGGCACTCTCAACAGGAAAGGCGAGAGGAACTCCATGGTCGTACCACCATTCCAAGAGTCCCCCAGATGTCTCAGTCCATTCCAGAGGAACCTCTTTGCCCTGCACTGGCTCATCTTTCACGCCGAGGATCGGCTCACACCACGGTGGCACGTGGGACAGCCCTGTGGGAAAGCCTCGAGGGAAAGCCTCGAGGGAAAACCACAGATCCTTTGATCCACGCGACGGGAAGTGTGACATTGCTGCTACAGCCTGGAAGGAAAGCGCAAGTGCATGCCCCCACTGGAGATGAGGCCTGACTCCCCTGGGGAGACTCCAGAAGTACCCAAAGATCCATGTCAGCCCCTGAGAGGAATCCTCGGTTCCGGCCCTGACTCCACACAAGGTTTTTGGCCCCGGTATCGACGGGAGAGGAATCCCGAGAGGCCCCCTAGCAACTCGCATGAAGACTGGCCTCTTCTGAGGCCACCAGGGCGGGTCCCTGAGGTCCCCGTCGTAACTCGAGAACACCTGCCGCAACTCGAGAAAATCCAGGAAGTTCTCCCTTCCAGGCGAGATGAGGCCTATTTCCGATGAGGCGTCTGGAGACTAATGACACCTAACATCTGGAACTTCGAAAGGGTCTTTCACACCCTTGCTGCAACTCAAGAAGTTCACCGCCATACCCGTCTCCACTCGACAGGAAGCACGATGGTCCCGCCCACATCCAGAGGAGCCCCGTTTCCCCCTCGTAGCTAGAGATGAGGGATCCTTTCCCTGCTTTCAACGGGAAAGAATTCCCGGCGTTCCCGTCGCATCTCAAGAGGAGGCACTCTCAACAGGAAAGGCGAGAGGAACTCCATGGTCGTACCACCATTCCAAGAGTCCCCCTGATGTCTCATTCCATTCCAGAGGAACCTCTTTGCCCTGCACTGGCTCATCTTTCACGCCGAGGATCGACTCACACCACGGTGGCACGTGGGACCGCCCTTTGGGAAAGCCTCGAGGGAAAGCCTCGAGGGAAAACCACAGATCCTTTGATCCACGCCACGGGAAGCGTGACATTGCTGCTACAG
Organism: Capricornis sumatraensis; assembly: GCF_032405125.1. NCBI lineage: Eukaryota > Metazoa > Chordata > Mammalia > Artiodactyla > Bovidae > Capricornis > Capricornis sumatraensis. The sequence continues at coordinate 3,391,797 of NW_027184616.1, read as the reverse complement.
CCTGGAAGGAAAGCGCACGTGCATGACCCCACTCGAGACGAGGCCTGACTCCCCTGGGGAGACTCCAGAAGTACCCAAAGATCCATGTCAGCCCCTGAGAGGAATCCTCGGTTCCGGCCCTGACTCCACACAAGGTTTTTGGCCCCGGTATCGATGGGAGAGGAATCCCGAGAGGCCCCCTAGCAAGTCGCATGGGGACTGGCCTCTCCTGAGGCCACCAGGGCGGGTCCCTGAGGTCCCCGTCGTAACTCGAGAACACCTGCCGCAACTCGAGAAAATCCAGGAAGTTCTCCCTTCCAGGCGAGATGAGGCCTATTTCCGATGAGGCTTCTGGAGACTAATGACACCTAACCTCTGGAACTTCGAAAGGGTCTTTCACACCCTTGCTGCAACTCAAGAAGTTCACCGCCATACCCGTCTCCACTCGAGAGGAAGCACGATGGTCCCGCCCACATCCAGAGGAGCCCCGTTTCCCCCTCGTAGCTCGAGATGAGGGATCCTTTCCCTGCTTTCAACGGGAAAGAATTCCCGGCGTTCCCGTCGCATCTCAAGAGGAGGCACTCTCAACAGGAAAGGCGAGAGGAACTCCATGGTCGTACCACCATTCCAAGAGTCCCCCAGATGTCTCAGTCCATTCCAGAGGAACCTCTTTGCCCTGCACTGGCTCATCTTTCACGCCGAGGATCGACTCACACCACGGTGGCACGTGGGACAGCCCTGTGGGAAAGCCTCGAGGGAAAGCCTCGAGGGAAAACCACAGATCCTTTGATCCACGCGGCGGGAAGTGTGACATTGCTGCTACAGGCTGGAAGGAAAGCGCACGTGCATGCCCCCACTCTAGACGAGGCCTGACTCCCCTGGGGAGACTCCAGAAGAACCCAAAGATCCATGTCAGCCCCTAAGAGGAATCCTCGGTTCTGGCCCTGACTCGACACAAGGTTTTTGGCCCCGGTATCGACGGGAGAGGAATCCCGAGAGGCCCCCTAGCAAGTCGCATGGGGACTGGCCTCTCCTGAGGCCACCAGGGCGGGTCCCTGAGGTCCCGGTCGTATCTGGAGAACACCTGCCGCAACTCGAGAAAATCCAGGAAGTTCTCCCTTCCAGGCGAGATGAGGCCTATTTCCGATGAGGCGTCTGGAGACTAATGACACCTAACCTCTGGAACTTCGAAAAGGTCTTTTACACCCTTGCTGCAACTCAAGAAGTTCACCGCCATACCCGTCTCCACTCGAGAGGAAGCACGATGATCCCGCCCACATCCAGAGGAGCCCCGTTTCCCCCTCGTAGCTCGAGATGAGGGATCCTTTCCCTGCTTTCAACGGGAAAGAATTCCCGGCGTTCCCGTCGCATCTCAAGAGGAGGCACTCTCAACAGGAAAGGCGAGAGGAACTCCATGGTGGTACCACCACTCCAAGAGTCCCCCAGATGTCTCACTCCATTCCAGAGGAACCTCTTTGCCCTGCACTGGCTCATCTTTCACGCCGAGGATCGGCTCACACCACGGTGGCACGTGGGACAGCCCTGTGGGAAAGCCTCGAGGGAAAGCCTCGAGGGAAAACCACAGATCCTTTGATCCACGCGACGGGAAGTGTGACATTGCTGCTACAGCCTGGAAGGAAAGCGCAAGTGCATGCCCCCACTGGAGATGAGGCCTGACTCCCCTGGGGAGACTCCAGAAGTACCCAAAGATCCATGTCAGCCCCTGAGAGGAATCCTCGGTTCCGGCCCTGACTCCACACAAGGTTTTTGGCCCCGGTATCGACGGGAGAGGAATCCCGAGAGGCCCCCTAGCAACTCGCATGAAGACTGGCCTCTTCTGAGGCCACCAGGGCGGGTCCCTGAGGTCCCCGTCGTAACTCGAGAACACCTGCCGCAACTCGAGAAAATCCAGGAAGTTCTCCCTTCCAGGCGAGATGAGGCCTATTTCCGATGAGGCGTCTGGAGACTAATGACACCTAACATCTGGAACTTCGAAAGGGTCTTTCACACCCTTGCTGCAACTCAAGAAGTTCACCGCCATACCCGTCTCCACTCGACAGGAAGCACGATGGTCCCGCCCACATCCAGAGGAGCCCCGTTTCCCCCTCGTAGCTAGAGATGAGGGATCCTTTCCCTGCTTTCAACGGGAAAGAATTCCCGGCGTTCCCGTCGCATCTCAAGAGGAGGCACTCTCAACAGGAAAGGCGAGAGGAACTCCATGGTCGTACCACCATTCCAAGAGTCCCCCTGATGTCTCATTCCATTCCAGAGGAACCTCTTTGCCCTGCACTGGCTCATCTTTCACGCCGAGGATCGACTCACACCACGGTGGCACGTGGGACCGCCCTTTGGGAAAGCCTCGAGGGAAAGCCTCGAGGGAAAACCACAGATCCTTTGATCCACGCCACGGGAAGCGTGACATTGCTGCTACAGCCTGGAAGGAAAGCGCACGTGCATGACCCCACTCGAGACGAGGCCTGACTCCCCTGGGGAGACTCCAGAAGTACCCAAAGATCCATGTCAGCCCCTGAGAGGAATCCTCGGTTCCGGCCCTGACTCCACACAAGGTTTTTGGCCCCGGTATCGACGGGAGAGGAATCCCGAGAGGCCCCCTAGCAAGTCGCATGGGGACTGGCCTCTCCTGAGGCCACCAGGGCGGGTCCCTGAGGTCCCCGTCGTAACTCGAGAACACCTGCCGCAACTCGAGAAAATCCAGGAAGTTCTCCCTTCCAGGCGAGATGAGGCCTATTTCCGATGAGGCTTCTGGAGACTAATGACACCTAACCTCTGGAACTTCGAAAGGGTCTTTCACACCCTTGCTGCAACTCAAGAAGTTCACCGCCATACCCGTCTCCACTCGAGAGGAAGCACGATGGTCCCGCCCACATCCAGAGGAGCCCCGTTTCCCCCTCGTAGCTCGAGATGAGGGATCCTTTCCCTGCTTTCAACGGGAAAGAATTCCCGGCGTTCCCGTCGCATCTCATGAGGAGGCACTCTCAACAGGAAAGGCGAGAGGAACTCCATGGTCGTACCACCATTAAAAGAGTCCCCCAGATGTCTCAGTCCATTCCAGAGGAACCTCTTTGCCCTGCACTGGCTCATCTTTCACGCCGAGGATCGACTCAAACCACAGTGGCACGTGGGACAGCCCTGTGGGAAAGCCTCGAGGGAAAGCCTCGAGGGAAAACCACAGATCCTTTGACCCACGCGACGGGAAGTGTGACATTGCTGCTACAGGCTGGAAGGAAAGCACACGTGCATGCCCCCACTCGAGACGAGGCCTGACTCCCCTGGGGAGACTCCAGAAGAACGCAAAGATTCATGTCAGCCCCTGAGAGGAATCCTCGGTTCCGGCCCTGACTCGACACAAGGTTTTTGGCCCCGGTATCGACGGGAGAGGAATCCCGAGAGGCCCCCTAGCAAGTCGCATGGGGACTGGCCTCTCCTGAGGCCACCAGGGCGGGTCCCTGAGGTCCCCGTCGTAACTGGAGAACACCTGCCGCAACTCGAGAAAATCCAGGAAGTTCTCCCTTCCAGGCGAGATGAGGCCTATTTCTGATGAGGCGTCTGGAGACTAATGACACCTAACCTCTGGAACTTCGAAAGGGTCTTTCACACCCTTGCTGCAACTCAGGAAGTTCACCACCATACCCGTCTCCACTCGAGAGGAAGCACGATGGTCCCGCCCACATCCAGAGGAGCCCCGTTTCCCCCTCGGAGCTCGAGATGAGGGATCCTTTCCCTGCTTTCAACGGGAAAGAATTCCCGGCGTTCCCGTCGCATCTCAAGAGGAGGCACTCTCAACAGGAAAGGCGAGAGGAACTCCATGGTCGTACCACCATTCCAAGAGTCCCCCAGATGTCTCAGTCCATTCCAGAGGAACCTCTTTGCCCTGCACTGGCTCATCTTTCACGCCGAGGATCGACTCACACCACGGTGGCACGTGGGACAGCCCTGTGGGAAAGCCTCGAGGGAAAGCCTCGAGGGAAAACCACAGATCCTTTGATCCACGCGGCGGGAAGTGTGACATTGCTGCTACAGGCTGGAAGGAAAGCGCACGTGCATGCCCCCACTCTAGACGAGGCCTGACTCCCCTGGGGAGACTCCAGAAGAACCCAAAGATCCATGTCAGCCCCTGAGAGGAATCCTCGGTTCTGGCCCTGACTCGACACAAGGTTTTTGGCCCCGGTATCGACGGGAGAGGAATCCCGAGAGGCCCCCTAGCAAGTCGCATGGGGACTGGCCTCTCCTGAGGCCACCAGGGCGGGTCCCTGTGGTCCCGGTCGTATCTGGAGAACACCTGCCGCAACTCGAGAAAATCCAGGAAGTTCTCCCTTCCAGGCGAGATGAGGCCTATTTCCGATGAGGCGTCTGGAGACTAATGACACCTAACCTCTGGAACTTCGAAAAGGTCTTTTACACCCTTGCTGCAACTCAAGAAGTTCACCGCCATACCCGTCTCCACTCGAGAGGAAGCACGATGATCCCGCCCACATCCAGAGGAGCCCCGTTTCCCCCTCGTAGCTCGAGATGAGGGATCCTTTCCCTGCTTTCAACGGGAAAGAATTCCCGGCGTTCCCGTCGCATCTCAAGAGGAGGCACTCTCAACAGGAAAGGCGAGAGGAACTCCATGGTGGTACCACCATTCCAAGAGTCCCCCAGATGTCTCACTCCATTCCAGAGGAACCTCTTTGCCCTGCACTGGCTCATCTTTCACGCCGAGGATCGGCTCACACCACGGTGGCATGTGGGACAGCCCTGTGGGAAAGCCTCGAGGGAAAGCCTCGAGGGAAAACCACAGATCCTTTGATCCACGCCACGGGAAGCGTGACATTGCTGCTACAGCCTGCAAGGAAAGCGCAAGTGCATGCCCACACTCGAGACGAGGCCTGACTCCCCTGGGGAGACTCCACAAGTACCCAAAGATCCATGTCAGCCCCTGAGAGGAATCCTCGGTTCCGGCCCTGACTCCACACAAGGTTTTTGGCCCCGGTATCGACGGGAGAGGAATCCCGAGAGGCCCCCTAGCAACTCGCATGAAGACTGGCCTCTTCTGAGGCCACCAGGGCGGGTCCCTGAGGTCCCCGTCGTAACTCGAGAGCACCTGCCGCAACTCGAGAAAATCCAGGAAGTTCTCCCTTCCAGGCGAGATGAGGCCTATTTCCGATGAGGCGTCTGGAGACTAATGACACCTAACCTCTGGAACTTCGAAAGGGTCTTTCACACCCTTGCTGCAACTCAAGAAGTTCACCGCCATACCCGTCTCCACTCGAGAGGAAGCACGATGGTCCCGCCCACATCCAGAGGAGCCCCGTTTCCCCCTCGTAGCTCGAGATGAGGGATCCTTTCCCTGCTTTCAACGGGAAATAATTCCCGGCGTTCCCGTCGCATCTCAAGAGGAGGCACTCTCAACAGGAAAGGCGAGAGGAACTCCATGGTCGTACCACCATTCCAAGAGTCCCCCAGATGTCTCAGTCCATTCCAGAGGAACCTCTTTGCCCTGCACTGGCTCATCTTTCACGCCGAGGATCGGCTCACACCACGGTGGCACGTGGGACAGCCCTGTGGGAAAGCCTCGAGGGAAAGCCTCGAGGGAAAACCACAGATCCTTTGATCCACGCGACGGGAAGTGTGACATTGCTGCTACAGCCTGGAAGGAAAGCGCAAGTGCATGCCCCCACTGGAGACGAGGCCTGACTCCCCTGGGGAGACTCCAGAAGTACCCAAAGATCCATGTCAGCCCCTGAGAGGAATCCTCGGTTCCGGCCCTGACTCCACACAAGGTTTTTGGCCCCGCTATCGACGGGAGAGGAATCCCTAGCGGCCCCCTAGCAACTCGCATGAGGACTGGCCTCTCCTGAGGCCACCAGGGCGGGTCCCTGAGGTCCCCGTCGTAACTCGAGAACACCTGCCGCAACTCGAGAAAATCCAGGAAGTTCTCCCTTCCAGGCGAGATGAGGCCTATTTCCGATGAGGCGTCTGGAGACTAATGACACCTAACCTCTGGAACTTCGAAAGGGTCTTTCACACCCTTGCTGCAACTCAAGAAGTTCACCGCCATACCCGTCTCCACTCTAGAGGAAGCACGATGGTCCCGCCCACATCCAGAGGAGCCCCGTTTCCCCCTCGTAGCTCGAGATGAGGGATCCTTTCCCTGCTTTCAACGGGAAAGAATTCCCGGCGTTCCCGTCGCATCTCATGAGGAGGCACTCTCAACAGGAAAGGCGAGAGGAACTCCATGGTCGTACCACCATTCCAAGAGTCCCCCAGATGTCTCAGTCCATTCCAGAGGAACCTCTTTGCCCTGCACTGGCTCATCTTTCACGCCGAGGATCGACTCAAACCACAGTGGCACGTGGGACAGCCCTGTGGGAAAGCCTCGAGGGAAAGCCTCGAGGGAAAACCACAGATCCTTTGACCCACGCGACGGGAAGTGTGACATTGCTGCTACAGGCTGGAAGGAAAGCACACGTGCATGCCCCCACTCGAGACGAGGCCTGACTCCCCTGGGGAGACTCCAGAAGAACGCAAAGATTCATGTCAGCCCCTGAGAGGAATCCTCGGTTCCGTCCCTGACTCGACACAAGGTTTTTGGCCCCGGTATCGACGGGAGAGGAATCCCGAGAGGCCCCCTAGCAAGTCGCATGGGGACTGGCCTCTCCTGAGGCCACCAGGGCGGGTCCCTGAGGTCCCCGTCGTAACTGGAGAACACCTGCCGCAACTCGAGAAAATCCAGGAAGTTCTCCCTTCCAGGCGAGATGAGGCCTATTTCCGATGAGGCGTCTGGAGACTAATGACACCTAACCTCTGGAACTTCGAAAGGGTCTTTCACACCCTTGCTGCAACTCAAGAAGTTCACCGCCATACCCGTCTCCACTCGAGAGGAAGCACGATGGTCCCGCCCACATCCAGAGGAGCCCCGTTTCCCACTCGTAGCTCGAGATGAGGGATCCTTTCCCTGCTTTCAACGGGAAAGAATTCCCGGCGTTCCCGTCGCATCTCAAGAGGAGGCACTCTCAACAGGAAAGGCGAGAGGAACTCCATGGTCGTACCACCATTCCAAGAGTCCCCCAGAAGTCTCAGTCCATTCCAGAGGAACCTCTTTGCCCTGCACTGGCTCATCTTTCACGCCGAGGATCGGCTCACACCACGGTGGCACGTGGGACAGCCGTGTGGGAAAGCCTCGAGGGAAAGCCTCGAGGGAAAACCACAGATCCTTTGATCCACGCCACAGGAAGCGGAACATTGCTGCTACAGCCAGGAAGGAAAGCGCACGTGCATGCCCCCACTCGAGACGAGGCCTGACTCCCCTGGGGAGACTCCAGAAGTACCCAAAGATCCATGTCAGCCCCTGAGAGGAATCCTCGGTTCCGGCCCTGACTCCACACAAGGTTTTTGGCCCCGGTATCGACGGGAGAGGAATCCCAAGAGGCCCCCTAGCAACTCGCATGGGGACTGGCCTCTTAGGCCACCAGGGCGGGTCCCTGAGGTCCCCGTCGTAACTCGAGAACACCTGCCGAAACTCGAGAAAATCCAGGAAGTTCTCCCTTCCAGGCGAGATGAGGCCTATTTCCGATGAGGCGTCTGGAGACTAATGACACCTAACCTCTGGAACTTCGAAAGGGTCTTTCACACCCTTGCTGCAACTCAGGAAGTTCACCACCATACCCGTCTCCACTCGAGAGGAAGCACGATGGTCCCGCCCACATCCAGAGGAGCCCCGTTTCCCCCTCGGAGCTCGAGATGAGGGATCCTTTCCCTGCTTTCAACGGGAAAGAATTCCCGGCGTTCCCGTCGCATCTCAAGAGGAGGCACTCTCAACAGGAAAGGCGAGAGGAACTCCATGGTCGTACCACCATTCCAAGAGTCCCCCAGATGTCTCAGTCCATTCCAGAGGAACCTCTTTGCCCTGCACTGGCTCATCTTTCACGCCGAGGATCGGCTCACACCACGGTGGCACGTGGGACAGCCCTGTGGGAAAGCCTCGAGGGAAAGCCTCGAGGGAAAACCACAGATCATTTGATCCACGCGACGGGAAGTGTGACATTGCTGCTACAGCCTGGAAGGAAAGCGCAAGTGCATGCCCCCACTGGAGACGAGGCCTGACTCCCCTGGGGAGACTCCAGAAGTACCCAAATATCCATGTCAGCCCCTGAGAGGAATCCTCGGTTCCGGCCCTGACTCCACACAAGGTTTTTGGCCCCGGTATCGACGGGAGAGGAATCCCGAGAGGCCCCCTAGCAACTCGCATGGGGACTGGCCTCTCCTGAGGCCACCACGGCGGGTCCCTGAGGTCCCCGTCGTAACTCGAGAACACCTGCCGCAACTCGAGAAAATCCAGGAAGTTCTCCCTTCCAGGCGAGATGAGGCCTATTTCCGATGAGGCGTCTGGAGACTAATGACACCTAACCTCTGGAACTTCGAAAGGGTCTTTCACACCCTTGCTGCAACTCAAGAAGTTCACCGCCATACCCGTCTCCACTCGAGAGGAAGCACGATGGTCCCGCCCACATCCAGAGGAGCCCCGTTTCCCCCTCGTAGCTCGAGATGAGGGATCCTTTCCCTGCTTTCAACGGGAAAGAATTCCCGGCGTTCCCGTCGCATCTCAAGAGGAGGCACTCTCAACAGGAAAGGCGAGAGGAACTCCATGGTCGTACCACCATTCCAAGAGTCCCCCAGATGTCTCAGTCCATTCCAGAGGAACCTCTTTGCCCTGCACTGGCTCATCTTTCACGCCGAGGATCGACTCACACCACGGTGGCACGTGGGACAGCCCTGTGGGAAAGCCTCGAGGGAAAGCCTCGAGGGAAAACCACAGATCCTTTGATCCACGCGGCGGGAAGTGTGACATTGCTGCTACAGGCTGGAAGGAAAGCGCACGTGCATGCCCCCACTCTAGACGAGGCCTGACTCCCCTGGGGAGACTCCAGAAGAACCCAAAGATCCATGTCAGCCCCTGAGAGGAATCCTCGGTTCTGGCCCTGACTCGACACAAGGTTTTTGGCCCCGGTATCGACGGGAGAGGAATCCCGAGAGGCCCCCTAGCAAGTCGCATGGGGACTGGCCTCTCCTGAGGCCTCCAGGGCGGGTCCCTGAGGTCCCGGTCGTATCTGGAGAACACCTGCCGCAACTCGAGAAAATCCAGGAAGTTCTCCCTTCCAGGCGAGATGAGGCCTATTTCCGATGAGGCGTCTGGAGACTAATGACACCTAACCTCTGGAACTTCGAAAAGGTCTTTTACACCCTTGCTGCAACTCAAGAAGTTCACCGCCATACCCGTCTCCACTCGAGAGGAAGCACGATGATCCCGCCCACATCCAGAGGAGCCCCGTTTCCCCCTCGTAGCTCGAGATGAGGGATCCTTTCCCTGCTTTCAACGGGAAAGAATTCCCGGCGTTCCCGTCGCATCTCAAGAGGAGGCACTCTCAACAGGAAAGGCGAGAGGAACTCCATGGTGGTACCACCATTCCAAGAGTCCCCCAGATGTCTCACTCCATTCCAGAGGAACCTCTTTGCCCTGCACTGGCTCATCTTTCACGCCGAGGATCGGCTCACACCACGGTGGCACGTGTGACAGCCCTGTGGGAAAGCCTCGAGGGAAAGCCTCGAGGGAAAACCACAGATCCTTTGATCCACGCCACGGGAAGCGTGACATTGCTGCTACAGCCTGGAAGGAAAGCGCAAGTGCATGCCCACACTCGAGACGAGGCCTGACTCCCCTGGGGAGACTCCACAAGTACCCAAAGATCCATGTCAGCCCCTGAGAGGAATCCTCGGTTCCGGCCCTGACTCCACACAAGGTTTTTGGCCCCGGTATCGACGGGAGAGGAATCCCGAGAGGCCCCCTAGCAACTCGCATGAAGACTGGCCTCTTCTGAGGCCACCAGGGCGGGTCCCTGAGGTCCCCGTCGTAACTCGAGAACACCTGCCGCAACTCGAGAAAATCCAGGAAGTTCTCCCTTCCAGGCGAGATGAGGCCTATTTCCGATGAGGCGTCTGGAGACTAATGACACCTAACCTCTGGAACTTCGAAAGGGTCTTTCACACCCTTGCTGCAACTCAAGAAGTTCACCGCCATACCCGTCTCCACTCGAGAGGAAGCACGATGGTCCCGCCCACATCCAGAGGAGCCCCGTTTCCCCCTCGTAGCTCGAGATGAGGGATCCTTTCCCTGCTTTCAACGGGAAATAATTCCCGGCGTTCCCGTCGCATCTCAAGAGGAGGCACTCTCAACAGGAAAGGCGAGAGGAACTCCATGGTCGTACCACCATTCCAAGAGTCCCCCAGATGTCTCAGTCCATTCCAGAGGAACCTCTTTGCCCTGCACTGGCTCATCTTTCACGCCGAGGATCGGATCACACCACGGTGGCACGTGGGACAGCCCTGTGGGAAAGCCTCGAGGGAAAGCCTCGAGGGAAAACCACAGATCCTTTGATCCACGCGACGGGAAGTGTGACATTGCTGCTACAGCCTGGAAGGAAAGCGCAAGTGCATGACCCCACTGGAGATGAGGCCTGACTCCCCTGGGGAGACTCCAGAAGTACCCAAAGATCCATGTCAGCCCCTGAGAGGAATCCTCGGTTCCGGCCCTGACTCCACACAAGGTTTTTGGCCCCGGTATCGACGGGAGAGGAATCCCGAGAGGCCCCCTAGCAACTCGCATGGGGATTGGCCTCTCCTGAGGCCACCAGGGCGGGTCCCTGTGGTCCCCGTCGTAACTCGAGAACACCTGCCGCAACTCGAGAAAATCCAGGAAGTTCTCCCTTCCAGGCGAGATGAGGCCTATTTCCGATGAGGCGTCTGGAGACTAATGACACCTAACCTCTGGAACTTCGAAAGGGTCTTTCACACCCTTGCTGCAACTCAAGAAGTTCACCGCCATACCCGTCTCCACTCGAGAGGAAGCACGATGGTCCCGCCCACATCCAGAGGAGCCCCGTTTCCCCCTAGTAGCTCGAGATGAGGGATCCTGTCCCTGCTTTCAACGGGAAAGAATTCCCGAAGTTCCCGTCGCATCTCAAGAGGAGGCACTCTCAACAGGAAAGGCGAGAGGAACTCCATGGTCGTACCACCATTCCAAGAGTCCCCCAGATGTCTCAGTCCATTACAGAGGAATCTCTTTGCCCTGCACTGGCTCATCTTTCACGCCGAGGATCGACTCACACCACGGTGGCACGTGGGACAGCCCTGTGGGAAAGCCTCGAGGGAAAGCCTCGAGGGAAAACCACAGATCCTTTGATCCACGCCACGGGAAGCGTGACATTGCTTCTACAGGCTGGAAGGAAAGCGCACGTGCATGCCCCCACTCGAGACGAGGCCTGACTCCCCTGGGGAGACTCCAGAAGTACCCAAAGATCCATGTCAGCCCCTGAGAGGAATCCTCGGTTCCGGCCCTGACTCCACACAAGGTTTTTGGCCCCGCTATCGACGGGAGAGGAATCCCTAGCGGCCCCCTAGCAACTCGCATGAGGACTGGCCTCTCCTGAGGCCACCAGGGCGGGTCCCTGAGGTCCCCGTCGTAACTCGAGAACACCTGCCGCAACTCGAGAAAATCCAGGAAGTTCTCCCTTCCAGGCGAGATGAGGCCTATTTCCGATGAGGCGTCTGGAGACTAATGACACCTAACCTCTGGAACTTCGAAAGGGTCTTTCACACCCTTGCTGCAACTCAAGAAGTTCACCGCCATACCCGTCTCCACTCTAGAGGAAGCACGATGGTCCCGCCCACATCCAGAGGAGCTCCGTTTCCCCCTCGTAGCTCGAGATGAGGGATCCTTTCCCTGCTTTCAACGGGAAAGAATTCCCGGCGTTCCCGTCGCATCTCATGAGGAGGCACTCTCAACAGGAAAGGCGAGAGGAACTCCATGGTCGTACCACCATTCCAAGAGTCCCCCAGATGTCTCAGTCCATTCCAGAGGAACCTCTTTGCCCTGCACTGGCTCATCTTTCACGCCGAGGATCGACTCAAACCACAGTGGCACGTGGGACAGCCCTGTGGGAAAGCCTCGAGGGAAAGCCTCGAGGGAAAACCACAGATCCTTTGACCCACGCGACGGGAAGTGTGACATTGCTGCTACAGGCTGGAAGGAAAGCACACGTGCATGCCCCCACTCGAGACGAGGCCTGACTCCCCTGGGGAGACTCCAGAAGAACGCAAAGATTCATGTCAGCCCCTGAGAGGAATCCTCGGTTCCGTCCCTGACTCGACACAAGGTTTTTGGCCCCGGTATCGACGGGAGAGGAATCCCGAGAGGCCCCCTAGCAAGTCGCATGGGGACTGGCCTCTCCTGAGGCCACCAGGGCGGGTCCCTGAGGTCCCCGTCGTAACTGGAGAACACCTGCCGCAACTCGAGAAAATCCAGGAAGTTCTCCCTTCCAGGCGAGATGAGGCCTATTTCCGATGAGGCGTCTGGAGACTAATGACACCTAACCTCTGGAACTTCGAAAGGGTCTTTCACACCCTTGCTGCAACTCAAGAAGTTCATCGCCATACCCGTCTCCACTCGAGAGGAAGCACGATGGTCCCGCCCACATCCAGAGGAGCCCCGTTTCCCACTCGTAGCTCGAGATGAGGGATCCTTTCCCTGCTTTCAACGGGAAAGAATTCCCGGCATTCCCGTCGCATCTCAAGAGGAGGCACTCTCAACAGGAAAGGCGAGAGGAACTCCATGGTCGTACCACCATTCCAAGAGTCCCCCAGAAGTCTCAGTCCATTCCAGAGGAACCTCTTTGCCCTGCACTGGCTCATCTTTCACGCCGAGGATCGACTCACACCACGGTGGCACGTGGGACAGCCGTGTGGGAAAGCCTCGAGGGAAAGCCTCGAGGGAAAACCACAGATCCTTTGATCCACGCCACGGGAAGCGGAACATTGCTGCTACAGCCTGGAAGGAAAGCGCACGTGCATGCCCCCACTCGAGACGAGGCCTGACTCCCCTGGGGAGACTCCAGAAGTACCCAAAGATCGATGTCAGCCCCTGAGAGGAATCCTCGGTTCCGGCCCTGACTCCACACAAGGTTTTTGGCCCCGGTATCGATGGGAGAGGAATCCCGAGAGGCCCCCTAGCAACTCGCATGGGGACTGGCCTCTTAGGCCACCAGGGCGGGTCCCTGAGGTCCCCGTCGTAACTCGAGAACACCTGCCGCAACTCGAGAAAATCCAGGAAGTTCTCCCTTCCAGGCGAGATGAGGCCTATTTCCGATGAGGCGTCTGGAGACTAATGACACCTAACCTCTGGAACTTCGAAAAGGTCTTTTACACCCTTGCTGCAACTCAAGAAGTTCACCGCCATACCCGTCTCCACTCGAGAGGAAGCACGATGATCCCGCCCACATCCAGAGGAGCCCCGTTTCCCCCTCGTAGCTCGAGATGAGGGATCCTTTCCCTGCTTTCAACGGGAAAGAATTCCCGGCGTTCCCGTCGCATCTCAAGAGGAGGCACTCTCAACAGGAAAGGCGAGAGGAACTCCATGGTCGTACCACCATTCCAAGAGTCCCCCAGATGTCTCACTCCATTCCAGAGGAACCTCTTTGCCCTGCACTGGCTCATCTTTCACGCCGAGGATCGGCTCACACCACGGTGGCACGTGGGACAGCCCTGTGGGAAAGCCTCGAGGGAAAGCCTCGAGGGAAAACCACAGATCCTTTGATCCACGCCACGGGAAGCGTGACATTGCTGCTACAGCCTGGAAGGAAAGCGCAAGTGCATGCCCCGACTCGAGACGAGGCCTGACTCCCCTGGGGAGACTCCACAAGTACCCAAAGATCCATGTCAGCCCCTGAGAGGAATCCTCGGTTCCGGCCCTGACTCCACACAAGGTTTTTGGCCCCGGTATCGACGGGAGAGGAATCCCGAGAGGCCCCCTAGCAACTCGCATGAAGACTGGCCTCTTCTGAGGCCACCAGGGCGGGTCCCTGAGGTCCCCGTCATAACTCGAGAACACCTGCCGCAACTCGAGAAAATCCAGGAAGTTCTCCCTTCCAGGCGAGATGAGGCCTATTTCCGATGAGGCGTCTGGAGACTAATGACACCTAACCTCTGGAACTTCGAAAGGGTCTTTCACACCCTTGCTGCAACTCAAGAAGTTCACCGCCATACCCGTCTCCACTCGAGAGGAAGCACGATGGTCCCGCCCACATCCAGAGGAGCCCCGTTTCCCCCTCGTAGCTCGAGATGAGGGATCCTTTCCCTGCTTTCAACGGGAAATAATTCCCGGCGTTCCCGTCGCATCTCAAGAGGAGGCACTCTCAACAGGAAAGGCGAGAGGAACTCCATGGTCGTACCACCATTCCAAGAGTCCCCCAGATGTCTCAGTCCATTCCAGAGGAACCTCTTTGCCCTGCACTGGCTCATCTTTCACGCCGAGGATCGGCTCACACCACGGTGGCACGTGGGACAGCCCTGTGGGAAAGCCTCGAGGGAAAGCCTCGAGGGAAAACCAGGATCCTTTGATCCACGCTACGGGAAGTGTGACATTGCTGCTACAGCCTGGAAGGAAAGCGCAAGTGCATGCCCCCACTGGAGACGAGGCCTGACTCCCCTGGGGAGACTCCAGAAGTACTCAAAGATCCATGTCAGCCCCTGAGAGGAATCCTCGGTTCCGGCCCTGACTCCACACAAGGTTTTTGGCCCCGGTATCGACGGGAGAGGAATCCCGAGAGGCCCCCTAGCAACTCGCATGGGGATTGGCCTCTCCTGAGGCCACCAGGGCGGGTCCCTGAGGTCCCCGTCGTAACTCGAGAACACCTGCCGCAACTCGAGAAAATCCAGGAAGTTCTCCCTTCCAGGCGAGATGAGGCCTATTTCCGATGAGGCGTCTGGAGACTAATGACACCTAACCTCTGGAACTTCGAAAGGGTCTTTCACACCCTTGCTGCAACTCAAGAAGTTCACCGCCATACCCGTCTCCACTCGAGAGGAAGCACGATGGTCCCGCCCACATCCAGAGGAGCCCCGTTTCCCCCTAGTAGCTCGAGATGAGGGATCCTTTCCCTACTTTCAACGGGAAAGAATTCCCGGCGTTCCCGTCGCATCTCAAGAGGAGGCACTCTCAACAGGAAAGGCGAGAGGAACTCCATGGTCGTACCACCATTCCAAGAGTCCCCCAGATGTCTCAGTCCATTCCAGAGGAACCTCTTTGCCCTGCACTGGCTCATCTTTCACGCCGAGGATCGACTCACACCACGGTGGCACGTGGGACAGCCCTGTGGGAAAGCCTCGAGGGAAAGCCTCGAAGGAAAACCACAGATCCTTTGATCCACGCTACGGGAAGCGTGACATTGCTGCTACAGCCTGGAAGGAGAGCGCACGTGCATGCCCCCACTCGAGACGAGGCCTGACTCCCCTGGGGAGACTCCAGAAGTACCCAAAGATCCATGTCAGGCCCTGAGAGGAATCCTCGGTTCCGGCCCTGACTCCACACAAGGTTTTTGGCCCCGGTATCAACGTGAGAGGAATCCCGAGAGGCCCCCTAGCAACTCGCATGAGGACTGGCCTCTCCTGAGGCCACCAGGGCGGGTCCCTGAGGTCCCCGTCGTATCTCGAGAACACCTGCCGCAACTCGAGAAAATCCAGGAAGTTCTCCCTTCCAGGCGAGATGAGGCCTATTTACGATGAGGCGTCTGGAGACTAATGACACCTAACCTCTGGAACTTCGAAAGGGTCTTTCACACCCTTGCTGCAACTCAAGAAGTTCACCGCCATACCCGTCTCCACTCGAGAGGAAGCACGATGGTCCCGCCCACATCCAGAGGAGCCCCGTTTCCCCCTCGTAGCTCGAGATGAGGGATCCTTTCCCTGCTTTCAACGGGAAAGAATTCCCGGCGTTCCCGTCGCATCTCAAGAGGAGGCACTCTCAACAGGAAAGGCGAGAGGAACTCCATGGTCGTACCACCATTCCAAGAGTCCCCCAGATGTCTCAGTCCATTCCAGAGGAATCTCTTTGCCCTGCACTGGCTCATCTTTCACGCCGAGGATCGACTCACACCACGGTGGCACGTGGGACAGCCCTGTGGGAAAGCCTCGAAGGAAAGCCTCGAGGGAAAACCACAGATCCTTTGATCCACGCCACGGGAAGCGTGACATTGCTTCTACAGGCTGGAAGGAAAGCGCACGTGCATGCCCCCACTCGAGACGAGGCCTGACTCCCCTGGGGAGACTCCAGAAGTACCCAAAGATCCATGTCAGCCCCTGAGAGGAATCCTCGGTTCCGGCCCTGACTCCACACAAGGTTTCTGGCCCCGCTATCGACGGGAGAGGAATCCCTAGCGGCCCCCTAGCAACTCGCATGAGGACTGGCCTCTCCTGAGGCCACCAGGGCGGGTCCCTGAGGTCCCCGTCGTAACTCGAGAACACCTGCCGCAACTCGAGAAAATCCAGGAAGTTCTCCCTTCCAGGCGAGATGAGGCCTATTTCCGATGAGGCGTCTGGAGACTAATGACACCTAACCTCTGGAACTTCGAAAGGGTCTTTCACACCCTTGCTGCAACTCAAGAAGTTCACCGCCATACCCGTCTCCACTCTAGAGGAAGCACGATGGTCCCGCCCACATCCAGAGGAGCCCCGTTTCCCCCTCGTAGCTCGAGATGAGGGATCCTTTCCCTGCTTTCAACGGGAAAGAATTCCCGGCGTTCCCGTCGCATCTCAAGAGGAGGCACTCTCAACAGGAAAGGCGAGAGGAACTCCATGGTCGAACCACCATTCCAAGAGTCCCCCAGATGTCTCAGTCCATTCCAGAGGAATCTCTTTGCCCTGCACTGGCTCATCTTTCACGCCGAGGATCGACTCACACCACGGTGGCACGTGGGACAGCCCTGTGGGAAAGCCTCGAGGGAAAGCCTCGCGGGAAAACCACAGATCCTTTGATCCACGCCACGGGAAGCGTGACATTGCTGCTACAGCCTGGAAGGAAAGCGCACGTGCATGCCCCCACTCGAGACGAGGCCTGACTCCCCTGGGGAGACTCCAGAAGGACCCAAAGATCCATGTCAGCCCCTGAGAGGAATCCTCGGTTCCGGCCCTGACTCCACACAAGGTTTTTAGCCCCGGTATTGACGGGAGAGGAATCCCGAGCGGCCCCCTAGCAACTCGCATGAGGACTGGCCTCTCCTGAGGCCACCAGGGCGGGTCCCTGAGGTCCCCGTCGTAACTCGAGAACACCTGCCGCAACTCGAGAAAATCCAGGAAGTTCTCCCTTCCAGGCGAGATGAGGCCTATTTCCGATGAGGCGTCTGGAGACTAATGACACCTAACATCTGGAACTTCGAAAGGGTCTTTCACACCCTTGCTGCAACTCAAGAAGTTCACCGCCATACCCGTCTCCACTCGAGAGGAAGCACGATGCTCCCGCCCACATCCAGAGGAGCCCCGTTTCCCCCTCGTAGCTCGAGATGAGGGATCCTTTCCCTGCTTTCAACGGGAAAGAATTCCCGGCGTTCCCGTCGCATCTCCAGAGGAGGCACTCTCAACAGGAAAGGCGAGAGGAACTCCATGGTCGTACCACCATTCCAAGAGTCCCCCAGAAGTCTCAGTCCATTCCAGAGGAACCTCTTTGCCCTGCACTGGCTCATCTTTCACGCCGAGGATCGGCTCACACCACGGTGGCACGTGGGACAGCCGTGTGGGAAAGCATCGAGGGAAAGCCTCGAGGGAAAACCACAGATCCTTTGATCCACGCCACGGGAAGCGGAACATTGCTGCTACAGCCTGGAAGGAAAGCGCACGTGCATGCCCCCACTCGAGACGAGGCCTGACTCCCCTGGGGAGACTCCAGAAGTACCCAAAGATCGATGTCAGCCCCTGAGAGGAATCCTCGGTTCCGGCCCTGACTCCACACAAGGTTTTTGGCCCCGGTATCGACGGGAGAGGAATCCCGAGAGGCCCCCTAGCAACTCGCATGGGGACTGGCCTCTTAGGCCACCAGGGCGGGTCCCTTAGGTCCCCGTCGTAACTCGAGAACACCTGCCGCAACTCGAGAAAATCCAGGAAGTTCTCCCTTCCAGGCGAGATGAGGCCTATTTCCGATGAGGCGTCTGGAGACTAATGACACCTAAACTCTGGAACTTCGAAAGGGTCTTTCACACCCTTGCTGCAACTCAAGAAGTTCACCGCCATACCCGTCTCCACTCGAGAGGAAGCACGATGGTCCCGCCCACATCCAGAGGAGCCCCGTTTCCCCCTCGTAGCTCGATATGAGGGATCCTTTCCCTGCTTTCAACGGGAAAGAATTCCCGGCGTTCCCGTCGCATCTCAAGAGGAGGCACTCTCAACAGGAAAGGCGAGAGGAACTCCATGGTCGTACCACCATTCCAAGAGTCTCCCAGATGTCTCAGTCCATTCCAGAGGAACCTCTTTGCCCTGCACTGGCTCATCTTTCACACCGAGGATCGACTCACACCACGGTGGCACGTGGAACAGCCCTTTGGGAAAGCCTCGAGGGAAAGCCTCGAGGGAAAACCACAGATCCTTTGATCCACGCCACGGGAAGCGTGACATTGCTGCTACAGCCTGGAAGGAAAGCGCACGTGCATGCCCCCACTCGAGACGAGGCCTGACTCCCCTGGGGATACTCCAGAAGTACCCAAAGATCCATGTCAGCCCCTGAGAGGAATCCTCGGTTCCGGCCCTGACTCCACACAAGGTTTTTGGCCCCGGTATCGACGGGAGAGGAATCCCGAGAGGCCCCCTAGCAACTCGCATGGGGACTGGCCTCTCCTGAGGCCACCAGGGCGGGTCCCTGAGGTCCCCGTGGTAACTCGAGAACACCTGCCGCAACTCGAGAAAATCCAGGAAGTTCTCCCTTCCAGGCGAGATGAGGCCTATTTCCGATTAGGCTTCTGGAGACTAATGACACCTAACCTCTGGAACTTCGAAAGGGTCTTTCACACCCTTGCTGCAACTCAAGAAGTTCACCGCCATACCCGTCTCCACTCGAGAGGAAGCACGATGGTCCCGCCCACATCCAGAGGAGCCCCGTTTCCCGCTCGTAGCTCGAGATGAGGGATCCATTCCCTGCTTTCAATGGGAAAGAATTCCCGGCATTCCCATCGCATCTCAAGAGGAGGCACTCTCAACAGGAAAGGCGAGAGGAACTCCATGGTCGTACCACAATTCCAAGAGTCCCCCAGATGTCTCAGTCCATTCCAGAGGAACCTCTTTGCCCTGCACTGGCTCATCTTTCACGCCGAGGATCGACTCACACCACGGTGGCACGTGGGACAGCCCTGTGGGAAAGCCTCGAGGGAAAGCCTCGAGGGAAAACCACAAATCCTTTGATCCACGCCACGGGAAGCGTGACATTGCTGCTACAGGCTGGAAGGAAAGCGCACGTGCATGCCCCCACTCGAGACGAGGCCTGACTCCCCTGGGGAGACTCCAGAAGTACCCAAAGATCGATGTCAGCCCCTGAGAGGAATCCTCGGTTCCGGCCCTGAATCCACACAAGGTTTTTGGCCCCGGTATCGACGGGAGAGGAATCCCGAGAGGCCCCCTAGCAACTCGCATGGGGACTGGCCTCTTAGGCCACCAGGGCGGGTCCCTGAGGTCCCCGTCGTAACTCGAGTACACCTGCCGCAACTCGAGAAAATCCAGGAAGTTCTCCCTTCCAGGCGAGATGAGGCCTATTTCCGATGAGGCGTCTGGAGACTAATGACACCTAACCTCTGGAACTTCGAAAGGGTCTTTCACCCCCTTGCTGCAACTCAAGAAGTTCACCGCCGTACCCGTCTCCACTCGAGAGGAAGCACGATGGTCCCGCCCACATCCAGAGGAGCCCCGTTTCCCCCTCGTAGCTCGAGATGAGGGATCCTTTCCCTGCTTTCAACGGGAAAGAATTCCCGGCGTTCCCGTTGCATCTCAAGAGGAGGCACTCTCAACAGGAAAGGCGAGAGGAACTCCATGGTCCTACCACCATTCCAAGAGTCCCCCAGATGTCTCAGTCCATTCCAGAGGAACCTCTTTGCCCTGCACTGGCTGATCTTTCACGCCGAGGATCGACTCACACCACGGTGGCACGAGGGAAAGACCTGTGGGAAAGCCTCGAGGGAAAGCCTCGAGGGAAAACCACAGATCCTTTGATCCATGCCACGGGAAGCATGACATTGCTGCTACAGCCTGGAAGGAAAGCGCATGTGCATGCCCCCACTCGAGACGAGGCCTGACTCCCCTGGGGAGACTCCAGAAGTACCCAAAGATCCATGTCAGCACCTGAGAGGAATCCTCGGTTCCGGCCCTGACTCCACACAAGGTTTTTGGCCCCGGTATCGACGGGAGAGGAATCCTGAGAGGCCCCCTAGCAAGTCGCATGGGGACTGGCCTCTCCTGAGGCCACCAGGGCGGGTCCCTGAGGTCCCCGTCGTAACTCGAGAACACCTGCCGCAACTCGAGAAAATCCAGGAAGTTCTCCCTTCCAGGCGAGATGAGGCCTATTTCCGATGAGGCGTCTGGAGACTAATGACACCTAACCTCTGGAACTTCGAAAGGGTCTTTCACACCCTTGCTGCAACTCAAGAAGTTCACCGCAATACCCGTCTCCACTCGAGAGGAAGCACGATGGTCCCACCCACATCCAGAGGAGCCCCGTTTCCCCCTCGGAGCTGGAGATGAGGGATCCTTTCCCTGCTTTCAACGGGAAAGAATTCCCGGCGTTCCCGTCGCATCTCAAGAGGAGGCACTCTCAACAGGAAAGGCGAGAGGAACTCCATGGTCGTACCACCATTCCAAGAGTCCCCCAGATGTCTCAGTCCATTCCAGAGGAACCTCTTTGCCCTGCACTGACTCATCTTTCACGCCGAGGATCGACTCACACCACGGTGGCACGTGGGACAGCCCTGTGGGAAAGCCTCGAGGGAAAGCCTCGAGGGAAAACCACAGATCCTTTGATCCACGCCACGGGAAGCGTGACATTGCTGCTACAGCCTGGAAGGAAAGCGCACGTGCATGCCCCCACTCGAGACGAGGCCTGACTCCCCAGGGGAGACTCCAGAAGTACCCAAAGATCCGTGTCAGCCCCTGAGAGGAATCCTCGGTTCCGGCCCTGACTCCACACAAGGTTTTTGGCCCCAGTATCGACGGGAGAGGAATCCCGAGAGGTCCCCTAGCAACTCGCATGGGGACTGGCCTCTCCTGAGGCCACCAGGGCGGGTCCCTGAGGTCCCCGTCGTAACTCGAGAACAGCTGCCGCAACTCGAGAAAATCCAGGAAGTTCTCCCTTCCAGGCGAGATGAGGCCTATTTCCGATGTGTCGTCTGGAGACTAATGACACCTAACCTCTGGAACTTCGAAAGGGTCTTTCACACCCTTGCTGCAACTCAAGAAGTTCACCGCCATACCCGTCTCCACTTGAGAGGAAGCACGATGGTCCCGCCCACATCCAGAGGAGCCCCGTTTCCCCCTCGTAGCTCGAGATGAGGGATCCTTTCCCTACTTTCAACGGGAAAGAATTCCCGGCGTTCCCGTCGCATCTCAACAGGAGGAACTCTCAACAGGAAAGGCGAGAGGAACTCCATGGTCGTACCACCATTCCAAGAGTCCCCCAGATGTCTCAGTCCATTCCAGAGGAACCTCTTTGCCTTGCACTGGCTCATCTTTCACGCCGAGGATCGACTCACACCACGGTGGCACGTGGGACAGCCCTGTGGGAAAGCCTCGAGGGAAAGCCTCGAGGGAAAACCACAGATCCTTTGATCCACGCGACGGGAAGCGTGACATTGCTTCTACAGCCTGGAAGGAAACCGCACGTGCATGCCCCCACTCGAGACGAGGCCTGACTCCCCTGGGGAGACTCCAGAAGTACCCAAAGATCTATGTCAGGCGCTGAGAGGAATCCTCGGTTCCGGCCCTGACTCCACACAAGGTTTTTGGCCCCGGTATCGACGGGAGAGGAATCCCGAGAGGCCCCCTAGCAACTCGCATGGGGACTGGCCTCTCCTGAGGCCACCAGGGCGGGTCCCTGAGGTCCCCGTCGTAACTCAAGAACACCTGCCGCAACTCGAGAAAATCCAGGAAGTTCTCCCTTCCAGGCGAGAAGAGGCCTATTTCCGATGAGGCCTCTGGAGTCTAATGACACCTAACCTCTGGAACTTCGAAAGGGTCTTTCACACCCTTGCTGCAACTCAAGAAGTTCACCGCCATACCCGTCTCCACTCGAGAGGAAGCACGATGGTCCCGCCCACATCCAGAGGAGCCCCGTTTCCCCCTCGTAGCTCGAGATGAGGGATCCTTTCCCTGCTTTCAACGGGAAAGAATTCCCGAAGTTCCCGTCGCATCTCAAGAGGAGGCACTCTCAACAGGAAAGGCGAGAGGAACTCCATGGTCCTACCACCATTCCAAGAGTCCCCCAGATGTCACAGTCCATTCCAGAGGAACCTCTTTGCCCTGCACTGGCTGATCTTTCACGCCGAGGATCGACTCACACCACGGTGGCACGAGGGAAAGACCTGTGGGAAAGCCTCGAGGGAAAACCACAGATCCTTTGATCCATGCCACGGGAAGCCTGACATTGCTGCTACAGCCTGGAAGGAAAGCGCACGTGCATGCCCCCACTCGAGACGAGGCCTGACTCCCCTGGGGAGACTCCAGAAGTACCCAAAGATCCATGTCAGCCCCTGAGAGGAATCCTCGGTTCCGGCCCTGACTCCACACAAGGTTTTTGGCCCCAGTATCGACGGGAGAGGAATCCCGACAGGTCCCCTAGCAACTCGCATGGGGACTGGCCTCTCCTGAGGCCACCAGGGCGGGTCCCTGAGGTCCCCGTCGTAACTCGAGAACACCTGCCGCAACTCGAGAAAATCCAGGAAGTTCTCCCTTCCAGGCGAAATGAGGCCTATTTCCGATGAGTCGTCTGGAGACTAATGACACCTAACCTCTGGAACTTCGAAAGGGTCTTTCACACCCTTGCTGCAACTCAAGAAGTTCACCGCCATACCCGTCTCCACTTGAGAGGAAGCACGATGGTCCCCCCCACATCCAGAAGAGCCCCGTTTCCCCCTCGTAGCTCGAGATGAGGGATCCTTTCCCTGCTTTCAACGGGAAAGAATTCCCGGCGTTCCCGTCCCATCTCAACAGGAGGAACTCTCAACAGGAAAGGCGAGAGGAACTCCATGGTCGTACCACCATTCCAAGAGTCCCCCAGATGTCTCAGTCCATTCCAGAGGAACCTCTTTGCCTTGCACTGGCTCATCTTTCACGCCGAGGATCGACTCACACCACGGTGGCACGTGGGACAGCCCTGTGGGAAAGCCTCGAGGGAAAGCCTCGAGGGAAAACCACAGATCCTTTGATCCACGCGACGGGAAGCGTGACATTGCTGCTACAGCCTGGAAGGAAAGCGCACGTGCATGCCCCCACTCGAGACGAGGCCTGACTCCCCAGGGGAGACTCCAGAAGTACCCAAAGATCCATGTCAGCCCCTGAGAGGAATCCTCGGTTCCGGCCCTGACTCCACACAAGGTTTTTGGCCCCAATATCGACGGGAGAGGAATCCCGAGAGGCCCCCTAGCAACTCGCATGAGGACCAGCCTCTCCTGAGGCCACCAGGGCGGGTCCCTGATGTCCCCGTCGTAACTCGAGAACACCTGACGCAACTCGAGAAAATCCAGGAAGTTCTCCCTTCCAGGCGAGATGAGGCCTATATCCGATGAGGCGTCTGGAGACTAATGACACGTAACTTCTGGAACTTCGAAAGGGTCTTTCACCCCATTGCTGCAACTCAAGAAGTTCACCGCCATACCCGTCTCCACTCGAGAGGAAGCACGATGGTCCCGCCCACATCTAGAGGAGCCCCGTTTCCCCCTCGTAGCTCGAGATGAGGGATTCTTTCCCTGCTTTCAACGGGAAAGAATTCCCGGCGTTCCCGTCGCATCTCAAGAGGAGGCACTCTCAACAGGAAAGGCGAGAGGAACTCCATGGTCCTACCACCATTCCAAGAGTCCCCCAGATGTCACAGTCCATTCCAGAGGAACCTCTTTGCCCTGCACTGGCTGATCTTTCACGCCGAGGATCGACTCACACCACGGTGGCTCGAGGGAAAGACCTGTGGGAAAGCCTCGAGGGAAAGCCTCGAGGGAAAACCACAGATCCTTTGATCCATGCCACGGGAAGCCTGACATTGCTGCTACAGCCTGGAAGGAAAGCGCACGTGCATGCCCCCACTCGAGACGAGGCCTGACTCCCCTGGGGAGACTCCAGAAGTACCCAAAGATCCATGTCAGCCCCTGAGAGGAATCCTCGGTTCCGGCCCTGACTCCACACAAGGTTTTTGGCCCCGGTATCGATGGGAGAGGAATCCTGAGAGGCCCCCTAGCAACTAGCATGGGGACTGGCTCTCCTGAGGCCACCAGGGCGGGTCCCTGAGGTCCCCGTCGTAACTCGAGAACACCTGCCGCAACTCGAGAAAATCCAGGAAGTTCTCCCTTCCAGGCGAGATGAGGCCTATTTCCGATGAGGCGTCTGGAGACTAATGACACCTAACCTCTGGAACTTCGAAAGGGTCTTTCACACCCTTGCTGCAACTCAAGAAGTTCACCGCCATACCCGTCTCCACTCGAGAGGAAGCACGATGGTCCCACCCACATCCAGAGGAGCCCCGTTTCCCCCTCGGAGCTCGAGATGAGGGATCCTTTCCCTGCTTTCAACGGGAAAGAATTCCCGGCGTTCCCGTCGCATCTCAAGAGGAGGCACTCTCAACAGGAAAGGCGAGAGGAACTCCATGGTCGTACCACCATTCCAAGAGTCCCCCAGATGTCTCAGTCCATTCCAGAGGAACCTCTTTGCCCTGCACTGACTCATCTTTCACGCCGAGGATCGACTCACACCACGGTGGCACGTGGGACAGCCCTGTGGGAAAGCCTCGAGGGAAAGCCTCGAGGGAAAACCACAGATCCTTTGATCCACGCCACGGGAAGCGTGACATTGCTGCTACAGCCTGGAAGGAAAGCGCACGTGCATGCCCCCACTCGAGACGAGGCCTGACTCCCCTGGGGAGACTCCAGAAGTACCCAAAGATCCGTGTCAGCCCCTGAGAGGAATCCTCGGTTCCGGCCCTGACTCCACACAAGGTTTTTGGCCCCAGTATCGATGGGAGAGGAATCCCGACAGGTCCCCTAGCAACTCGCATGGGGACTGGCCTCTCCTGAGGCCACCAGGGCGGGTCCCTGAGGTCCCCGTCGTAACTCGAGAACAGCTGCCGCAACTCGAGAAAATCCAGGAAGTTCTCCCTTCCAGGCGAAATGAGGCCTATTTCCGATGAGTCGTCTGGAGACTAATGACACCTAACCTCTGGAACTTCGAAAGGGTCTTTCACACCCTTGCTGCAACTCAAGAAGTTCACCGCCATACCCGTCTCCACTTGAGAGGAAGCACGATGGTCCCCCCCACATCCAGAAGAGCCCCGTTTCCCCCTCGTAGCTCGAGATGAGGGATCCTTTCCCTGCTTTCAACGGGAAAGAATTCCCGGCGTTCCCGTCCCATCTCAACAGGAGGAACTCTCAACAGGAAAGGCGAGAGGAACTCCATGGTCGTACCACCATTCCAAGAGTCCCCCAGATGTCTCAGTCCATTCCAGAGGAACCTCTTTGCCTTGCACTGGCTCATCTTTCACGCCGAGGATCGACTCACACCACGGTGGCACGTGGGACAGCCCTGTGGGAAAGCCTCGAGGGAAAGCCTCGAGGGAAAACCACAGATCCTTTGATCCACGCGACGGGAAGCGTGACATTGCTGCTACAGCCTGGAAGGAAAGCGCACGTGCATGCCCCCACTCGAGACGAGGCCTGACTCCCCAGGGGAGACTCCAGAAGTACCCAAAGATCCATGTCAGCCCCTGAGAGGAATCCTCGGTTCCGGCCCTGACTCCACACAAGGTTTTTGGCCCCAATATCGACGGGAGAGGAATCCCGAGAGGCCCCCTAGCAACTCGCATGAGGACCAGCCTCTCCTGAGGCCACCAGGGCGGGTCCCTGATGTCCCCGTCGTAACTCGAGAACACCTGACGCAACTCGAGAAAATCCAGGAAGTTCTCCCTTCCAGGCGAGATGAGGCCTATATCCGATGAGGCGTCTGGAGACTAATGACACGTAACTTCTGGAACTTCGAAAGGGTCTTTCACCCCCTTGCTGCAACTCAAGAAGTTCACCGCCATACCCGTCTCCACTCGAGAGGAAGCACGATGGTCCCGCCCACATCTAGAGGAGCCCCGTTTCCCCCTCGTTGCTCGAGATGAGGGATCCTTTCCCTGCTTTCAACGGGAAAGAATTCCCGGCGTTCCCGTCGCATCTCAAGAGGAGGCACTCTCAACAGGAAAGGCGAGAGGAACTCCATGGTCCTACCACCATTCCAAGAGTCCCCCAGATGTCACAGTCCATTCCAGAGGAACCTCTTTGCCCTGCACTGGCTGATCTTTCACGCCGAGGATCGACTCACACCACGGTGGCTCGAGGGAAAGACCTGTGGGAAAGCCTCGAGGGAAAGCCTCGAGGGAAAACCACAGATCCTTTGATCCATGCCACGGGAAGCCTGACATTGCTGCTACAGCCTGGAAGGAAAGCGCACGTGCATGCCCCCACTCGAGACGAGGCCTGACTCCCCTGGGGAGACTCCAGAAGTACCCAAAGATCCATGTCAGCCCCTGAGAGGAATCCTCGGTTCCGGCCCTGACTCCACACAAGGTTTTTGGCCCCGGTATCGACGGGAGAGGAATCCTGAGAGGTCCCCTAGCAACTCGCATGGGGACTGGCCTCTCCTGAGGCCACCAGGGCGGGTCCCTGAGGTCCCCGTCGTAACTCGAGAACACCTGCCGCAACTCGAGAAAATCCAGGAAGTTCTCCCTTCCAGGCGAGATGAGGCCTATTTCCGATGAGGCGTCTGGAGACCAATGACACCTAACCTCTGGAACTTCGAAAGGGTCTTTCACACCCTTGCTGCAACTCAAGAAGTTCACCGCCATACCCGTCTCCACTCGAGAGGAAGCACGATGGTCCCACCCACATCCAGAGGAGCCCCGTTTCCCCCTCGGAGCTCGAGATGAGGGATCCTTTCCCTGCTTTCAACGGGAAAGAATTCCCGGCGTTCCCGTCGCATCTCAAGAGGAGGCACTCTCAACAGGAAAGGCGAGAGGAACTCCATGGTCGTACCACCATTCCAAGAGTCCCCCAGATGTCTAAGTCCATTCCAGAGGAACCTCTTTGCCCTGCACTGACTCATCTTTCACGCCGAGGATCGACTCACACCACGGTGGCACGTGGGACAGCCCTGTGGGAAAGCCTCGAGGGAAAGCCTCGAGGGAAAACCACAGATCCTTTGATCCACGCCACGGGAAGCGTGACATTGCTGCTACAGCCTGGAAGGAAAGCGCACGTGCATGCCCCCACTCGAGACGAGGCCTGACTCCCCTGGGGAGACTCCAGAAGTACCCAAAGATCCGTGTCAGCCCCTGAGAGGAATCCTCGGTTCCGGCCCTGACTCCACACAAGGTTTTTGGCCCCAGTATCGACGGGAGAGGAATCCCGACAGGTCCCCTAGCAACTCGCATGGGGACTGGCCTCTCCTGAGGCCACCAGGGCGGGTCCTTGAGGTCCCCGTCGTAACTCGAGAACAGCTGCCGCAACTCGAGAAAATCCAGGAAGTTCTCCCTTCCAGGCGAAATGAGGCCTATTTCCGATGAGTCGTCTGGAGACTAATGACACCTAACCTCTGGAACTTCGAAAGGGTCTTTCACACCCTTGCTGCAACTCAAGAAGTTCACCGCCATACCCGTCTCCACTTGAGAGGAAGCACGATGGTCCCCCCCACATCCAGAAGAGCCCCGTTTCCCCCTCGTAGCTCGAGATGAGGGATCCTTTCCCTGCTTTCAACGGGAAAGAATTCCCGGCGTTCCCGACGCATCTCAACAGGAGGAACTCTCAACAGGAAAGGCGAGAGGAACTCCATGGTCGTACCACCATTCCAAGAGTCACCCAGATGTAAAGTCCATTACAGAGGAACCTCTTTGCCCTGCACTGGCTCATCTTTCACGCCGAGGATCGACTCACACCACGGTGGCACGTGGGACAGCCCTGTTGGAAAGCCTCGAGGGAAAGCCTCGAGGGAAAACCACAGATCCTTTGATCCACGCGACGGGAAGCGTGACATTGCTGCTACAGCCTGGAAGGAAAGTGCACGAGCATGCCCTCACTCGAGACGAGGCCTGACTCCCCTGGGGAGACTCCAGAAGTACCCAAAGATCCATGTCAGCCCCTGAGAGGAATCCTCGGTTCCGGCCCTGACTCCACACAAGGTTTTTGGCCCCGGTATCGACGGGAGAGTAATCTCGAGAGGCCCCCTAGCAACTCGCATGGGGACTGGCCGTTCCTGAGGCCACCAGGGCGGGTCCCTGAGGTTCCCGTCGTAACTCGAGAACACCTGCAGCAACTCGAGAAAATCCAGGAAGTTCTCCCTTCCAGGCGAGATGAGGCCTATTTCCGATGAGGCGTCTGGAGACTAATGACACCTAACCTCTGGAACTTCGAAAGGGTCTTTCACACCCTTGCTGCAACTCAAGAAGTTCACCGCCATACCTGTCTCCACTCGAGAGGAAGCACGATGGTCCGGCCCACATCCAGAGGAGCCCCGTTTCCCCCTCGTAGCTCGAGATGAGGGATCCTTTCCCTGCTTTCAACGGGAAAGATTTCCCGGCGTTCCCGTCGCATCTCAAGAGGAGGCACTCTCAACAGGAAAGGCGAGAGGAACTCCATGGTCGTACCACCATTCCAAGAGTCCCCCAGATGTCTCAGTCCATTCCAGAGGAATCTCTTTGCCCTGCACTGGCTCATCTTTCACGCCGAGGATCGACTCACACCACGGTGGCACGTGGGACAGCCCTGTGGGAAAGCCTCGAGGGAAAGCCTAGAGGGAAAACCACAGATCCTTTGATCCACGCCACGGGAAGCGGAACATTGCTGCTACAGCCTGGAAGGAAAGCGCACGTGCATGCCCCCACTCGAGACGAGGCCTGACTCCCCAGGGGAGACTCCAGAAGTACCCAAAGATCCATGTCAGCCCCTGAGAGGAATCCTCGGTTCCGGCCCTGACTCCACACAAGGTTTTTGGCTCCGGTATCGACGGGAGAGGAATCCCGAGAGGCCCCCTAGCAACTCTCATGGGGACTGGCCTCTCCTGAGGCCACCAGGGCGGGTCCCTGAGGTCCCCGTCGTAACTCGAGAACACCTGCCGCAACTCGAGAAAATCCAGGAAGTTCTCCCTTCCAGGCGAGATGAGGCCTATTTCCGATGAGGCGTCTGGAGACTAATGACACCTAACCTCTGGAACTTCGAAAGGGTCTTTCACACCCTTTCTGCAACTCAAGAAGTTCACCGCCATACCTGTCTCCACTCGAGAGGAAGCACGATGGTCCCGCCCACATCCAGAGGAGCCCCGTTTCCCCCTCGTAGCTCGAGATGAGGGATCCTTTCCCTGCTTTCAACGGGAAAGAATTCCCGGCGTTCCCATCGCATCTCAAGAGGAGGCACTCTCAACAGGAAAGGCGAGAGGAACTCCATGGTCGTACCACCATTCCACGAGTCCCCCAGATGTCGCAGTCCATTCCAGAGGAACGTCTTTGCCCTGCACTGGCTAATCTTTCACGCCGAGGATCGACTCACACCACGGTGGCACGCGGGACAGCCCTGTGGGAAAGCCTCGAGGGAAAACCACAGATCCTTTGATCCACGCGACGGGAAGCGTGACATTGCTGTTACAGCCTGGAAGGAAAGCGCACGTACATGCCCCCACTCGAGACGAGGCCTGACTCCCCTGGGGAGACTCCAGAAGTACCCAAAGATCCATGTCAGCCCCTGAGAGGAATCCTTTGTTCCGGCCCTGACTCCACACAAGGTTTCTGGCCCCGGTATCGACGGGAGAGGAATCCCGAGAGGCCCCCTAGGAATTCGCATGGGGACTGGCCTCTCCTGAGGCCACCAGGGCGGGTCCCTGAAGTCCCTGTCGTAACTCGAGAACACCTGCCGCAACTCGAGATAATCCAGGAAGTTCTCCCTTCCAGGTGAGATGAGGCCTATTTCCGATGAGGCGCATGGAGACTAATGACACCTAACCTCTGGAACTTCGAAAGGGACTTTCACACCCTTGCTGCAACTCAAGAAGTTCACCGCCATACCCGTCTCCACTCGAGACGAAGCACGATGGTCCCGCCCACATCCAGAGGAGCCCAGTTTCCCCCTCGTAGCTCGAGATGAGGGATCCTTTCCCTTCTTTCAACGGGAAAGAATTCCCGGCGTTCCCGTCGCATCTCAAGAGGAGGCACTCTCAACAGGAAAGGCGAGAGGAAATCCATGTTCATACCACCATTTCAAAGGTCCCCCAGATATATCAGTCCATTCCAGAGGAACCTCTTTGCCTTCACTGGCTCATCTTTCACGCCGAGGATCGACTCACACCACGGTGGCACGTGGGACAGCCCTGTGGGAAAGCCTCGAGGGAAAGCCTCGAGGGAAAACCACAGATCCTTTGATCCACGCGACGGGAAGCGTGACATTGCTGCTACAGCCTGGAAGGAAAGCGCACGTGCATGCCCCCTCTCAAGACGAGGCCTGACTCCCCTGGGGAGACTCCAGAAGTACCCAAAGATCCATGTCAGCCCCTGAGAGGAATCCTCGGTTCCGGCCCTGACTCCACACAAGGTTTTTGGCTCCGGTATCGACGGGAGAGGAATCCCGAGAGGCCCCCTAGCAACTCTCATGGGGACTGGCCTCTCCTGAGGCCACCAGGGAGGGTCCCTGAGGTCCCCGTCGTAACTCGAGAACACCTGCCGCAACTCGAGAAAATCCAGGAAGTTCTCCCTTCCAGGCGAGATGAGGCCTATTTCCGATGAGGCGTCTGGAGACTAATGACACCTAACCTCTGGAACTTCGAAAGGGTCTTTCACACCCTTGCTGCAACTCAAGAAGTTCACCGCCATACCCGTCTCCACTCGAGAGGAAGCACGATGGTCCCGCCACATCCAGAGGAGTCCCGTTTCCCCCTCGTAGCTCGAGATGAGGGATCCTTTCCCTGCTTTCAACGGGAAAGAATTCCCGGCGTTCCCGTAGCATTTCAACAGGAGGCATTCTCAACAGGAAAGGCGAGAGGAACCCTATGGTCGTACCACCATTCCAAGAGTCCCCCAGATGTCTCAGTCCATTCCAGAGGAAACTCTTTGCCCTGTACTGGCTCATCTTTCACGCCGAGGATCGACTCACACCACCGTGGCACGTGGGACAGCCCTGTGGAAAAGCCTCGAGGGAAAGCCACGAGCGAAAACCACAGATCCTTTGATCCACGTGACGGGAAGCGTGACATTGCTGCTACAGCCTGGAAGGAAAGCGCACGTGCATGCCCCCAATCGAGACGATGCCTGACTCCCCTGGGGAGACTCCACAAGTACCCAAAGATACATGTCATCCCCTGAGAGAAATCCTCTGTTACGGCCCTGACTCCACACAAGGTTTTTGGCCCCGGTATCGACGGGAGAGGAATCCCGAGAGGCCCCCTAGCAACTTGCATGGGGACTGGCCGTTCCTGAGGCCACCAGGGCCGGTCCCGGAGGTTCCCGTCCTAACTCGAGAACACATGCCGCAACTCAAGAAAATCCAGGAAGTTCTGCCTTCCAGGCGAGATGATGCCTATTTCCGATGAGGTGTCTGTAGACTAATGACACCTAACCTCTGGAACTTCGAAAGGGTCTTTCACACCCTTGCTGCAACTCAAGAAGTTCACCGCCATACCCGTCTCCAATCGAGAGGAAGCACGATGGTCCCGCCCACATCCAGAGGAGCCCCGTTTCCCCCTCGTAGCTCGATATGAGGGATCCTTTCCCTGCTTTCAACGGTAAAGAATTCCCGGCGTTCCCGTCGCATCTCAAGAGGAGGCACTCTCAACAGGAAAGGCGAGAGGAACTCCATGGTCGTACCATCATTCCAAGAGTCCCCCAGATGTCTCAGTCCATTCCAGAGGAAACTCTTTGCCCTGCACTGGCTCATCTTTCACGCCGAGGATCGTTCACACAACGATGGCACGCGGGACAGCCCTGTGTGAAAGCCTCGAGGGAAAGCCTCGAGGGAAAACCACAGATCCGTTGATCCACGCGACGGGAAGCGTGACATTGCTGTTACAGCCTGGAAGGAAAGCGCACGTGCATGCCCCCACTCGAGACGAGGCCTGACTCCCCTGGGGAGACTCCAGAAGTACCCAAAGATCCATGTCAGCCCCTGAGAGGAATCCTCGGTTCCGGCCCTGACTCCACACAAGGTTTTTGGCCCCGGTATCGACGGGAGAGGAATCCCGAGAGGCCCCCTAGCAACTCGCATGGGGACTGGCCTCTCCTGAGGCCACCAGGGCGGGTCCCTGATGTCACCGCCATAACTCGAGAACAACTGCCGCAACTCGAGAAAATCCAGGAAGTTCTCCCTTCCAGGCGAGATGAGGGCTATTTCCGATGAGGCGTCTGGAGACTAATGACACCTAAACTCTGGAACTTCGAAAGGGTCTTTCACACCCTTGCTGCAACTCAAGAAGTTCACCGCCATACCCGTCTCCACTCGAGAGGAAGCACGATGGTCCCGCCCACATCCAGAGGAGCCCCGTTTCCCCCTCGCAGCTCGAGATGAGGGATCCTTTCCCTGCTTTCAACGGGAAAGAATTCCCGGCGTTCCCGTCGCATCTCAAGAGGAGGCACTCTCAACAGGAAAGGCGAGAGGAACTCCATGGTCGTACCACCATTCCAAGAGTCCCCCAGATGTCGCAGTCCATTCGGGAGGAACCTCTTTGCCCTGCACTGGCTCATCTTTCACGCCCAGGATTGACTCACACCATGGTGGCACGTGGGACAGCCCTGTGGGAAAGCCTCGAGGGAAAGCCTCGAGGGAAAACCACAGATCCTTTGACCCACGCCACGGGAAGCTTGACATTGCTGCTACAGCCTGGAAGGAAAGTGCACGTGCATGCCCCCACTCGAGACGAGGCCTGACTCCCCTGGGGAGACTCCAGAATTACCCAAAGATCCATGTCAGCCCCTGAGAGGAATCCTCGGTTCCGGCCCTGACTCTACACAAGGTTTTAGGCCCCGGTATCGACGGGAGAGGAATCTCGAGAGGACCCCTAGCAACTTGCATTGGGACTGGCCGTTCCTGAGGCCACCAGGGCGGGTCCCTGAGGTCCACGTCGTAACTCGAGAACACCTGCCGCAACTCGAGAAAATCCAGGAAGTTCTCCCTTCCAGGCGAGATGAGGCCTATTTCCGATGAGGCGTCTGGAGACTAATGACACCTAACCTCTGGAACTTCGAAAGGGTCTTTCACACCCTTGCTGCAACTCAAGAAGTTCACCGCCATACCCGTCTCCACTCGAGAGGAAGCACGATGGTCGCGCCCACATCCAGAGGAGCCCCGTTTCCCCCTCATAGCTCGAGATGAGGGATCCTTTCCCTGCTTTCAACAGGAAAGAATTCAAGGCGTTCCCGTCGCATCTCAAGAGGAGGCACTCTCAACAGGAAAGGCGAGAGGAACTCCATGGTCGTACCACCATTCCAAGAGTCCCCCAGATGTCTCAGTCCATTCCAGAGGAACCTCTTTGCCCTGCACTGGCTCATCTTTCACGCCGAGGATCGACTCACACCACGTTGGCACGTGGGACAGCCCTGTGGGAAAGCCTCGAGGGAAAACCACAGATCCTTTGATCCACGCGACGGGAAGCGTGACATTGCTGCTACAGCCTGGAAGGAAAGCGCACGTGCATGCCCCCACTCGAGACGAGGCCTGACTCCCCTGGGAAGACTCCAGAAGTACCCAAAGATCCATGTCAGCCCCTGAGAGGAATACTCGGTTCCGGCCCTGACTCCACACAAGGATTTTGGTCCCGGTATCGACGGGAGAGGAATCCCGAGAGGCCCCCTAGCAACTTGCATGGGGACTGGCCGTTCCTGAGGCCACCAGGGCCGGTCCCGGAGGTCCCCGTCCTAACTCGAGAACACCTGCCGCAACTCGAGAAAATCCAGGAAGTTCTCCCTTCCAGGCGAGATGAGGCCTATTTCCGATGAGGCGTCTGGAGACTAATGACACCTAACCTCTGGAACTTCGAAAGGGTTTTTCACACCCTTGCTGCAACTCAAGAAGTTCACAGCCATACCCGTCTCCACTCGAGAGGAAGCACGATAGTCCCGCCCACATCCAGAGGAGCCCCGTTTCCCCCTCGTAGCTCGAGGTGAGGGATCCTTTTCCTGCTTACAACGGGAAAGAATTGCCGGCGTTCCCGTCGCATCTCAAGAGGAGGCACTCTCAACAGGAAAGGCGAGAGGAACTCCATGGTCGTACCACCATTCCAAGAGTCCCCCAGATGTCTCAGTCCATTCCAGAGGAAACTCTTTGCCCTGCACTGGCTCATCTTTCACGCCGAGGATCGTTCACACCACGATGGCACGCGGGACAGCCCTGTGTGAAAGCCTCGAGGGAAAGCCTCGAGGGAAAACCACAGATCCGTTGATCCACGCGACGGGAAGCGTGACATTGCTGTTACAGCCTGGAAGGAAAGCGCACGTGCATGCCCCCACTCGAGACGAGGCCTGACTCCCCTGGGGAGACTCCAGAAGTACCCAAAGATCCATGTCAGACCCTGAGAGGAATCCTCGGTTCCGGCCCTGACTCCACACAAGGTTTTTGGCCCCGGTATCGACGGGAGAGGAATCCCGAGAGGCCCCCTAGCAACTCGCATGGGGACTGGCCTCTCCTGAGGCCACCAGGGCTGGTCCCTGATGTCACCGCCATAACTCGAGAACACCTGCCGCAACTCGAGAAAATCCAGGAATTTCTCTCTTCCAGGCGAGATGAGGCCTATTTCCGATGAGGCGTCTGGAGACTAATGACACCTAACCTCTGGAACTTCGAAAGGGTCTTTCACACCCTTGCTGCAACTCAAGAAGTTCACCGCCATACCCGTTTCCACTCGAGAGGAAGCACGATGGTCCCGCCCACATCCAGAGGAGCCCCGTTTCCCCCTCGTAACTCGAGATGAGGGATCCTTTCACTGCTTTCAACGGGAAAGAATTCCCGGCGTTCCCGTCGCATCTCAACAGGAGGCATTCTCAACAGGAAAGGCCAGAGGAACTCCATGGTCGTACCACCATTCCAAGAGTCCCCCAGATGTCTCAGTCCATTCCAGAGGAACCTCTTTGCCCTGCACTGGCTCATCTTTCACGCCGAAGATCGACTCACACCACGGTGGCACGTGGGACAGCGCTGTGGGAAAGCCTCGAGGGAAAGCCTCGAGGGAAAACCACAGATCCTTTGATCCACGCGACGGGAAGTGTGACATTGCTGCTACAGCCTGGAAAGTAAGCGAACGTGCATGCCCCCACTCGAGACGAGGCCTGACTCCCCTGGGAAGACTCCAGAAGTACCCAAAGATCCATGTCAGCCCCTGAGAGGAATCCTCGGTTCCGGCCCTGACTCCACACAAGGTTTTTGGCCCCGGAATCAACGGGAGAGGAATCCCGAGAGGCCCCCTAGCAACTCGCATGGGGACTGGCCTCTCCAGAGGCCACCAGGGCGGGTCCCTGAGGTCCCCGTCGTAACTCGAGAACACCTGCCTCAACTCGAGAAAATCCAGGAAGTTCTCCCTTCCAGGCGAGATGAGGCCTATTTCCGATGAGGCGTCTGGAGACTAATGACACCTAACCTCTGGAACTTCGAAAGGGTCTTTCACACCCTTGCTGCAACTCAAGAAGTTCACCGACATACCCGTCTCCATTCGAGAGGAAGCACGATGGTCCCGCCCACATCCAGAGGAGCCCCGTTTCCCCCTCGTAGCTCGAGATGAGGGATCCTTTCCCTGCTTTCAACGGGAAAGAATTCCCGGCATTCCCGTCGCATCTCAAGAGGAGGCACTCTCAACAGGAAAGGCGAGAGGAACTCCATGGTCGTACCACCATTCCAAGAGTCCCCCAGATGTCTCAGTCCATTCCAGAGGAACCTCTTTGTCCTGCACTGGCTCATCTTTCACGCCGAGGATCGACTCACACCACCGTGGCACGTGGGACAGCCCTGTGCGAAAGCCTCGAGGGAAAGCCTCGAGGGAAAACCACAGATACTTTGATACACGACACGGGAAGCGTGACATTGCTGCTACAACCTGGAAGGAAAGCGCACGTGCATGCCCCCACTCGAGACGAGGCCTGTCTCCCCTGGGGAGACTCCAGAAGTACCCAAAGATCCATGTCAGCCCCTGAGAGGAATCCTCGGTTCCGGCCCTGACTCCACAAAATGTTTTTGGCCCCGGTATCGACGGGAGAGGAATCCCGAGAGGCCCCCTAGCAACTCGCATGGGGACTGGCCATTCCTGAGGCCACCAGGGCGGGTCCCTGAGGTCCCCGTCGTAACTCGAGAACACCTGCCGCAACTCGAGAAAATCCAGGAAGTTCTCCCTTCCAGGCGAGATGAGGCCTATTTCCGATGAGGCGTCTGGAGACTAATGACACCTAACCTCTGGAACTTCGAAAGGGTCTTTCACACCCTTGCTGCAACTCAAGAAGTTCACCGCCATACCCGTCTCCACTCGAGAGGAAGCACGATGGTCCCGCCCACATCCAGAGGAGCCCCGTTTCCCCCTCGTAGCTCGAGATGAGGGATCCTTTCCCTGCTTTCAACGGGAAAGAATTCCCGGCGTTCCCGTCGCATCTCAAGAGGAGGCACTCTCAACAGGAAAGGCGAGAGGAACTCCATGGTCGTACCACCATTCCAAGAGTCCCCCAGATGTCTCAGTCCATTCCAGAGGAACCTCTTTTTCCTGCACTGGCTCATCTTTCACGCCGAGGATCGACTCACACCACCGTGGCACGTGGGACAGCCCTGTGGGAAAACCTCGAGGGAAAACCACAGATCCTTTGATCCACGCGACGGGAAGCGTGACATTGCTGCTACAGCCTGGAAGGAAAGCGCACGTGCATGCCCCCACTCGAAACGAGGCCTGACTCCCCTGGGGAGACTCCACAAGT
The DNA here is from genome assembly GCF_032405125.1 of Capricornis sumatraensis. Taxonomy (NCBI): domain Eukaryota; kingdom Metazoa; phylum Chordata; class Mammalia; order Artiodactyla; family Bovidae; genus Capricornis; species Capricornis sumatraensis. The sequence goes on along the minus strand of NW_027184616.1, from coordinate 3,354,812 downwards.
ACCCACATGTCCATGTCAGCCCCTGAGAGGAATGCTCGGTTCCGGCCCTGAAACCACACAAGGTTTTTGGCCCCCGTATCGACGGGAGAGGAATCCCGAGAGGCCCCCTAGCAACTCGCATGGGGACTGGCCTCTCCTGAGGCCACCAGTGCGGGTCCCTGAGGTCCCCGTCGTAACTCGAGAACACCTGCCGCAACTCGAGATAATCCAGGAAGTTCTCCCTTCCAGGCGAGATGAGGCCTATTTCCGATGAGGCGTCTGGAGACTAATGACACCTAACCTCTGGAACTTCGAAAGGGTCTTTCACACCCTTGCTGCAACTCAAGAAGTTCACCGCCATACCCGTCTCCACTCGAGAGGAAGCACGATGGTCCCGCCCACATCCAGAGGAGCCCCATTTCCCCCTCGGAGCTCGAGATGAGGGATCCTTTCCCTGCTTTCAACGGGAAAAAATTCCCGGCGTTCCCGTCGCATCTCAAGAGGAGGCACTCTCAACAGGAAAGGCGAGAGGAACTCTATGGTCGTACCACCATTCCAAGAGTCCCCCAGATGTCTCAGTCCATTCCAGAGGAACCTCTTTGCCCTGCACTGGCTCATCTTTCACGCTGAGGATCGACTCACACCACGTTGGCACGTGGGACAGCCCTGTGGGAAAGCCTCGAGGGAAAACCACAGATCCTTTGATCCACGCGACGGGAAGCGTGACATTGCTGCTACAGCCTGGAAGGAAAGCGCACGTGCATGCCCCCACTCGAGACGAGGCCTGACTCCCCTGGGAAGACTCCAGAAGTACCCAAAGATCCATGTCAGCCCCTGAGAGGAATCCTCGGTTCCGGCCGTGACTCCACACAAGGTTTTTGGCCCCGGTATCAACGGGAGAGGAATCCCGAGAGGCCCCCTAGCAACTCGCATGGGGACTGGCCTCTCCAGAGGCCACCAGGGCGGGTCCCTGAGGTCCCCGTCGTAACTCGAGAACACCTGCCGCAACTCGAGAAAATCCAGGAAGTTCTCCCTTCCAGGCGAGATGAGGCCTATTTCCGATGAGGCGTCTGGAGACTAATGACACCTAACCTCTGGAACTTCGAAAGGGTCTTTCACACCCTTGCTGCAACTCAAGAAGTTCACCGCCATACCCGTCTCCACTCGAGAGGAAGCACGATGGTCCCGCCCACATCCAGAGGAGCCCCGTTTCCCCCTCGTAGCTCGAGATGAGGGATCCTTTCCCTGCTTTCAACGGGAAAGAATTCCCGGCGTTCCCGTCGCATCTCAAGAGGAGGCACTCTCAACAGGAAAGGCGAGAGGAACTCCATGGTCGTACCACCATTCCAAGAGTCCCCCAGATGTCTCAGTCCATTCCAGAGGAACCTCTTTGCCCTGCACTGGCTCATCTTTCACGCCGAGGATCGACTCACACCACGGTGGCACGTGGGACAGCCCTGTGGGAAAGCCTCGAGGGAAAGCCTCGAGGGAAAACCACAGATCCTTTGATCCAGGCCACGGGAAGCGTGACATTGCTGCTACAGCCTGGAAGGAAAGCGCACGTGCATGCCCCCACTCGAGACGAGGCCTGACTCCCCTGGGGAGACTCCAGAAGTACCCAAAGATCCATGTCAGCCCCTGAGAGGAATCCTCGGTTCCGGCCCTGACTCCACACAAGGCTGTGGCCCCGGTATCGACGGGAGAGGAATCCCGAGAGGCCCCCTAGCAACTCGCATGGGGACTGGCCTCTCCTTAGGCCACCAGGGCGGGTCCCTGAGGTCCCCGTCGTAACTCGAGAACACCTGCCGCAACTCGAGAAATCCAGGAAGTTCTCCCTTCCAGGCGAGATGAGGCCAATTTCCGATGAGGCCTCTGGGGACTAATGACACCTAAAGTCGGGAACTTCGAAAGGGCCTTTCACACCCTTGCTGCAACTCAAGAAGTTCACCGCCAACCCGTCTACACTCGAAAGGAAGCACGATGGTCCCGCCCACTTCCAGAGGAGCCCCGTTTCCCCCTCGTAGCTCGAGATAAGGGATCCTTTGCCTGCTTTCAACGGGAAAGAATTCCCGGCGTTCCCGTCGCATCTCAAAAGGAGGCACTCTCAACAGGAAAGGCGAGAGGAACTCCATGATCGTACCACCATTCCAAGAGTCCCCCAGATGTCTCAGTCCATTCCAGAGGAACCTCTTTGCCCTGCACTGGCTCATCTTTCACGCCGAGGATCGACTCACACCACGGTGGCACGTGGGACAGCCCTGTGGGAAAGCTTCGAGGGAAAAACACAGATCCTTTGATCCACGCCACGGGAAGCGTGACATTGCTGCTACAGCCTGGACGGAAAGCGCACGTGGATGCCCCAACTCGAGACGAGGCCTGACTCACCTGGGGAGACTCCAGAAGTACCCAAAGTTCCATGTCAGCCCCTGAGATGAATCCTCGGTTCCGGCCCTGACTGCACACAAGGTTTTTGGCCCCAGTATCGACGGGAGAGGAATCCCGAGAGGCCCCCTAGCAACTCGCATGGGGACTGGCCTCTCCTGAGCCACCAGGGCGGGTCCCTGAGGTCCCCGTCGTAACTCGAGAACACCTGCCCCAACTCGAGAAAATCCAGGAAGTTCTCCCTTCCAGGCGAGATGAGGCCTATTTCCGATGAGGCGTCTGGAGACTAATGACACCTAACCTCTGGAACTTCGAAAGGGACTTTCACACCCTTGCTGCAACTCAAGAAGTTCACCGCCATACCCGTCTCCACTCGAGAGGAAGCACGATGGTCCCGCCCACATCCAGAGGAGCCCCGTTTCCCCCTCGGAGCTCGAGATGAGGGATCCTTTCCCTGCTTTCAACGGGAAAGAATTCCCGGCTTTCCCGTCGCATCTCAAGAGGAGGCACTCTCAACAGGAAAGGCGAGAGGAACTCCATGGTCGTACCACCATTCCAAGAGTCCCCCAGATGTCTCAGTCCATTCCAGAGGAACCTCTTTGCCCTGCACTGGCTCATCTTTCACGCCGAGGATCGACTCACACCACGGTGGCACGTGGGACAGCCCTGTGGGAAAGCCTCGAGGGAAAACCACAGATCCTTTGATCCACGCCACGGGAAGCGTGACATTGCCGCTACAGCCTGGACGGAAAGCGCACGTGGATGCCCCCACTCGAGACGAGGCCTGACTCCCCTGGGGAGACTCCAGAAGTACCCAAAGATCCATGTCAGCCCCTGAGAGTAATCCTCGGTTCCGGCCCTGACAGCACACAAGGTTTTTGGCCCCGGTATCGACGGGAGAGGAATCCCGAGAGCCCTCCTAGCAACTCGCATGGGGACTGGCCTCTCCTGAGGCCACCAGGGCGTGTCCCTGAGGTCCCCGTCGTAACTCGAGAACACCTGCCGCAACTCGAGAAAATCCAGGAAGTTCTCCCTTCCAGGCGAGATGAGGCCTATTTCCGATGAGGTGTCAGGAGACTAATGACACCTAACCTCTGGAACTTCGAAAGGGTCTTTCACACCCTTGCTGCAACTCAAGATGTTCACCACCATACACGTCTCCACTCGAGAGGAAGCACTATGGTCCCGCCCACATCCAGAGGAGCCCCGTTTCCCCCTCGTAGCTCGAGATGAGGGATCCTTTCCCTGCTTTCAACGGGAAAGAATTCCCGGCGTTCCCGACGCATCTCAAGAGGAGGCACTCTCAGCAGGAAAGGCAAGAGGAACTCCATGGTCGTACCACCATTCCAAGAGTCCCCCAGATGTCTCAGTCCATTCCAGAGGAAACTCTTTGCCCTGCACTGGCTCATCTTTCACGCCGAGGATCGACTCACACCACGGTGGCACGTGGGACAGCCCTGTGGGAAAGCCTCGAGGGAAAACCACAGATCCTTTGATGCACGCGACGGGAAGCGTGACATTGCTGCTACAGCCTGGAAGGAAAGCGCACGTGCATGCCCCCACTCGAGACGAGGCCTGACTCCCCTGGGGAGACTCCACAAGTACCCAAAGATCCATGTCAGCCCCTGAGAGGAATCCTCGGTTCCGGCCCTGACTGCACACAAGGTTTTTGGCCCCGGTATCGACGGGAGAGGAATCCCGAGAGGCCCCCTAGCAACTCGCATGGGGACTGGCCTCTCCTGAGGCCACCAGGGCGGGTCCCTGAGGTCCCCGTCGTAACTCGAGAACACCTGCCACAACTCGAGAAAATCCAGGAAGTTCTCCCTTCCAGGCGAGATGAGGCCTATTTCCGATGAGGCGTCTGGAGACTAATGACACCTAACCTCTGGAACTTCGAAAGGGTCTTTCACACCCTTGCTGCAACTCAAGAAGTTCACCGCCATACCCGTCTCCACTCGAGAGGAAGCACGATCGTCCCGCCCACATTCAGAGTAGCCCCGTTTCCCCCTCGGAGCTCGAGATGAGGGATCCTTTCCCTGCTTTCAACGGGAAAGAATTCCCGGCGTTTCCGTCGCATCTCAAGAGGAGGCACTCTCAACAGGAAAGGCAAGAGGAACTCCATGGTCGTACCACCATTCCAAGAGTCCCCCAGATGTCTCAGTCCATTCCAGAGGAACCTCATTGCCCTGCACTGGCTCATCTTTCACGCCGAGGATCGACTCACACCACGGTGGCACGTGGGACAGCCCTGTGGGAAAGCCTCGAGGGAAAGCCTCGAGGGAAAACCACAGATCCTTTGATCCACGCCACGGGAAGCGTGATATTGCTGCTACAGCCTGGACGGAAAGCGCACGTGGATGCCCCAACTCGAGACGAGGCCTGACTCCCCTGGGGAGACTCCAGAAGTACCCAAAGTTCCATGTCAGCCCCTGAGAGGAATCCTCGGTTCCGGCCCTGACTGCACACAAGGTTTTTGGCCCCGGTATCGACGGGAGAGGAATCCCGAGAGGCCCTCTAGCAACTCGCATGGGGACTGGCCTCTCCTGAGGCCACCAGGGCGGGTCCCTGAGGTCCCCGTCGTAACTCGAGAACACCTGCCGCAACTCGCGAAATCCAGGAAGTTCTCCCTTCCAGGCGAGATGAGGCCTATTTCCGATGAGGCCTCTGGAGACTAATGACACCTAAAGTCGGGAACTTCGAAAGGGCCTTTCACACCCTTGCTGCAACTCAAGAAGTTCACCGCCATACCCGTCTACACTCGAAAGGAAGCACGATGGTCCCGCCCACATCCAGAGGAGCCCCGTTTCCCCCTCGTAGCTCGAGATAAGGGATCCTTTGCCTGCTTTCAACGGGAAAGAATTCCCGGCGTTCCCGTCGCATCTCAAAAGGAGGCACTCTCAACAGGAAAGGCGAGAGGAACTCCATGATCGTACCACCATTCCAAGAGTCCCCCAGATGTCTCAGTCCATTCCAGAGGAACCTCTTTGCCCTGCACTGGCTCATCTTTCACGCCGAGGATCGACTCACACCACGGTGGCACGTGGGACAGCCCTGTTGGAAAGCCTCGAGGGAAAGCCTTGAGGGAAAACCACAGATCCTTAGATTCACGCGACGGGAAGCGTGACATTACTGCTACAGCCTGGAGGGAAAGCGCACGTGCATGCCCCCACTCGAGACGAGGCCTGACTCCCCTGGGGAGACTTCAGAAGTACCCCAAGATTCATGTCAGCCCCTGAGAGGAATCCTCGGTTCCGGCCCTGACTCCACAAAAGGATTTTGGCCCCGGTATCGACGGGAAAGGAATCCCTAGAGGCCCCCTAGCAACTCTCATGGGGACTGGCTTTTCCTGAGGACACCAGGGCGGTTCCCTGATGTCCCCTTCGTAACTCGAGAACACCTGCCGCAACTCGAGAAATTCCAGGAAGTTCTCCCTTCCAGGCGATATGAGGCCTATTTCCGATGAGGCGTCTGGAGACTAATGACACCTAACCTCTGGAACTTCGAAAGGGTCTTTCACACCCTTGCTGCAACTCAAGAAGTTCACCGCCATACCCGTCTCCACTCGAGAGGAAGCACGATGGTCCCGCCCACATCCAGAGGAGCCCCGTTTCCCCCTCGTAGCTCGAGATGAGGGATCCTTTCCCTGCTTTCAACGGGAAAGAATTCCCGGCGTTCCCGTCGCATCTCACGAGGAGGCACTCTCAACAGGAAAGGCGAGAGGAACTCCATGGTCGTACCACCATTCCAAGAGTCCCCCAGATGTCTCAGTCCATTGCAGAGGAACCTCTTTGCCCTGACTGGCTCATCTTTCATGCCGAGGATCGACTCACACCACGGTGGCACGTGGGAGAGCCCTGTGGGAAAGCCTCGAGGGAAAGACTCGAGGGAAAACCACAGATCCTTTATTCTACGCGACGGGAAGGGTGACATTGCTGCTACAGCCTGGAAGGAAAGCACACGTGCATGCCCCCACTCGAGACGAGGCCTGACTCCCCTGGGGAGACTCCAGAAGTACCCAAAGATCCATGTCAGCCCCTGAGAGGAATCCTCGCTTCCGGCCCTGACTCCACACAAGGTTTTTGGCCCAGGTTTCGATGGGAGAGGAATCCCGAGAGGCCCCCTAGCAACTCGCATGGGGACTGGCCTTTCCTGAGGCCACCAGGGCGGGTCTCTGAGGTCCCCATCGTAACTCGAGAACTCCTGCCGCAACTCGAGAAATTCTAGGAAGTTCTCCCTTCCAGGCGAGATGAGGCCTATTTCCGATGAGGCGTCTGGAGACTAATGACACCTAACCTCTGGAACTTCGAAAGGGTCATTCACACCCTTGCTGCAACTCAAGAAGTTCACCGCCATACCCGTCTCCACTCGAGAGAAAGCACGATGGTCCCGCCCACATCCAGAGGAGCCCCGTTTCCCCCTCGGAGCTCGAGATGAGGGATCCTTTCCCTGCTTTTAACGGGAAAGAATTCCAGGCTTTCCCGTCGCATCTCAGGAGGAGGCACTCTCAACAGGAAAGGCGATAGGAACTCCATGGTCGTAGCACCATTCCAGGAGTCCCCCAGATGTCTCAGTCCATTAAAGAGGAACCTCTTTGCCCTGCACTGGCTCATCTTTCACGCCGAGGATCGACTCACACCACGGTGGCACGTGGGACAGCCCTGTGGGAAAGCCTCGAGGGAAAACCACAGATCCTTTGATCCACGCGACGGGAAGCGTGACATTGCTGCTACAGCCTGGAAGGAAAGCGCACGTGCATGCCCCGACTCGTGACTAAGCCTGACGTCCCTGGGGAGACTCCAGAAGTACCCAAAGATCCATGTCAGCCCCTGAGAGGAATCCTCGGTTCCGGCCCTGACACCACACAAGGTTTTTGGCCCCGGTATCGACGGGAGAAGAATCCCGAGAGGCCACCTAGCAACTCGCATGGGGACTGGCCTCTCCTGAGATCACCAGATCGGGTCCCTGAGGTCCCCGTCGTAACTCGAAAACACCTGCCGCAACTCGAGAAAATCCAGGAAGTTCTCCCTTCCAGGCGAGATGAGGCCTATTTACGATGAGGCGTCTGGAGACTAATGACACCTAACCTCTGGAATTTCGAAAGGGTCTTTCACACCCTTGCTGCAACTCAAGAAGTTCACCGCCATACCCGTCTCCACTCGAGAGGAAGCACGATGGTCCCGCCCACATCCAGAGGAGCCCCGTTTCCCCCTCGTAGCTCGAAATGAGGGATCCTTTCCCTGCTTTCAATGGGAAAGAATTCCCGGCATTCCCGTCGCATCTCAAGAGGAGGCCATCTCAACAGGAAAGTCGAGAGCAACTCCATGGTCGTACCACCATTCCAAGAGTCCCCCAGATGTCTCAGTCCATTCCAGAGGAACCTCTTTGCCCTGCACTGGCTCATCTTTCACGCCGAGGATCGACTCACACCACGGTGGCACGTGGGACAGCCCTGTGGGAAAGCCTCGAGGGAAAGCCTCGAGGGAAAACCACAGATCCTTTGATTCACGCGACGGGAAGCGTGACATTACTGCTACAGCCTGGAGGGAAAGCGCACGTGCATGCCCCCACGCGAGACGAGGCCTGACTCCCCTGGGGAGACTCCAGAAATACCCAAAGATCCATGTCAGCCCCTGAGAGGAATCCTCGGTTCCGGCCCTGACTCCACACAATATTTTTGCCACCGGTATCGAGGGGAAAGGAATCCCGAGAGGCCCCCTAGAAACTCGCATGGGGACTGCCCTTTCCTGAGGCCTAAAGTGCGGGTCCCTGAGGTCCCCGTCGTAACTCGAGAACACCTGCCGCAACTCGAGAAAATCCAGGAAGTTCTCCCTTCCAGGCGAGATGAGGCCTATTTCCGATGAGGCGTCTGGAGACTAATGACACCTAAACTCTGGAACTTCGAAAGGGTCTTTCACACCCTTGCTGCAACTCAAGAAGTTCACCGCCATACCCGTCTCCACTCGAGAGGAAGCACGATGGTCCCGCCCACATCCAGAGGAGCCCCGTTTCCCCCTGGGAGCTCGAGATGAGGGATCCTTTCCCTGCTTTCAACGGGAAAGAATTCCCGGCGTTCCCGTCGCATCTCAAGTGGAGGCACTCTCAACAGGAAAGGCGAGAGGAACTCCATGGTAGTACCACCATTCCAAGAGTCCCCCAGATGTCTCAGTCCATTCCAGAGGAACCTCTTTGCCCTGCACTGGCTCATCTTTCACGCCGAGGATCGACTCACACCACGGTGGCACGTGGGACAGCCCTGTGGGAAAGCCTCGAGGGAAAGCCTCGAGGGAAAACCACAGATCCTTTGATCCACGCGACGGGAAGCGTGACATTGCTGCTACAGCCTGGAAGGAAAGCGCACGTGCATGCCCCCACTTGAGACGAGGCCTGACTCCCCTGGGGAGACTCCAGAAGTACCCAAAGATCTATGTCAGCCCCTCAGAGGAATCCTCGGTTCCGGCCCTGACTCCACACAAGGTTTTTGGCCCCGGTATCGACGGGAGAGGAATCCCGAGAGGCCCCCTAGCAACTCGCATGGGGACTGGCCTCTCCTGAGGCCACCAGGGCGGGTCCCTGAGGTCCCCGTCGTAACTCGAGAACACCTGCCGCAACTCGAGAAAATCCAGGAAGTTCTCCCTTCCAGGCGAGATGAGGCCTATTTCCGATGAGGCGTCTGGAGACTAATGACACCTAACCTCTGGAACTTCGAAAGGGTCTTTCACCCCCTTGCTTCAACTCAAGAAGTTCACCGCCATACCCGTCTCCACTCGAGAGGAAGCACGATGGTCCCGCCCACATCCAGAGGAGCCCCGTTTCCCCCTCGTAGCTCGAGATGAGGGATCCTTTCCCTGCTTTCAACGGGAAAGAATTCCCGGCGTTCCCGTCGCATCTCAAGAGGAGGCACTCTCAACAGGAAAGGCGAGAGGAACTCCATGGTCCTACCACCATTCCAAGAGTCCCCCAGATGTCTCAGTCCATTCCAGAGGAACCTCTTTGCCCTGCACTGGCTGATCTTTCACGCCGAGGATCGACTCACACCACGGTGGCACGAGGGAAAGACCTGTGGGAAAGCCTCGAGGGAAAGCCTCGAGGGAAAACCACAGATCCTTTGATCCAGGCGACGGGAAGTGTGACATTGCTGCTACAGCCTGGAAGGAAAGCGCACGTGCATGCCCCCACTCGAGACGAGGCCTGACTCCCCTGGGGAGACTCCAGAAGTACCCAAAGATCCATGTCAGCACCTGAGAGGAATCCTCGGTTCCGGCCCTGACTCCACACAAGGTTTTTGGCCCCGGTATCGACGGGAGAGGAATCCTGAGAGGCCCCCTAGCAACTAGCATGGGGACTGGCCTCTCCTGAGGCCACCAGGGCGGGTCCCTGAGGTCCCCGTCGTAACTCGAGAACACCTGCCGCAACTCGAGAAAATCCAGGAAGTTCTCCCTTCCAGGCGAGATGAGGCCTATTTCCGATGAGGCGTCTGGAGACTAATGACACCTAACCTCTGGAACTTTGAAAGGGTCTTTCACACCCTTGCTGCAACTCAAGAAGTTCACCGCCATACCCGTCTCCACTCGAGAGGAAGCACGATGGTCCCACCCACATCCAGAGGAGCCCCGTTTCCCCCTCGGAGCTCGAGATGAGGGATCCTTTCCCTGCTTTCAACGGGAAAGAATTCCCGGCGTTCCCGTCGCATCTCAAGAGGAGGCACTCTCAACAGGAAAGGCGAGAGGAACTCCATGGTCGTACCACCATTCCAAGAGTCCCCCAGATGTCTCAGTCCATTCCAGAGGAACCTCTTTGCCTTGCACTGGCTCATCTTTCACGCCGAGGATCGACTCACACCACGGTGGCACGTGGGACAGCCCTGTGGGAAAGCCTCGAGGGAAAGCCTCGAGGGAAAACCACAGATCCTTTGATCCACGCGACGGGAAGCGTGACATTGCTGCTACAGCCTGGAAGGAAAGCGCACGTGCATGCCCCCACTCGAGACGAGGCCTGACTCCCCTGGGGAGACTCCAGAAGTACCCAAAGATCTATGTCAGGCCCTGAGAGGAATCCTCGGTTCCCGCCCTGACTCCACACAAGGTTTTTGGCCCCGGTATCGACGGGAGAGGAATCCCGAGAGGCCCCCTAGCAACTCGCATGGGGACTGGCCTCTCCTGAGGCCACCAGGGCGGGTCCCTGAGGTCCCCGTCGTAACTCAAGAACACCTGCCGCAACTCGAGAAAATCCAGGAAGTTCTCCCTTCCAGGCGAGAAGAGGCCTATTTCCGATGAGGCGTCTGGAGTCTAATGACACCTAACCTCTGGAACTTCGAAAGGGTCTTTCACACCCTTGCTGCAACTCAAGAAGTTCACCGCCATACCCGTCTCCACTCGAGAGGAAGCACGATGGTCCCGCCCACATCCAGAGGAGCCCCGTTTCCCCCTCGTAGCTCGAGATGAGGGATCCTTTCCCTGCTTTCAACGGGAAAGAATTCCCGGCGATCCCGTCGCATCTCAAGAGGAGGCACTCTCAACAGGAAAGGCGAGAGGAACTCCATGGTCGTACCACCATTCCAAGAGTCCCCCAGATGTCTCAGTCCATTCCAGAGGAACCTGTTTGCCCTGCACTGGCACATCTTTCACACCGAGGATCGACTCACACCACGGTGGCACGTGGGACAGCCCTGTGGGAAAGCCTCGAGGGAAAGCCTCGAGGGAAAACCACAGATCCTTTGATCCACGCGACGGGAAGCGTGACATTGCTGCTACAGCCTGGAAGGAAAGCGCACTTGCATGCCCCCACTCGAGACGAGGCGTGACTCCCCTGGGGAGACTCCAGAAGTACCCAAAGATCCATGTCAGCCCCTGAGAGGAATCCTCGGTTCCGGCCCTGACTCCACACAAGGTTTTTGGCCCCGATATCGACGGGAGAGGAATTCCGAGAGGCCCCCTAGCAACTCTCATGGGGACTGGCCTCTCCTGAGGCCACCAGGGCGGGTCCCTGAGGTCCCCGTCGTAACTCGAGAACACCTGCCGCAACTCGAGAAAATCGAGGAAGTTCACCCTTCCAGGCGAGATGAGGCCTATTTCCGATGAGGCGTCTGGAGATTAATGACACCTAACCTCTGGAACTTCGAAAGGGTCTTTCACACCCTTGCTGCAACTCAAGAAGTTCACCGCCATACCCGTCTCCACTAGAGAGGAAGCACGATGGTCCCGCCCACATCCAGAGGAGCCCCGTTTCCCCCTCGTAGCTCGAGATGAGGGATCCTTTCCCTGCTTTCAACGGGAAAGAATTCCCGGCGTTCCTGTCGCATCTCAAGAGGAGGCACTCTCAACAGGAAAGGCGAGAGGAACTCCATGGTCGTACCACCATTCCAAGAGTCCCCCAGATGTCTCAGTCCATTCCAGAGGAACCTCTTTGCCCTGCACTGGCTCATCTTTCACGCCGAGGATCGACTCTCACCACGGTGGCACGTGGGACAGCCCTGTGGGAAAGCCTCGAGGGAAAGCCTCGAGGGAAAACCACAGATCCTTTGATCCACGCGACGGGAAGCGTGACATTGCTGCTACAGCCTGGAAGGAAAGTGCACGTGCATGCCCCCACTCGAGACGAGGCCTGACTCCCCTGGGGAGACTCCAGAAGTACCCAAAGATCCATGTCAGCCCCTGAGAGGAATCCTCGGTTCCGGCCCTGACTCCACACAAGGTTTTTGGCCCCGGTATCGACGGGAGAGGAATCCCGAGAGGCCCCCTAACAACTCGCATGGGGACTGGCCTCTCCTGAGGCCACCAGGGCGGGTCCCTGAGGTCCCCGTCGTAACTCGAGAACACCTGCCGCAAATCGAGAAAATCCAGGAAGTTCTCCCTTCCAGGCGAGATGAGGCCTATTTCCGATGAGGCGTCTGGAGACTAATGACACCTAACCTCTGGAACTTCGAAAGGGTCTTTCACACCCTTGCTGCAACTCAAGAAGTTCACCGCCATACCCGTGTCCACTCAAGAGGAAGCACGATGGTCCCGCCCACATCCAGAGGAGCCCCGTTTCCCCCTCGTAGCTCGAGATGAGGGATCCTTTCCCTGCTTTCAACGGCAAAAAATTCCCGGCGTTCCCGTCGCATCTCAAGAGGAGGCACTCTCAACAGGAAAGGCGAGAGGAACTCCATGGTCGTACCACCATTCCAAGAGTCCCCCAGATGTCTCAGTCCATTCCAGAGGAACCTCTTTGCCCTGCACTGGCTCATTTTTCACGCCGAGAATCGACTCACACCACGGTGTCACGTGGTACAGCCCTGTGGGAAAGCCTCGAGGGAAAGCCTCGAGCGAAAACCGCAGATCCTTTGATCCACGCGACGGGAAGCGTGACATTGCTGCTACAGCCTGGAAGGAAAGTGCACGTGCATGCCCCCACACGAGACGAGGCCTGTCTCCCCTGGCGAGTCTCCAGAAGTACCCAAAGATCCATATCAGTCCCTGAGAGGAATCCTCGGTTCCGGCCCTGACTCCACACAAGGTTTTGGGCCCCGGTATCGACGGGAGAGGAATCCCGAGGGGCCCCCTAGCAACACCCATAGGGACTGGCCTCTCCTGAGGCAAACAGGGCGAGTCGCTGAGGTCCCCGTCGTAACTCGAGAACACCTGCCGCAACTCGAGAAAATCAAGGAAGTTCTCCCTTCCAGGCGAGATGAGGCCTATTTCCGATGAGGCGTCTGGAGACTAATGACACCTAACCTCTGGAACTTCGAAAGGGTCTTTCACACCCTTGCTGCAACTCAAGAAGTTCACCGCCATACCCGTCTCCACTCGAGAGGAAGCACGATGGTCCCGCCCACATCCAGAGGAGCCCCGTTTCCCCCTCGTAGCTCGAGATGAGCGATCCTTTCCCTGCTTTCAACGGCAAAAAATTCCCGGCGTTCCCGTCGCATCTCAAGAGGAGGCACTCTCAACAGGAAAGGCGAGAGGAACTCCATGGTCGTACCACCATTCCAAGAGTCCCCCAGATGTCTCAGTCCATTCCAGAGGAACCTCTTTGCCCTGCACTGGCTCATCTTTCACGCCGAGGATCGACTCACACCACGGTGGCACGTGGGACAGCCCTGTGGGAAAGCCTCGAGGGAAAACCACACATCATTTGATCCACCCGACGGGAAGCGTGACATTGCTGCTACAGCCTGGAAGGAAAGTGCACGTGCATGCCCCCACTCGAGACGAGGCCTGACTCCCCTGGGGAGACTCCAGAAGTACCCAAAGATCCATGTCAGCCCCTGAGAGGAATCCTCGGTTCCGGCCCTGACTCCACTCAAGGTTTTTGGCCCCGGTATCGACGGGAGAGGAATCCCGAGAGGCCCCCTAGCAACTCGCATGGGGACTGGCCTCTCCTGAGGCCACCAGGGCGGGTCCCTGAGTTCCCCGTCGTAACTTAAGAACACCTGCCGCAACTCGAGAAAATCCAGGAAGTTCTCCCTTCCAGGCGAGATGAGGCCTATTTCCGATGAGGCGTCTGGAGACTAATGACACCTAACCTCTGGAACTTTGAAAGGGTCTTTCACACCCTTGCTGCAACTCAAGAAGTTCTCCGCCATACCCGTCTCCACTCGAGAGGAAGCACGATGGTCCCGCCCACATCCAGAGGAGCCCCGTTTTCCCCTCGGTGCTCGAGATGAGGGATCCTTTCCCTGCTTTCAACGGGAAAGAATTCCCGGCGTTCCCGTCGCATCTCAAGAGGAGGCACTCTCAACAGGAAAGGCGAGAGGATCTCCATGGTCGTACCATCATTCCAAGAGTCCCCCAGATGTCTCAGTCCATTCCAGAGGAACCTCTTTGCCCTGCACTGGCTCATCTTTCACGCCGAGGATCGACTCACACCACGGTGGCACGTGGGACAGCCCTGTGGGAAAGCCTCGAGGGAAAGCCTCGAGGGAAAACCACAGATCCTTTGATCCACGTGACGGGAAGCGTGACATTGCTGCTACAGCCTGGAAGGAAAGCGCACGTGCATGCCCCCACTCGAGACGAGGCCTGACTCCCCTGGGGAGACTCCAGAAGTACCCAAAGATCCATGTCAGCCCCTGAGAGGAATCCTCGGTTCCGGCCCTGACTCCACTCAAGGTTTTTGGCCCCGGTATCGACGGGAGAGGAATCCCGAGAGGCCCCCTAGCAACTCGCATGGGGACTGGCCTCTCCTGAGGCCACCAGGGCGGGTCCCTGAGTTCCCCGTCGTAACTTAAGAACACCTGCCGCAACTCGAGAAAATCCAGGAAGTTCTCCCTTCCAGGCGAGATGAGGCCTATTTCTGATGAGGCGTCTGGAGACTAATGACACCTAACCTCTGGAACTTTGAAAGGGTCTTTCACACCCTTGCTGCAACTCAAGAAGTTCTCCGCCATACCCGTCTCCACTCGAGAGGAAGCACGATGGTCCCGCCCACATCCAGAGGAGCCCCGTTTTCCCCTCGGTGCTCGAGATGAGGGATCCTTTCCCTGCTTTCAACGGGAAAGAATTCCCGGCGTTCCCGTCGCATCTCAAGAGGAGGCACTCTCAACAGGAAAGGCGAGAGGATCTCCATGGTCGTACCACCATTCCAAGAGTCCCCCAGATGTCTCAGTCCATTCCAGAGGAACCTCTTTGCCCTGCACTGGCTCATCTTTCACGCCGAGGATCGACTCACACCACGGTGGCACGTGGGACAGCCCTGTGGGAAAGCCTCGAGGGAAAGCCTCGAGGGAAAACCACAGATCCTTTGATCCACGCGACGGGAAGCGTGACATTGCTGCTACAGCCTGGAAGGAAAGCGCACGTGCATGCCCCCACTCGAGACGAGGTCTGACTCCACTGGGGAGACTCCAGAAGTACCCAAAGATCCATGTCAGCCCCTGAGAGGAATCCTCGGTTCCGGCCCTGACTCCACACAAGGTTTTTGGCCCCGGTATCGACGGGAGAGGAATCCCGAGAGGCCCCCTAGCAACTCGCATGGGGACTGGCCTCTCCTGAGGCCACCAGGGCGGGTCCCTGAGGTCCCCGTCGTAACTCGAGAACACCTGCCGCAACTCGAGAAAATCCAGGAAGTTCTCCCTTCCAGGCGAGATGAGGCCTATTTCCGATGAGGCCTCTGGAGACTAATGACACCAAACCTCTGGAACTTCGAAAGGGTCTTTCACACCCTTGGTGCAACTTAAGAAGTACACCGCCATACCCGTCTCCACTCGAGAGGAAGCACGATGGTCCCGCCCACATCCAGAGGAGCCCCGTTTCCCCCTCGTAGCTCGAGATGAGGGATCCTTTCCCTGCTTTCAACGGGAAAGAATTCCCGGCGTTCCCGTCGCATCTCAAGAGGAGGCACTCTCAACAGGAAAGGCGAGAGGAACTCCATGGTCGTACCACCATTCCAAGAGTCCCCCAGATGTCTCAGTCCATTCCAGAGGAACCTCTTTGCCCTGCACTGGCTCATCTTTCACGCCGAGGATCGACTCACACCACGGTGGCACGTGGGACAGCCCTGTGGGAAAGCCTCGAGGGAAAGCCTCGAGGGAAAACCACAGATCCTTTGATCCACGCGACGGGAAGCGTGACATTGCTGCTACAGCCTGGAAGGAAAGCGCACGTGCATGCCCCCACTCGAGCCGAGGCCTGACTCCCCTGGGGAGACTCCAGAAGTACCCAAAGATCCATGTCAGCCCCTGAGAGGAATCCTCGGTTCCGGCCCTGACTCCACACAAGGTTTTTGGCCCCGGTATCAACGGGAGAGGAATCCCGAGAGGCCCCCTAGCAACTCGCCTAGGGACTGGCCTTTCCTGAGGCCACCAGGGCGGGTCCCTGAGGTCCCCGTCGTAACTCGAGAACACCTGCCTCAACTCGAGAAAATCCAGGAAGTTCTCCCTTCCAGGCGAGATGAGGCCTATTTCCGATGAGGCCTCTGGAGACTAATGACACCTAACCTCTGGAACTTCGAAAGGGTCTTTCACACCCTTGCTGCAACTCAAGAAGTTCACCGCCATACCCGTCTCCACTAGAGAGGAAGCACGATGGTCCCGCCCACATCCAGAGGAGCCCCGTTTCCCCCTCGGAGCTCGAGATGAGGGATCCTTTCCCTGCTTTCAACGGGAAAGAATTCCCGGCGTTCCCGTCGCATCTCAAGAGGAGGCACTCTCAACAGGAAAGGCGAGAGGAACTCCATGGTCGTACCACCATTCCAAGAGTCCCCCAGATGTCTCAGTCCATTCCAGAGGAAACTCTTTGCCCTGCACTGGCTCATCTTTCACGCCGAGGATCGACTCACACCACGGTGGCACGTGGGACAGCCCTGTGGGAAAGCCTCGAGGGAAAACCACACATCATTTGATCCACGCGACGGGAAGCGTGACATTGCTGCTACAGCCTGGAAGGAAAGTGCACGTGCATGCCCCCACTCGAGACGAGGCCTGACTCCCCTGGGGAGACTCCAGAAGTACCCAAAGATCCATGTCAGCCCCTGAGAGGAATCCTCGGTTCCGGCCCTGACTCCACACAAGGATTTTGGCCCCGGTATCGACGGGAGAGGAATCCCGAGAGGCCCCCTAGCAACTCGCATAGGGACTGGCCTCTCCTGAGGCCACCAGGGCGGGTCCCTGAGGTCCCCGTCGTAACTCGAGAACACCTGCCGCAACTCGAGAAAATCCAGGAAGTTCTCCCTTCCAGGCGAAATGAGGCCTATTTCCGATGAGGCGTCTGGAGACTAATGACACCTTACCTCTGGAACTTCGAAAGGGTCTTTAACAGCCTTGATGCAACTCAAGAAGTTCACCACCATACCCGTCTCCACTAGAGAGGAAGCACGATGGTCCCGCCCACATCCAGAGGAGCCCCGTTTCCCCCTCGTAGCTCGAGATGAGGGATCCTTTCCCTGCTTTCAACGGGAAAGAATTCCCGGCGTTCCCGTCGCATCTCAAGAGGAGGCACTCTCAACAGGAAAGGCGAGAGGAACTCCATGGTCGTACCACCATTCCAAGAGTCCCCCAGATGTCTCAGTCCATTCCAGAGGAACCTCTTTGCCCTGCACTGGCTCATCTTTCACGCCCAGGATTGACTCACACCACGGTGGCACGTGGGACAGCCCTGTGGGAAAGCCTCGAGGGAAAGCCTCGAGGGAAAACCACAGATCCTTTGATCCACGCGACGGGAAGCGTGACATTGCTGCTACAGCCTGGAAGGAAAGCGCACGTGCATGCCCCCACTCGAGACGAGGCCTGACTCCCCTGGGGAGACTCCAGAAGTACCCAAAGATCCATGTCAGCCCCTGAGAGGAATCCTCGGTTCCGGCCCTGACTCCACACAAGGTTTTTGGCCCCGGTATCAACGGGAGAGGAATCCCGAGAGGCCCCCTAGCAACTCGCCTAGGGACTGGCCTCTCCTGAGGCCACCAGGGCGGGTCCCTGAGGTCCCCGTCGTAACTCGAGAACACCTGCCGCAACTCGAGAAAATCCAGGAAGTTCTCCCTTCCAGGCGAGATGAGGCCTATTTCCGATGAGGCCTCTGGAGACTAATGACACCTAACCTCTGGAACTTCGAAAGGGTCTTTCACACCCTTGCTGCAACTCAAGAAGTTCACCGCCATACCCGTCTCCACTAGAGAGGAAGCACGATGGTCCCGCCCAAATCCAGAGGAGCCCCGTTTCCCCCTCGTAGCTCGAGATGAGGGATCCTTTCCCTGCTTTCAACGGGAAAGAATTCCCGGCGTTCCCGTCGCATCTCAAGTGGAGGCACTCTCAACAGGAAAGGCGAGAGGAACTCCATGGTCGTACCACCATTCCAAGAGTCCCCCAGATGTCTCAGTCCATTCCAGAGGAACCTCTTTGCCCTGCACTGGCTCATCTTTCACGCCGAGGATCGACTCACACCACGGTGGCACGTGGGACAGCCCTGTGGGAAAGCCTCGAGGGAAAACCACAGATCCTTTGATCCACGTGACGGGAAGCGTGACATTGCTGCTACAGCCTGGAAGGAAAGCGCACGTGCATGCCCCCACTCGAGACGAGGCCTGACTCCCCTGGGGAGACTCCAGAAGTACCCAAAGATCCATGTCAGCCCCTGAGAGGAATCCTCGGTTCCGGCCCTGACTCCACTCAAGGTTTTTGGCCCCGGTATCGACGGGAGAGGAATCCCGAGAGGCCCCCTAGCAACTCGCATGGGGACTGGCCTCTCCTGAGGCCACCAGGGCGGGTCCCTGAGTTCCCCGTCGTAACTTAAGAACACCTGCCGCAACTCGAGAAAATCCAGGAAGTTCTCCCTTCCAGGCGAGATGAGGCCTATTTCCGATGAGGCGTCTGGAGACTAATGACACCTAACCTCTGGAACTTTGAAAGGGTCTTTCACACCCTTGCTGCAACTCAAGAAGTTCACCGCCATACCCGTCTCCACTCGAGAGGAAGCACGATGGTCCCGCCCACATCCAGAGGAGCCCCGTTTTCCCCTCGGTGCTCGAGATGAGGGATCCTTTCCCTGCTTTCAACGGGAAAGAATTCCCGGCGTTCCCGTCGCATCTCAAGAGGAGGCACTCTCAACAGGAAAGGCGAGAGGATCTCCATGGTCGTACCATCATTCCAAGAGTCCCCCAGATGTCTCAGTCCATTCCAGAGGAACCTCTTTGCCCTGCACTGGCTCATCTTTCACGCCGAGGATCGACTTACACCACGGTGGCACGTGGGACAGCCCTGTGGGAAAGCCTCGAGGGAAAGCCTCGAGGGAAAACCACAGATCCTTTGATCCACGTGACGGGAAGCGTGACATTGCTGCTACAGCCTGGAAGGAAAGCGCACGTGCATGCCCCCACTCAAGACGAGGCCTGACTCCCCTGGGGAGACTCCAGAAGTACCCAAAGATCCATGTCAGCCCCTGAGAGGAATCCTCGGTTCAGGCCCTGACTCCACTCAAGGTTTTTGGCCCCGGTATCGACGGGAGAGGAATCCCGAGAGGCCCCCTAGCAACTCGCATGGGGACTGGCCTCTCCTGAGGCCACCAGGGCGGGTCCCTGAGTTCCCCGTCGTAACTTAAGAACACCTGCCGCAACTCGAGAAAATCCAGGAAGTTCTCCCTTCCA
Organism: Capricornis sumatraensis; assembly: GCF_032405125.1. Classification (NCBI taxonomy): domain Eukaryota; kingdom Metazoa; phylum Chordata; class Mammalia; order Artiodactyla; family Bovidae; genus Capricornis; species Capricornis sumatraensis. Next base: position 3,335,399 of record NW_027184616.1, on the reverse strand, counting down.
GGCGAGATGAGGCCTATTTCCGATGAGGCGTCTGGAGACTAATGACACCTAACCTCTGGAACTTTGAAAGGGTCTTTCACACCCTTGCTGCAACTCAAGAAGTTCTCCGCCATACCCGTCTCCACTCGAGAGGAAGCACGATGGTCCCGCCCACATCCAGAGGAGCCCCGTTTTCCCCTCGGTGCTCGAGATGAGGGATCCTTTCCCTGCTTTCAACGGGAAAGAATTCCCGGCGTTCCCGTCGCATCTCAAGAGGAGGCACTCTCAACAGGAAAGGCGAGAGGATCTCCATGGTCGTACCACCATTCCAAGAGTCCCCCAGATGTCTCAGTCCATTCCAGAGGAACCTCTTTGCCCTGCACTGGCTCATCTTTCACGCCGAGGATCGACTCACACCACGGTGGCACGTGGGACAGCCCTGTGGGAAAGCCTCGAGGGAAAGCCTCGAGGGAAAACCACAGATCCTTTAATCCACGTGACGGGAAGCGTGACATTGCTGCTACAGCCTGGAAGGAAAGCGCACGTGCATGCCCCCACTCGAGACGAGGTCTGACTCCACTGGGGAGACTCCAGAAGTACCCAAAGATCCATGTCAGCCCCTGAGAGGAATCCTCGGTTCCGGCCCTGACTCCACACAAGGTTTTTGGCCCCGGTATCGACGGGAGAGGAATCCCGAGAGGCCCCCTAGCAACTCGCATGGGGACTGGCCTCTCCTGAGGCCACCAGGGCGGGTCCCTGAGGTCCCCGTCGTAACTCGAGAACACCTGCCGCAACTCGAGAAAATCCAGGAAGTTCTCCCTTCCAGGCGAGATGAGGCCTATTTCCGTTGAGGCCTCTGGAGACTAATGACACCAAACCTCTGGAACTTCGAAAGGGTCTTTCACACCCTTGGTGCAACTTAAGAAGTTCACCGCCATACCCGTCTCCACTCGAGAGGAAGCACGATGGTCCCGCCCACATCCAGAGGAGCCCCGTTTCCCCCTCGTAGCTCGAGATGAGGGATCCTTTCCCTGCTTTCAACGGGAAAGAATTCCCGGCGTTCCCGTCGCATCTCAAGAGGAGGCACTCTCAACAGGAAAGGCGAGAGGAACTCCATGGTCGTACCACCATTCCAAGAGTCCCCCAGATGTCTCAGTCCATTCCAGAGGAACCTCTTTGCCCTGCACTGGCTCATCTTTCACGCCGAGGATCGACTCACACCACGGTGGCACGTGGGACAGCCCTGTGGGAAAGCCTCGAGGGAAAGCCTCGAGGGAAAACCACAGATCCTTTGATCCAAGCGACGGGAAGCGTGACATTGCTGCTAAAGCCTGGAAGGAAAGCGCACGCGCATGCCCCCACTCGAGACGAGGCCTGACTCCCCTGGGGAGACTCCAGAAGTACCCAAAGATCCATGTCAGCCCCTGAGAGGAATCCTCTGTTCCGGCCCTGACTCCACACAAGGTTTTTGGCCCCGGTATCGACGGGAGAGGAATCCCGAGAGGCCCCCTAGCAACTCGCATGGGGACTGGCCTCTCCTGAGGCCACCAGGGCGGGTCCCTGAGGTCCCCGTCGTAACTCGAGAACACCTGCCGCAACTCGAGAAAATCCAGGAAGTTCTCCCTTCCAGGCGAGATGAGGCCTATTTCCGATGAGGCCTCAGAAGACTAATGACACCAAAACTCTGGAACTTCGAAAGGGTCTTTCACACCCTTGCTGCAACTCAAGAAGTTCACCGCCATACCCGTCTCCACTCGAGAGGAAGCACGATGCTCCCGCCCACATCCAGAGGAGCCCCGTTTCCCCCTCGTAGCTCGAGATGAGGGATCCTTTCCCTGGTTTCAACGGGAAAGAATTCCCGGCGTTCCCGTCGCATCTCAAGAAGAGGCACTCTCAACAGGAAAGGCGAGAGGAACTCCATGGTCGTACCACCATTCCAAGAGTCCCCCAGATGTCTCAGTCCATTCCAGAGGAACCTCTTTGCCCTGCACTGGCTCATCTTTCACGCCGAGGATCGACTCACACCACGGTGGCACGTGGGACAGCCCTGTGGGAAAGCCTCGAGGGAAAACCACAGATCCTTTGATCCACGCGACGGGAAGCGTGACATTGCTGCTACAGCCTGGAAGGAAAGCGCACGTGCATGCCCCCACTTGAGACGAGGCCTGACTCCCCTGGGGAGACTCCAGAAGTACCCAAAATCCATGTCAGCCCCTGAGAGGAATCCTCGGTTCTGGCCCTGACTCCACACAAGCTTTTTGGCCCCGGTATCGACGGGAGAGGAATCCCGAGAGGCCCCCTAGCAACTCGCATGGGGACTGACCTCTCCTGAGGCCACCAGGGCGGGTCCCTGATGTCCCCGTCGTAACTCGAGAACACCTGCCGCAACTCGAGAAAATCCAGGAAGTTCTCCCTTCCAGGCGAGATGAGGCCTATTTCCGATGAGGCGTCTGGAGACTAATGACACCTAACCTCTGGAACTTCGAAAGGGTCTTTCACACCCTTGCTGCAACTCAAGAAGTTCACCGCCATACCCGTCTCCACTCGAGAGGAAGCACGATGGTCCCGCCCACATCCAGAGGAGCCCCGTTTCCCCCTCGTAGCTCGAGATGAGGGATCCTTTCCCTGCTTTCAACGGGAAAGAATTCCCGGCGTTCCCGTCGCATCTCAAGAGGAGGCACTCTCAACAGGAAAGGCGAGAGGAACTCCATGGTCGTACCACCATTCCAAGAGTCCCCCAGATGTCTCAGTCCATTCCCGAGGAACCTCTTTGCCCTGCACTGGCTCATCTTTCACGCCGAGGATCGACTCACACCACGGTGGCACGTGGGACAGCCCTGTGGGAAAGCCTCGAGGGAAAACCACAGATCCTTTGATCCACGCGACGGGAAGCGTGACATTGCTGCTACAGCCTGGAAGGAAAGTGCACGTGCATGCCCCCACTCGAGACGAGGCCTGACTCCCCTGGGGAGACTCCAGAAGTACCCAAAGATCCATGTCAGGCCCTGAGAGGAATCCTCGGTTCCGGCCCTGACTCCACACAAGGTTTTTGGCCCCGGTATCGACGGGAGAGGAATCCCGAGAGGCCCCCTAGCAACTCGCATGGGGACTGGCCTCTCCTGAGGCCACCAGGGCGGGTCCCTGAGGTCCCCGTCGTAACTCGAGAACACCTGCCGCAACTCGAGAAAATCCAGGAAGTTCTCCCTTCCAGGCGAGATGAGGCCTATTTCCGATGAGGCGTCTGGAGACTAATGACACCTAACCTCTGGAACTTCGAAAGGGTCTTTCACACCCTTGCTGCAACTCAAGAAGTTCACCGCCATACCCGTCTCCACTCGAGAGGAAGCACGATGCTCCCGCCCACATCCAGAGGAGCCCCGTTTCCCCCTCGTAGCTCGAGATGAGGGATCCTTTTCCTGCTTTCAACGGGAAAGAATTCCCGGCGTTCCCGTCGCATCTCAAGAGGAGACACTCTCAACAGGAAAGGCGAGAGGAACTCCATGGTCGTACCACCATTCCAAGAGTCCCCCAGATGTCTCAGTCCATTCCAGAGGAAGCTCTTTGCCCTGCACTGGCTCATCTTTCACGCCGAGGATCGACTCACACCACGGTAGCACGTGGGACAGCCCTGTGGGAAAGCCTCGAGGGAAAGCCTCGAGGGAAAACCACAGATCCTTTGATCCAGGCCACGGGAAGCGTGACATTGCTGCTACAGGCTGGAAGGAAAGCGCACGTGCATGCCCCCACTCGAGACGAGGCCTGACTCCCCTGGGGAGACTCCAGAAGTACCCAAAGATCCATGTCATCCCCTGAGAGGAATCCTCGGTTCCGGCCCTGACTCCACACAAGGTTTTTGGCCCCGGTATCGACGGGAGAGGAATCCCGAGAGGCCCCCTAGCAACTCGCATGGGGACTGGCCTCTCCTGAGGCCACCAGGGCGGGTCCCTGAGGTCCCCGTCGTAACTCGAGAACACCTGCCGCAACTCGAGAAAATCCAGGAAGTTCTCCCTTCCAGGCGAGATGAGGCCTATTTCCGATGAGGCCTCTGGAGACTAATGACACCTAACCTCTGGAACTTCGAAAGGGTCTTTCACACCCTTACTGCAACTCAAGAAGTTCACCGCCATACCCGTCTCCACTCGAGAGGAAGCACGATGGTCCCGCCCACATCCAGAGGAGCCCCGTTTCCCCCTCGTAGCTCGAGATGAGGGATCCTTTCCCTGCTTTCAACGGGAAAGTATTCCCGGCGTTCCCGTCGCATCTCAAGAGGAGGCACTCTCAACAGGAAAGGCGAGAGGAACTCCATGGTCGTACCACCATTCCAAGAGTCCCCCAGATGTCTCAGTCCATTCCAGAGGAACCTCTTTGCCCTGCACTGGCTCATCTTTCAAGCCGAGGATCGACTCACAACACGGTGGCACGTGGGACAGCCCTGTGGGAAAGCCTCGAGGGAAAGCCTCGAGGGAAAACCACAGATCCTTTGATCCACGCGACGGGAAGCATGACATTGCTGCTACAGCCTGGAAGGAAAGCGCACGTGCATGCCCCCACTCGAGATGAGGCCTGACTCCCCTGGGGAGACTCCAGAAGTACCCAAAGATCCATGTCAGCCCCTGAGAGGAATCCTCGGTTCTGGCCCTGACTCCATACAAGGTTTTTGGCCCCGGTATCGACGGGAGAGGAATCCCGAGAGGCCCCCTAACAACTCGCATGGGGACTGGCCTCTCCTGAGGCCACCAGGGCGGGTCCCTGAGGTCCCCGTCGTAACTCGAGAACACCTGCCGCAACTCGAGAAAATCCAGGAAGTTCTCCCTTCCAGGCGAGATGAGGCCTATTTCCGATGAGGCGTCTAGAGACTAATGACACCTAACCTCTGGAACTTCGAAAGGGTCTTTCACACCCTTGCTGCAACTCAAGAAGTTCACCGCCATACCCGTGTCCACTCGAGAGGAAGCACGATGGTCCCGCCCACATCCAGAGGAGCCCCGTTGCCCCCTCGTAGCTCGAGATGAGGGATCCTTTCCCTGCTTTCAACGGGAAAGAATTCCCGGCGTTCCCGTCGCATCTCAAGAGGAGGCACTCTCAACAGGAAAGGCGAGAGGAACTCCATGGTCGTACCACCATTCCAAGAGTCCCCCAGATGTCTCAGTCCATTCCAGAGGAACCTCTTTGCCCTGCACTGGCTCATCTTTCACGCCGAGGATCGACTCACACCACGGTGGCACGTGGGACAGCCCTGTGGGAAAGCCTCGAGGGAAAACCACAGATCCTTTGATCCACGCGACGGGAAGCGTGACATTGCTGCTACAGCCTGGTAGGAAAGTGCACGTGCATGCCCCCACTCGAGACGAGGCCTGACTCCCCTGGGGAGACTCCACAAGTACCCAAAGATCCATGTCAGCCCCTGAGAGGAATCCTCGGTTCCGGCCCTGACTCCACACAAGGTTTTTGGCCCCGGTATCGACGGGAGAGGAATCCCGAGAGGCCCCCTAGCAACACGCATGGGGACTGGCCTCTCCTGAGGCCACCAGGGCGGGTCCCTGAGGTCCCCGTCGTAACTCGAGAACACCTGCCGCAACTCGAGAAAATCCAGGAAGTTCTCCCTTCCAGGCGAGATGAGGCCTATTTCCGATGAGGCTTCTGGAGACTAATGACACCTAACCTCTGGAACTTCGAAAGGGTCTTTCACACCCTTGCTGCAACTCAAGAAGTTCACCGCCATACCCGTCTCCACTCAAGAGGAAGCACGATGGTCCCGCCCACATCCAGAGGAGCCCCGTTTCCCCCTCGTAGCTCGAGATGAGGGATCCTTTCCCTGCTTTCAACGGGAAAGAATTCCCGGCGTTCCCGTCGCATCTCAAGAGGAGGCACTCTCAACAGGAAAGGCGAGAGGAACTCCATGGTCGTACCACCATTCCAAGAGTCCCCCAGATGTCTCAGTCCATTCCAGAGGAAACTCTTTGCCCTGCACTGGCTCATCTTTCACGCCGAGGATCGACTCACACCACGGTGGCACGTGGGACAGCCCTGTGGGAAAGCCTCGAGGGAAAGCCTCGAGGGAAAACCACAGATCCTTTGATCCACGTGACGGGAAGAGTGACATTGCTGCTACAGCCTGGAAGGAAAGCGCACGTGCATGCACCCACTCGAGACGAGGCCTGACTCCCCTGGGGAGACTCCAGAAGTACCCAAAGATCCATGTCAGCCCCTGAGAGGAATCCTCGGTTCCGGCCCTGACTCCACTCAAGGTTTTTGGCCCCGGTATCGACGGGAGAGGAATCCCGAGAGGCCCCCTAGCAACTCGCATGGGGACTGGCCTCTCCTGAGGCCACCAGGGCGGGTCCCTGAGTTCCCCGTCGTAACTTAAGAACACCTGCCGCAACTCGAGAAAATCCAGGAAGTTCTCCCTTCCAGGCGAGATGAGGCCTATTTCCGATGAGGCGTCTGGAGACTAATGACACCTAACCTCTGGAACTTTGAAAGGGTCTTTCACACCCTTGCTGCAACTCAAGCAGTTCTCAGCCATACCCGTCTCCACTCGAGAGGAAGCACGATGGTCCCGCCCACATCCAGAGGAGCCCCGTTTTCCCCTCGGTGCTCGAGATGAGGGATCCTTTCCCTGCTTTCAACGGGAAAGAAATCCCGGCGTTCCCGTCGCATCTCAAGAGGAGGCACTCTCAACAGGAAAGGCGAGAGGATCTCCATGGTCGTACCACCATTCCAAGAGTCCCCCAGATGTCTCAGTCCATTCCAGAGGAACCTCTTTGCCCTGCACTGGCTCATCTTTCACGCCGAGGATCGACTCACACCACGGTGGCACGTGGGACAGCCCTGTGGGAAAGCCTCGAGGGAAAGCCTCGAGGGAAAACCACAGATCCTTTGATCCACGCGACGGGAAGCGTGACATTGCTGCTACAGCCTGGAAGGAAAGCGCACGTGCATGCCCCCACTCGAGACGAGGTCTGACTCCACTGGGGAGACTCAAGAAGTACCCAAAGATCCATGTCAGCCCCTGAGAGGAATCCTCGGTTCCGGCCCTGACTCCACACAAGGTTTTTGGCCCCGGTATCGACGGGAGAGGAATCCCGAGAGGCCCCCTAGCAACTCGCATGGGGACTGGCCTCTCCGGAGGCCACCAGGGCGGGTCCCTGAGGTCCCCGTCGTAACTCGAGAACACCTGCCGCAACTCGAGAAAATCCAGGAAGTTCTCCCTTCCAGGCGAGATGAGGCCTATTTCCGATGAGGCGTCTGGAGACTAATGACACCTAACCTCTGGAACTTCGAAAGGGTCTTTCACACCCTTGCTGCAACTCAAGAAGTTCACCGCCATACCCGTCTCCACTCGAGAGGAAGCACGATGGTCCCGCCCACATCCAGAGGAGCCCCGTTTCCCCCTCGTAGCTCGAGATGAGGGATCCTTTCCCTGCTTTCAACGGGAAAGAATTCCCGGCGTTCCCGTTGCATCTCAAGAGGTGGCACTCTCAACAGGAAAGGCGAGAGGAACTCCATGGTCGTACCACCATTCCAAGAGTCCCCCAGATGTCTCAGTCCATTTCAGAGGAACCTCTTTGCCCTGCACTGGCTCATCTTTCACGCCGAGGATCGACTCACAACACGGTGGCACGTGGGACAGCCCTGTGGGAAAGCCTCGAGGGAAAGCCTCGAGGAAAAACCACAGATCCTTTGATCCACATGACGGGAAGCATGACATTGCTGGAACAGCCTGGAAGGAAAGCGCACATGCATGCCCCCACTCGAGACGAGGCCTGACTCCCCTGGGGAGACTCCAGAAGTACCCAAAGATCCATGTCACACCTGAGAAGAATCCTCGGTTCCGGCCCTGACTCCACACAAGCTTTTTGGCCCCGGTATCGACGGGAGAGGAATCCCGAGAGACCCCCTAGCAACTCGCATGGGGACTCGCCTCTCCTGAGGCCACCAGGGCGGGTCCCTGAGGTCCCCGTCGTAACTCGAGAACACCTGCCGCAACTCGAGAAAATCCAGGAAGTTCTCCCTTCCAGGCGAGATGAGGCCTATTTCCGATGAGGCCTCTGGAGACTAATGACACCAAAACTCTGGAACTTCGAAAGGGTCTTTCACACCCTTGCTGCAACTCAAGAAGTTCACCGCCATACCCGTCTCCACTCGAGAGGAAGCACGATGGTCCCGCCCACATCCAGAGGAGCCCCGTTTCCCCCTCGTAGCTCGAGATGAGGGATCCTTTCCCTGCTTTCAACGGGAAAGAATTCCCGGCGTTCCCGTCGCATCTCAAGAGGTGGCACTCTCAACAGGAAAGGCGAGAGGAACTCCATGGTCGTACCACCATTCCAAGAGTCCCCCAGATGTCTCAGTCCATTTCAGAGGAACCTCTTTGCCCTGCACTGGCTCATCTTTCACGCCGAGGATCGACTCACAACACGGTGGCACGTGGGACAGCCCTGTGGGAAAGCCTCGAGGGAAAGCCTCGAGGAAAAACCACAGATCCTTTGATCCACATGACGGGAAGCATGACATTGCTGGAACAGCCTGGAAGGAAAGCGGACATGCATGCCCCCACTCGAGACGAGGCCTGACTCCCCTGGGGAGACTCCAGAAGTACCCAAAGATCCATGTCACACCTGAGAAGAATCCTCGGTTCCGGCCCTGACTCCACACAAGCTTTTTGGCCCCGGTATCGACGGGAGAGGAATCCCGAGAGACCCCCTAGCAACTCGCATGGGGACTCGCCTCTCCTGAGGCCACCAGGGCGGGTCCCTGAGGTCCCCGTCGTAACTCGAGAACACCTGCCGCAACTCGAGAAAATCCAGGAAGTTCTCCCTTCCAGGCGAGATGAGGCCTATTTCCGATGAGGCCTCTGGAGACTAATGACACCAAAACTCTGGAACTTCGAAAGGGTCTTTCACACCCTTGCTGCAACTCAAGAAGTTCACCGCCATACCCGTCTCCACTCGAGAGGAAGCACGATGGTCCCGCCCACATCCAGAGGAGCCCCGTTTCCCCCTCGTAGCTCGAGATGAGGGATCCTTTCCCTGGTTTCAACGGGAAAGAATTCCCGGCGTTCCCGTCGCATCTCAAGAAGAGGCACTCTCAACAGGAAAGGCGAGAGGAACTCCATGGTCGTACCACCATTCCAAGAGTCCCCCAGATGTCTCAGTCCATTCCAGAGGAACCTCTTTGCCCTGCACTGGCTCATCTTTCACGCCGAGGATCGACTCACAACACGGTGGCACGTGGGACAGCCCTGTGGGAAAGCCTCGAGGGAAAACCACAGATCCTTTGATCCACGCGACGGGAAGCGTGACATTGCTGCTACAGCCTGGAAGGAAAGCGCACGTGCATGCCCCCACTCGAGACGAGGCCTGACTCCCCTGGGGAGACTCCAGAAGTACCCAAAAATCCATGTCAGCCCCTGAGAGGAATCCTCGGTTCCGGCCCTGACTCCATACAAGGTTTTTGGCCCCGGTATCGACGGGAGAGGAATCCGAGAGGCCCCCTAACAACTCGCATGGGGACTGGCCTCTCCTGAGGCCACCAGGGCGGGTCCCTGAGGTCCCCGTCGTAACTCGAGAACACCTGCCGCAACTCGAGATAATCCAGGAAGTTCTCCCTTCCAGGCGAGATGAGGCTTATTTCCGATGAGGCGTCTGGAGACTAATGACACCTAACCTCTGGAACTTCGAAAGGGTCTTTCACACCCTTGCTGCAACTCAAGAAGTTCACCGCCATACCCGTGTCCACTCGAGAGGAAGCACGATGGTCCCGCCCACATCCAGAGGAGCCCCGTTTCCCCCTCGTAGCTCGAGATGAGGGATCCTTTCCCTGCTTTCAACGGGAAAGAATTCCCGGCGTTCCCGTCGCATCTCAAGAGGAGGCACTCTCAACAGGAAAGGCGAGAGGAACTCCATGGTCGTACCACCATTCCAAGAGTCCCCCAGATGTCTCAGTCCATTCCAGAGGAACCTCTTTGCCCTGCACTGGCTCATTTTTCACGCCGAGAATCGACTCACACCACGGTGTCACGTGGGACAGCCCTGTGGGAAAGCCTCGAGGGAAAGCCTCGAGGGAAAACCGCAGATCCTTTGATCCACGCGACGGGAAGCGTGACATTGCTGCTACAGCCTGGAAGGAAAGCGCACGTGCATGCCCCCACTCGAGACGAGGCCTGACTCCCCTGGGGAGACTCCAGAAGTACCCAAAGATCCATGTCAGCCCCTGAGAGGAATCCTCGGTTCCGGCCCTGACTCCACACAAGGTTTTTGGCCCCGGTATCAACGGGAGAGGAATCCCGAGAGGCCCCCTAGCAACTCGCCTAGGGACTGGCCTCTTCTGAGGCCACCAGGGAGGGTCCCTGAGGTCCCCGTCGTAACTCGAGAACACCTGCCGCAACTCGAGAAAATCCAGGAAGTTCTCCCTTCCAGGCGAGATGAGGCCTATTTCCGATGAGGCGTCTGGAGACTAATGACACCTAACCTCTGGAACTTCGAAAGGGTCTTTCACACGGTTGCTGCAACTCAAGAAGTTCACCGCCATACCCGTCTCCACTCGAGAGGAAGCACGATGGTCCCGCCCACATCCAGAGGAGCCCCGTTTCCCCCTCGTAGCTCGAGATGAGGGATCCTTTCCCTGCTTTCAACGGGAAAGAATTCCCGGCGTTCCCGTCGCATCTCAAGAGGAGGCACTCTCAACAGGAAAGGCGAGAGGAACTCCATGGTCGTACCACCATTCCAAGAGTCCCCCAGATGTCTCAGTCCATTCCAGAGGAACCTCTTTGCCCTGCACTGGCTCATCTTTCACGCCGAGGATCGACTAACACCACGGTGGCACGTGGGACAGCCCTGTGGGAAAGCCTCGAGGGAAAACCACAGATCCTTTGATCCACGCGACGGGAAGCGTGACATTGCTGCTACAGCCTGGAAGGAAAGTGCACGTGCATGCCCCCACTCGACACGAGGCCTGACTCCCCTGGGGAGACTCCAGAAGTACCCAAAGATCCATGTCAGCCCCTGAGAGGAATCCTCGGTTCCGGCCCTGACTCCACACAAGGTTTTTGGCCCCGGTATCGACGGGAGAGGAATCCCGAGAGGCCCCCTAGCAACTCGCATGGGGACTGGCCTCTCCTGAGGCCACCAGGGCGGGTCCCTGAGGTCCCCGTCGTAACTCGAGAACACCTGCCGCAACTCGAGAAAATCCAGGAAGTTCTCCCTTCCAGGCGAGATGAGGCCTATTTCCGATGAGGCCTCTGGAGACTAATGACACCAAAACTCTGGAACTTCGAAAGGGTCTTTCACACCCTTGCTGCAACTCAAGAAGTTCACCGCCATACCCGTCTCCACTCGAGAGGAAGCACGATGGTCCCGCCCACATCCAGAGGAGCCCCGTTTCCCCCTCGTAGCTCGAGATGAGGGATCCTTTCCCTGGTTTCAACGGGAAAGAATTCCTGGCGTTCCCGTCGCATCTCAAGAAGAGGCACTCTCAACAGGAAAGGCGAGAGGAACTCCATGGTCGTACCACCATTCCAAGAGTCCCCCAGATGTCTCAGTCCATTCCAGAGGAACCTCTTTGCCCTGCACTGGCTCATCTTTCACGCCGAGGATCGACTCACAACACGGTGGCACGTGGGACAGCCCTGTGGGAAAGCCTCGAGGGAAAACCACAGATCCTTTGATCCACGCGACGGGAAGCGTGACATTGCTGCTACAGCCTGGAAGGAAAGCGCACGTGCATGCCCCCACTCGAGACGAGGCCTGACTCCCCTGGGGAGACTCCAGAAGTACCCAAAAATCCATGTCAGCCCCTGAGAGGAATCCTCGGTTCCGGCCCTGACTCCATACAAGGTTTTTGGCCCCGGTATCGACGGGAGAGGAATCCCGAGAGGCCCCCTAACAACTCGCATGGGGACTGGCCTCTCCTGAGGCCACCAGGGCGGGTCCCTGAGGTCCCCGTCGTAACTCGAGAACACCTGCCGCAACTCGAGAAAATCCAGGAAGTTCTCCCTTCCAGGCGAGATGAGGCTTATTTCCGATGAGGCGTCTGGAGACTAATGACACCTAACCTCTGGAACTTCGAAAGGGTCTTTCACACCCTTGCTGCAACTCAAGAAGTCCACCGCCATACCCGTGTCCACTCGAGAGGAAGCACGATGGTCCCGCCCACATCCAGAGGAGCCCCGTTTCCCCCTCGTAGCTCGAGATGAGGGATCCTTTCCCTGCTTTCAACGGGAAAGAATTCCCGGCGTTCCCGTCGCATCTCAAGAGGAGGCACTCTCAACAGGAAAGGCGAGAGGAACTCCATGGTCGTACCACCATTCCAAGAGTCCCCCAGATGTCTCAGTCCATTCCAGAGGAACCTCTTTGCCCTGCACTGGCTCATTTTTCACGCCGAGAATCGACTCACACCACGGTGTCACGTGGGACAGCCCTGTGGGAAAGCCTCGAGGGAAAGCCTCGAGGGAAAACCGCAGATCCTTTGATCCACGCGACGGGAAGCGTGACATTGCTGCTACAGCCTGGAAGGAAAGCGCACGTGCATGCCCCCACTCGAGACGAGGCCTGACTCCACTGGGGAGACTCCAGAAGTACCCAAATATCCATGTCAGCCCCTGAGAGGAATCCTCGGTTCCGGCCCTGACTCCACACAAGGTTTTTGGCCCCGGTATCGACGGGAGAGGAATCCAGAGAGGCCCCCTAGCAACTCGCATGGGGACTGGCCTCTCCGGAGGCCACCAGGGCGGGTCCCTGAGGTCCCCGTCGTAACTCGAGAACACCTGCCGCAACTCGAGAAAATCCAGGAAGTTCTCCCTTCCAGGCGAGATGAGGCCTATTTCCGATGAGGCCTCTGGAGACTAATGACACCAAACCTCTGGAACTTCGAAAGGGTCTTTCACACCCTTGCTGCAACTCAAGAAGTTCACCGCCATACCCGTCTCCACTCGAGAGGAAGCACGATGGTCCCGCCCACATCCAGAGGAGCCCCGTTTTCCCCTCGGTGCTCGAGATGAGGGATCCTTTCCCTGGTTTCAACGAGAAAGAATTCCCGGCGTTCCCGTCGCATCTCAAGAGGTGGCACTCTCAACAGGAAAGGCGAGAGGAACTCCATGGTCGTACCACCATTCCAAGAGTCCCCCAGATGTCTCAGTCCATTTCAGAGGAACCTCTTTGCCCTGCACTGGCTCATCTTTCACGCCGAGGATCGACTCACAACACGGTGGCACGTGGGACAGCCCTGTGGGAAAGCCTCGAGGGAAAGCCTCGAGGAAAAACCACAGATCCTTTGATCCACATGACGGGAAGCATGACATTGCTGGAACAGCCTGGAAGGAAAGCGCACATGCATGCCCCCACTCGAGACGAGGCCTGACTCCCCTGGGGAGACTCCAGAAGTACCCAAAGATCCATGTCACACCTGAGAAGAATCCTCGGTTCCGGCCCTGACTCCACACAAGGTTTTTGGCCCCGGTATCGACGGGAGAGGAATCCCGAGAGGCCCCCTAGCAACTCGCATGGGGACTGGCCTCTCCGGAGGCCACCAGGGCGGGTCCCTGAGGTCCCCGTCGTAACTCGAGAACACCTGCCGCAACTCGAGAAAATCCAGGAAGTTCTCCCTTCCAGGCGAGATGAGGCCTATTTCCGATGAGGCCTCTGGAGACTAATGACACCAAACCTCTGGAACTTCGAAAGGGTCTTTCACACCCTTGCTGCAACTCAAGAAGTTCACCGCCATACCCGTCTCCACTCGAGAGGAAGCACGATGGTCCCGCCCACATCCAGAGGAGCCCCGTTTTCCCCTCGGTGCTCGAGATGAGGGATCCTTTCCCTGGTTTCAACGAGAAAGAATTCCCGGCGTTCCCGTCGCATCTCAAGTGGTGGCACTCTCAACAGGAAAGTCGAGAGGAACTCCATGGTCGTACCACCATTCCAAGAGTCCCCCAGATGTCTCAGTCCATTTCAGAGGAACCTCTTTGCCCTGCACTGGCTCATCTTTCACGCCGAGGATCGACTCACAACACGGTGGCACGTGGGACAGCCCTGTGGGAAAGCCTCGAGGGAAAGCCTCGAGGAAAAACCACAGATCCTTTGATCCACATGACGGGAAGCATGACATTGCTGGAACAGCCTGGAAGGAAAGCGCACATGCATGCCCCCACTCGAGACGAGGCCTGACTCCCCTGGGGAGACTCCAGAAGTACCCAAAGATCCATGTCACACCTGAGAAGAATCCTCGGTTCCGGCCCTGACTCCACACAAGCTTTTTGGCCCCGGTATCGACGGGAGAGGAATCCCGAGAGGCCCCCTAACAACTCGCATGGGGACTGGCCTCTCCTGAGGCCACCAGGGCGGGTCCCTGAGGTCCCCGTCGTAACTCGAGAACACCTGCCGCAACTCGAGAAAATCCAGGAAGTTCTCCCTTCCAGGCGAGATGAGGCTTATTTCCGATGAGGCGTCTGGAGACTAATGACACCTAACCTCTGGAACTTCGAAAGGGTCTTTCACACCCTTGCTGCAACTCAAGAAGTTCACCGCCATACCCGTGTCCACTCGAGAGGAAGCACGATGGTCCCGCCCACATCCAGAGGAGCCCCGTTTCCCCCTCGTAGCTCGAGATGAGGGATCCTTTCCCTGCTTTCAACGGGAAAGAATTCCCGGCGTTCCCGTCGCATCTCAAGAGGAGGCACTCTCAACAGGAAAGGCGAGAGGAACTCCATGGTCGTACCACCATTCCAAGAGTCCCCCAGATGTCTCAGTCCATTCCAGAGGAACCTCTTTGCCCTGCACTGGCTCATTTTTCACGCCGAGAATCGACTCACACCACGGTGTCACGTGGGACAGCCCTGTGGGAAAGCCTCGAGGGAAAGCCTCGAGGGAAAACCGCAGATCCTTTGATCCACGCGACGGGAAGCGTGACATTGCTGCTACAGCCTGGAAGGAAAGCGCACGTGCATGCCCCCACTCGAGACGAGGCCTGACTCCCCTGGGGAGACTCCAGAAGTACCCAAAGATCCATGTCAGCCCCTGAGAGGAATCCTCGGTTCCGGCCCTGACTCCACACAAGGTTTTTGGCCCCGGTATCAACGGGAGAGGAATCCCGAGAGGCCCCCTAGCAACTCGCATGGGGACTGGCCTCTTCTGAGGCCACCAGGGCGGGTCCCTGTGGTCCCCGTCGTAACTCGAGAACACCTGCCGCAACTCGAGAAAATCCAGGAAGTTCTCCCTTCCAGGCGAGATGAGGCCTATTTCCGATGAGGCGTCTGGAGACTAATGACACCTAACCTCTGGAACTTCGAAAGGGTCTTTCACACGGTTGCTGCAACTCAAGAAGTTCACCGCCATACCCGTCTCCACTCGAGAGGAAGCACGATGGTCCCGCCCACATCCAGAGGAGCCCCGTTTCCCCCTCGTAGCTCGAGATGAGGGATCCTTTCCCTGCTTTCAACGGGAAAGAATTCCCGGCGTTCCCGTCGCATCTCAAGAGGAGGCACTCTCAACAGGAAAGGCGAGAGGAACTCCATGGTCGTACCACCATTCCAAGAGTCCCCCAGATGTCTCAGTCCATTCCAGAGGAACCTCTTTGCCCTGCACTGGCTCATCTTTCACGCCGAGGATCGACTCACACCACGGTGGCACGTGGGACAGCCCTGTGGGAAAGCCTCGAGGGAAAACCACAGATCCTTTGATCCACGCGACGGGAAGCGTGACATTGCTGCTACAGCCTGGAAGGAAAGTGCACGTGCATGCCCCCACTCGAGACGAGGCCTGACTCCCCTGGGGAGACTCCAGAAGTACCCAAAGATCCATGTCAGCCCCTGAGAGGAATCCTCGGTTCCGGCCCTGACTCCACACAAGGTTTTTGGCCCCGGTATCGACGGGAGAGGAATCCCGAGAGGCCCCCTAGCAACTCGCATGGGGACTGGCCTCTCCTGAGGCCACCAGGGCGGGTCCCTGAGGTCCCCGTCGTAACTCGAGAACACCTGCCGCAACTCGAGAAAATCCAGGAAGTTCTCCCTTCCAGGCGAGATGAGGCCTATTTCCGATGAGGCGTCTGGAGACTAATGACACCTAACCTCTGGAACATCGAAAGGGTCTTTCACACCCTTGCTGCAACTCAAGAAGTTCACCGCCATACCCGTCTCCACTCGAGAGGAAGCACGATGGTCCCGCCCACATCCAGAGGAGCCCCGTTTCCCCCTCGTAGCTCGAGATGAGGGATCCTTTGCCTGCTTTCAACGGGAAAGAATTCCCGGCGTTCCCGTCGCATCTCAAGTGGAGGCACTCTCAACAGGAAAGGCGAGAGGAACTCCATGGTCGTACCACCATTCCAAGAGTCCCCCAGATGTCTCAGTCCATTCCAGAGGAACCTCTTTGCCCTGCACTGGCTCATCTTTCACGCCGAGGATCGACTCACACCACGGTGGCACGTGGGACAGCCCTGTGGGAAAGCCTCGAGGGAAAGCCTCGAGGGAAAACCACAGATCCTTTGATCCACGCGACGGGAAGCGTGACATTGCTGCTACAGCCTGGAAGGAAAGCGCACGTGCATGCCCCCACTCGAGACGAGGCCTGACTCCACTGGGGAGACTCCAGAAGTACCCAAATATCCATGTCAGCCCCTGAGAGGAATCCTCGGTTCCGGCCCTGACTCCACACAAGGTTTTTGGCCCCGGTATCGACGGGAGAGGAATCCCGAGAGGCCCCCTAGCAACTCGCATGGGGACTGGCCTCTCCGGAGGCCACCAGGGCGGGTCCCTGAGGTCCCCGTCGTAACACGAGAACACCTGCCGCAACTCGAGAAAATCCAGGAAGTTCTCCCTTCCAGGCGAGATGAGGCCTATTTCCGATGAGGCCTCTGGAGACTAATGACACCAAACCTCTGGAACTTCGAAAGGGTCTTTCACACCCTTGCTGCAACTCAAGAAGTTCACCGCCATACCCGTCTCCACTCGAGAGGAAGCACGATGGTCCCGCCCACATCCAGAGGAGCCCCGTTTTCCCCTCGGTGCTCGAGATGAGGGATCCTTTCCCTGGTTTCAACGAGAAAGAATTCCCGGCGTTCCCGTCGCATCTCAAGAGGTGGCACTCTCAACAGGAAAGGCGAGAGGAACTCCATGGTCGTACCACCATTCCAAGAGTCCCCCAGATGTCTCAGTCCATTTCAGAGGAACCTCTTTGCCCTGCACTGGCTCATCTTTCACGCCGAGGATCGACTCACAACACGGTGGCACGTGGGACAGCCCTGTGGGAAAGCCTCGAGGGAAAGCCTCGAGGAAAAACCACAGATCCTTTGATCCACATGACGGGAAGCATGACATTGCTGGAACAGCCTGGAAGGAAAGCGCACATGCATGCCCCCACTCGAGACGAGGCCTGACTCCCCTGGGGAGACTCCAGAAGTACCCAAAGATCCATGTCACACCTGAGAAGAATCCTCGGTTCCGGCCCTGACTCCACACAAGGTTTTTGGCCCCGGTATCGACGGGAGAGGAATCCCGAGAGGCCCCCTAGCAACTCGCATGGGGACTGGCCTCTCCGGAGGCCACCAGGGCGGGTCCCTGAGGTCCCCGTCGTAACTCGAGAACACCTGCCGCAACTCGAGAAAATCCAGGAAGTTCTCCCTTCCAGGCGAGATGAGGCCTATTTCCGATGAGGCCTCTGGAGACTAATGACACCAAACCTCTGGAACTTCGAAAGGGTTTTTCACACCCTTGCTGCAACTCAAGAAGTTCACCGCCATACCCGTCTCCACTCGAGAGGAAGCACGATGGTCCCGCCCACATCCAGAGGAGCCCCGTTTTCCCCTCGGTGCTCGAGATGAGGGATCCTTTCCCTGGTTTCAACGAGAAAGAATTCCCGGCGTTCCCGTCGCATCTCAAGTGGTGGCACTCTCAACAGGAAAGTCGAGAGGAACTCCATGGTCGTACCACCATTCCAAGAGTCCCCCAGATGTCTCAGTCCATTTCAGAGGAACCTCTTTGCCCTGCACTGGCTCATCTTTCACGCCGAGGATCGACTCACAACACGGTGGCACGTGGGACAGCCCTGTGGGAAAGCCTCGAGGGAAAGCCTCGAGGAAAAACCACAGATCCTTTGATCCACATGACGGGAAGCATGACATTGCTGGAACAGCCTGGAAGGAAAGCGCACATGCATGCCCCCACTCGAGACGAGGCCTGACTCCCCTGGGGAGACTCCAGAAGTACCCAAAGATCCATGTCACACCTGAGAAGAATCCTCGGTTCCGGCCCTGACTCCACACAAGCTTTTTGGCCCCGGTATCGACGGGAGAGGAATCCCGAGAGGCCCCCTAACAACTCGCATGGGGACTGGCCTCTCCTGAGGCCACCAGGGCGGGTCCCTGAGGTCCCCGTCGTAACTCGAGAACACCTGCCGCAACTCGAGAAAATCCAGGAAGTTCTCCCTTCCAGGCGAGATGAGGCTTATTTCCGATGAGGCGTCTGGAGACTAATGACACCTAACCTCTGGAACTTCGAAAGGGTCTTTCACACCCTTGCTGCAACTCAAGAAGTTCACCGCCATACCCGTGTCCACTCGAGAGGAAGCACGATGGTCCCGCCCACATCCAGAGGAGCCCCGTTTCCCCCTCGTAGCTCGAGATGAGGGATCCTTTCCCTGCTTTCAACGGGAAAGAATTCCCGGCGTTCCCGTCGCATCTCAAGAGGAGGCACTCTCAACAGGAAAGGCGAGAGGAACTCCATGGTCGTACCACCATTCCAAGAGTCCCCCAGATGTCTCAGTCCATTCCAGAGGAACCTCTTTGCCCTGCACTGGCTCATTTTTCACGCCGAGAATCGACTCACACCACGGTGTCACGTGGGACAGCCCTGTGGGAAAGCCTCGAGGGAAAGCCTCGAGGGAAAACCGCAGATCCTTTGATCCACGCGACGGGAAGCGTGACATTGCTGCTACAGCCTGGAAGGAAAGCGCACGTGCATGCCCCCACTCGAGACGAGGCCTGACTCCCCTGGGGAGACTCCAGAAGTACCCAAAGATCCATGTCAGCCCCTGAGAGGAATCCTCGGTTCCGGCCCTGACTCCACACAAGGTTTTTGGCCCCGGTATCAACGGGAGAGGAATCCCGAGAGGCCCCCTAGCAACTCGCCTAGGGACTGGCCTCTTCTGAGGCCACCAGGGCGGGTCCCTGAGGTCCCCGTCGTAACTCGAGAACACCTGCCGCAACTCGAGAAAATCCAGGAAGTTCTCCCTTCCAGGCGAGATGAGGCCTATTTCCGATGAGGCGTCTGGAGACTAATGACACCTAACCTCTGGAACTTCGAAAGGGTCTTTCACACGGTTGCTGCAACTCAAGAAGTTCACCGCCATACCCGTCTCCACTCGAGAGGAAGCATGATGGTCCCGCCCACATCCAGAGGAGCCCCGTTTCCCCCTCGTAGCTCGAGATGAGGGATCCTTTCCCTGCTTTCAACGGGAAAGAATTCCCGGCGTTCCCGTCGCATCTCAAGAGGAGGCACTCTCAACAGGAAAGGCGAGAGGAACTCCATGGTCGTACCACCATTCCAAGAGTCCCCCAGATGTCTCAGTCCATTCCAGAGGAACCTCTTTGCCCTGCACTGGCTCATCTTTCACGCCGAGGATCGACTCACACCACGGTGGCACGTGGGACAGCCCTGTGGGAAAGCCTCGAGGGAAAACCACAGATCCTTTGATCCACGCGACGGGAAGCGTGACATTGCTGCTACAGCCTGGAAGGAAAGTGCACGTGCATGCCCCCACTCGAGACGAGGCCTGACTCCCCTGGGGAGACTCCAGAAGTACCCAAAGATCCATGTCAGCCCCTGAGAGGAATCCTCGGTTCCGGCCCTGACTCCACACAAGGTTTTTGGCCCCGGTATCGACGGGAGAGGAATCCCGAGAGGCCCCCTAGCAACTCGCATGGGGACTGGCCTCTCCTGAGGCCACCAGGGCGGGTCCCTGAGGTCCCCGTCGTAACTCGAGAACACCTGCCGCAACTCGAGAAAATCCAGGAAGTTCTCCCTTCCAGGCGAGATGAGGCCTATTTCCGATGAGGCGTCTGGAGACTAATGACACCTAACCTCAGGAACATCGAAAGGGTCTTTCACACCCTTGCTGCAACTCAAGAAGTTCACCGCCATACCCGTCTCCACTCGAGAGGAAGCACGATGGTCCCGCCCACATCCAGAGGAGCCCCGTTTCCCCCTCGTAGCTCGAGATGAGGGATCCTTTTCCTGCTTTCAACGGGAAAGAATTCCCGGCGTTCCCGTCGCATCTCAAGTGGAGGCACTCTCAACAGGAAAGGCGAGAGGAACTCCATGGTCGTACCACCATTCCAAGAGTCCCCCAGATGTCTCAGTCCATTCCAGAGGAACCTCTTTGCCCTGCACTGGCTCATCTTTCACGCCGAGGATCGACTCACACCACGGTGGCACGTGGGACAGCCCTGTGGGAAAGCCTCGAGGGAAAGCCTCGAGGGAAAACCACAGATCCTTTGATCCACGCGACGGGAAGCGTGACATTGCTGCTACAGCCTGGAAGGAAAGCGCACGTGCATGCCCCCACTCGAGACGAGGCCTGACTCCACTGGGGAGACTCCAGAAGTACCCAAATATCCATGTCAGCCCCTGAGAGGAATCCTCGGTTCCGGCCCTGACTCCACACAAGGTTTTTGGCCCCGGTATCGACGGGAGAGGAATCCCGAGAGGCCCCCTAGCAACTCGCATGGGGACTGGCCTCTCCGGAGGCCACCAGGGCGGGTCCCTGAGGTCCCCGTCGTAACACGAGAACACCTGCCGCAACTCGAGAAAATCCAGGAAGTTCTCCCTTCCAGGCGAGATGAGGCCTATTTCCGATGAGGCCTCTGGAGACTAATGACACCAAACCTCTGGAACTTCGAAAGGGTCTTTCACACCCTTGCTGCAACTCAAGAAGTTCACCGCCATACCCGTCTCCACTCGAGAGGAAGCACGATGGTCCCGCCCACATCCAGAGGAGCCCCGTTTTCCCCTCGGTGCTCGAGATGAGGGATCCTTTCCCTGGTTTCAACGAGAAAGAATTCCCGGCGTTCCCGTCGCATCTCAAGAGGTGGCACTCTCAACAGGAAAGGCGAGAGGAACTCCATGGTCGTACCACCATTCCAAGAGTCCCCCAGATGTCTCAGTCCATTTCAGAGGAACCTCTTTGCCCTGCACTGGCTCATCTTTCACGCCGAGGATCGACTCACAACACGGTGGCACGTGGGACAGCCCTGTGGGAAAGCCTCGAGGGAAAGCCTCGAGGAAAAACCACAGATCCTTTGATCCACATGACGGGAAGCATGACATTGCTGGAACAGCCTGGAAGGAAAGCGCACATGCATGCCCCCACTCGAGACGAGGCCTGACTCCCCTGGGGAGACTCCAGAAGTACCCAAAGATCCATGTCACACCTGAGAAGAATCCTCGGTTCCGGCCCTGACTCCACACAAGGTTTTTGGCCCCGGTATCGACGGGAGAGGAATCCCGAGAGGCCCCCTAGCAACTCGCATGGGGACTGGCCTCTCCGGAGGCCACCAGGGCGGGTCCCTGAGGTCCCCGTCGTAACTCGAGAACACCTGCCGCAACTCGAGAAAATCCAGGAAGTTCTCCCTTCCAGGCGAGATGAGGCCTATTTCCGATGAGGCCTCTGGAGACTAATGACACCAAACCTCTGGAACTTCGAAAGGGTTTTTCACACCCTTGCTGCAACTCAAGAAGTTCACCGCCATACCCGTCTCCACTCGAGAGGAAGCACGATGGTCCCGCCCACATCCAGAGGAGCCCCGTTTTCCCCTCGGTGCTCGAGATGAGGGATCCTTTCCCTGGTTTCAACGAGAAAGAATTCCCGGCGTTCCCGTCGCATCTCAAGTGGTGGCACTCTCAACAGGAAAGTCGAGAGGAACTCCATGGTCGTACCACCATTCCAAGAGTCCCCCAGATGTCTCAGTCCATTTCAGAGGAACCTCTTTGCCCTGCACTGGCTCATCTTTCACGCCGAGGATCGACTCACAACACGGTGGCACGTGGGACAGCCCTGTGGGAAAGCCTCGAGGGAAAGCCTCGAGGAAAAACCACAGATCCTTTGATCCACATGACGGGAAGCATGACATTGCTGGAACAGCCTGGAAGGAAAGCGCACATGCATGCCCCCACTCGAGACGAGGCCTGACTCCCCTGGGGAGACTCCAGAAGTACCCAAAGATCCATGTCACACCTGAGAAGAATCCTCGGTTCCGGCCCTGACTCCACACAAGCTTTTTGGCCCCGGTATCGACGGGAGAGGAATCCCGAGAGGCCCCCTAACAACTCGCATGGGGACTGGCCTCTCCTGAGGCCACCAGGGCGGGTCCCTGAGGTCCCCGTCGTAACTCGAGAACACCTGCCGCAACTCGAGAAAATCCAGGAAGTTCTCCCTTCCAGGCGAGATGAGGCTTATTTCCGATGAGGCGTCTGGAGACTAATGACACCTAACCTCTGGAACTTCGAAAGGGTCTTTCACACCCTTGCTGCAACTCAAGAAGTTCACCGCCATACCCGTGTCCACTCGAGAGGAAGCACGATGGTCCCGCCCACATCCAGAGGAGCCCCGTTTCCCCCTCGTAGCTCGAGATGAGGGATCCTTTCCCTGCTTTCAACGGGAAAGAATTCCCGGCGTTCCCGTCGCATCTCAAGAGGAGGCACTCTCAACAGGAAAGGCGAGAGGAACTCCATGGTCGTACCACCATTCCAAGAGTCCCCCAGATGTCTCAGTCCATTCCAGAGGAACCTCTTTGCCCTGCACTGGCTCATTTTTCACGCCGAGAATCGACTCACACCACGGTGTCACGTGGGACAGCCCTGTGGGAAAGCCTCGAGGGAAAGCCTCGAGGGAAAACCGCAGATCCTTTGATCCACGCGACGGGAAGCGTGACATTGCTGCTACAGCCTGGAAGGAAAGCGCACGTGCATGCCCCCACTCGAGACGAGGCCTGACTCCCCTGGGGAGACTCCAGAAGTACCCAAAGATCCATGTCAGCCCCTGAGAGGAATCCTCGGTTCCGGCCCTGACTCCACACAAGGTTTTTGGCCCCGGTATCAACGGGAGAGGAATCCCGAGAGGCCCCCTAGCAACTCGCCTAGGGACTGGCCTCTTCTGAGGCCACCAGGGCGGGTCCCTGAGGTCCCCGTCGTAACTCGAGAACACCTGCCGCAACTCGAGAAAATCCAGGAAGTTCTCCCTTCCAGGCGAGATGAGGCCTATTTCCGATGAGGCGTCTGGAGACTAATGACACCTAACCTCTGGAACTTCGAAAGGGTCTTTCACACGGTTGCTGCAACTCAAGAAGTTCACCGCCATACCCGTCTCCACTCGAGAGGAAGCATGATGGTCCCGCCCACATCCAGAGGAGCCCCGTTTCCCCCTCGTAGCTCGAGATGAGGGATCCTTTCCCTGCTTTCAACGGGAAAGAATTCCCGGCGTTCCCGTCGCATCTCAAGAGGAGGCACTCTCAACAGGAAAGGCGAGAGGAACTCCATGGTCGTACCACCATTCCAAGAGTCCCCCAGATGTCTCAGTCCATTCCAGAGGAACCTCTTTGCCCTGCACTGGCTCATCTTTCACGCCGAGGATCGACTCACACCACGGTGGCACGTGGGACAGCCCTGTGGGAAAGCCTCGAGGGAAAACCACAGATCCTTTGATCCACGCGACGGGAAGCGTGACATTGCTGCTACAGCCTGGAAGGAAAGTGCACGTGCATGCCCCCACTCGAGACGAGGCCTGACTCCCCTGGGGAGACTCCAGAAGTACCCAAAGATCCATGTCAGCCCCTGAGAGGAATCCTCGGTTCCGGCCCTGACTCCACACAAGGTTTTTGGCCCCGGTATCGACGGGAGAGGAATCCCGAGAGGCCCCCTAGCAACTCGCATGGGGACTGGCCTCTCCTGAGGCCACCAGGGCGGGTCCCTGAGGTCCCCGTCGTAACTCGAGAACACCTGCCGCAACTCGAGAAAATCCAGGAAGTTCTCCCTTCCAGGCGAGATGAGGCCTATTTCCGATGAGGCGTCTGGAGACTAATGACACCTAACCTCTGGAACATCGAAAGGGTCTTTCACACCCTTGCTGCAACTCAAGAAGTTCACCGCCATACCCGTCTCCACTCGAGAGGAAGCACGATGGTCCCGCCCACATCCAGAGGAGCCCCGTTTCCCCCTCGTAGCTCGAGATGAGGGATCCTTTTCCTGCTTTCAACGGGAAAGAATTCCCGGCGTTCCCGTCGCATCTCAAGTGGAGGCACTCTCAACAGGAAAGGCGAGAGGAACTCCATGGTCGTACCACCATTCCAAGAGTCCCCCAGATGTCTCAGTCCATTCCAGAGGAACCTCTTTGCCCTGCACTGGCTCATCTTTCACGCCGAGGATCGACTCACACCACGGTGGCACGTGGGACAGCCCTGTGGGAAAGCCTCGAGGGAAAGCCTCGAGGGAAAACCACAGATCCTTTGATCCACGCGACGGGAAGTGTGACATTGCTGCTACAGCCTGGAAGGAAAGCGCACGTGCATGCCCCCACTCGAGACGAGGCCTGACTCCACTGGGGAGACTCCAGAAGTACCCAAATATCCATGTCAGCCCCTGAGAGGAATCCTCGGTTCCGGCCCTGACTCCACACAAGGTTTTTGGCCCCGGTATCGACGGGAGAGGAATCCCGAGAGGCCCCCTAGCAACTCGCATGGGGACTGGCCTCTCCGGAGGCCACCAGGGCGGGTCCCTGAGGTCCCCGTCGTAACTCGAGAACACCTGCCGCAACTCGAGAAAATCCAGGAAGTTCTCCCTTCCAGGCGAGATGAGGCCTATTTCCGATGAGGCCTCTGGAGACTAATGACACCAAACCTCTGGAACTTCGAAAGGGTCTTTCACACCCTTGCTGCAACTCAAGAAGTTCACCGCCATACCCGTCTCCACTCGAGAGGAAGCACGATGGTCCCGCCCACATCCAGAGGAGCCCCGTTTTCCCCTCGGTGCTCGAGATGAGGGATCCTTTCCCTGGTTTCAACGAGAAAGAATTCCCGGCGTTCCCGTCGCATCTCAAGAGGTGGCACTCTCAACAGGAAAGGCGAGAGGAACTCCATGGTCGTACCACCATTCCAAGAGTCCCCCAGATGTCTCAGTCCATTTCAGAGGAACCTCTTTGCCCTGCACTGGCTCATCTTTCACGCCGAGGATCGACTCACAACACGGTGGCACGTGGGACAGCCCTGTGGGAAAGCCTCGAGGGAAAGCCTCGAGGAAAAACCACAGATCCTTTGATCCACATGACGGGAAGCATGACATTGCTGGAACAGCCTGGAAGGAAAGCGCACATGCATGCCCCCACTCGAGACGAGGCCTGACTCCCCTGGGGAGACTCCAGAAGTACCCAAAGATCCATGTCACACCTGAGAAGAATCCTCGGTTCCGGCCCTGACTCCACACAAGGTTTTGGCCCCGGTATCGACGGGAGAGGAATCCCGAGAGGCCCCCTAGCAACTCGCATGGGGACTGGCCTCTCCGGAGGCCACCAGGGCGGGTCCCTGAGGTCCCCGTCGTAACTCGAGAACACCTGCCGCAACTCGAGAAAATCCAGGAAGTTCTCCCTTCCAGGCGAGATGAGGCCTATTTCCGATGAGGCCTCTGGAGACTAATGACACCAAACCTCTGGAACTTCGAAAGGGTCTTTCACACCCTTGCTGCAACTCAAGAAGTTCACCGCCATACCCGTCTCCACTCGAGAGGAAGCACGATGGTCCCGCCCACATCCAGAGGAGCCCCGTTTTCCCCTCGGTGCTCGAGATGAGGGATCCTTTCCCTGGTTTCAACGAGAAAGAATTCCCGGCGTTCCCGTCGCATCTCAAGTGGTGGCACTCTCAACAGGAAAGTCGAGAGGAACTCCATGGTCGTACCACCATTCCAAGAGTCCCCCAGATGTCTCAGTCCATTTCAGAGGAACCTCTTTGCCCTGCACTGGCTCATCTTTCACGCCGAGGATCGACTCACAACACGGTGGCACGTGGGACAGCCCTGTGGGAAAGCCTCGAGGGAAAGCCTCGAGGAAAAACCACAGATCCTTTGATCCACATGACGGGAAGCATGACATTGCTGGAACAGCCTGGAAGGAAAGCGCACATGCATGCCCCCACTCGAGACGAGGCCTGACTCCCCTGGGGAGACTCCAGAAGTACCCAAAGATCCATGTCACACCTGAGAAGAATCCTCGGTTCCGGCCCTGACTCCACACAAGATTTTTGGCCCCGGTATCGACGGGAGAGGAATCCCGAGAGGCCCCCTAACAACTCGCATGGGGACTGGCCTCTCCTGAGGCCACCAGGGCGGGTCCCTGAGGTCCCCGTCGTAACTCGAGAACACCTGCCGCAACTCGAGAAAATCCAGGAAGTTCTCCCTTCCAGGCGAGATGAGGCTTATTTCCGATGAGGCGTCTGGAGACTAATGACACCTAACCTCTGGAACTTCGAAAGGGTCTTTCACACCCTTGCTGCAACTCAAGAAGTTCACCGCCATACCCGTGTCCACTCGAGAGGAAGCACGATGGTCCCGCCCACATCCAGAGGAGCCCCGTTTCCCCCTCGTAGCTCGAGATGAGGGATCCTTTCCCTGCTTTCAACGGGAAAGAATTCCCGGCGTTCCCGTCGCATCTCAAGAGGAGGCACTCTCAACAGGAAAGGCGAGAGGAACTCCATGGTCGTACCACCATTCCAAGAGTCCCCCAGATGTCTCAGTCCATTCCAGAGGAACCTCTTTGCCCTGCACTGGCTCATTTTTCACGCCGAGAATCGACTCACACCACGGTGTCACGTGGGACAGCCCTGTGGGAAAGCCTCGAGGGAAAGCCTCGAGGGAAAACCGCAGATCCTTTGATCCACGCGACGGGAAGCGTGACATTGCTGCTACAGCCTGGAAGGAAAGCGCACGTGCATGCCCCCACTCGAGACGAGGCCTGACTCCCCTGGGGAGACTCCAGAAGTACCCAAAGATCCATGTCAGCCCCTGAGAGGAATCCTCGGTTCCGGCCCTGACTCCACACAAGGTTTTTGGCCCCGGTATCAACGGGAGAGGAATCCCGAGAGGCCCCCTAGCAACTCGCCTAGGGACTGGCCTCTTCTGAGGCCACCAGGGCGGGTCCCTGAGGTCCCCGTCGTAACTCGAGAACACCTGCCGCAACTCGAGAAAATCCAGGAAGTTCTCCCTTCCAGGCGAGATGAGGCCTATTTCCGATGAGGCGTCTGGAGACTAATGACACCTAACCTCTGGAACTTCGAAAGGGTCTTTCACACGGTTGCTGCAACTCAAGAAGTTCACCGCCATACCCGTCTCCACTCGAGAGGAAGCACGATGGTCCCGCCCACATCCAGAGGAGCCCCGTTTCCCCCTCGTAGCTCGAGATGAGGGATCCTTTCCCTGCTTTCAACGGGAAAGAATTCCCGGCGTTCCCGTCGCATCTCAAGAGGAGGCACTCTCAACAGGAAAGGCGAGAGGAACTCCATGGTCGTACCACCATTCCAAGAGTCCCCCAGATGTCTCAGTCCATTCCAGAGGAACCTCTTTGCCCTGCACTGGCTCATCTTTCACGCCGAGGATCGACTCACACCACGGTGGCACGTGGGACAGCCCTGTGGGAAAGCCTCGAGGGAAAACCACAGATCCTTTGATCCACGCGACGGGAAGCGTGACATTGCTGCTACAGCCTGGAAGGAAAGTGCACGTGCATGCCCCCACTCGAGACGAGGCCTGACTCCCCTGGGGAGACTCCAGAAGTACCCAAAGATCCATGTCAGCCCCTGAGAGGAATCCTCGGTTCCGGCCCTGACTCCACACAAGGTTTTTGGCCCCGGTATCGACGGGAGAGGAATCCCGAGAGGCCCCCTAGCAACTCGCATGGGGACTGGCCTCTCCTGAGGCCACCAGGGCGGGTCCCTGAGGTCCCCGTCGTAACTCGAGAACACCTGCCGCAACTCGAGAAAATCCAGGAAGTTCTCCCTTCCAGGCGAGATGAGGCCTATTTCCGATGAGGCGTCTGGAGACTAATGACACCTAACCTCTGGAACATCGAAAGGGTCTTTCACACCCTTGCTGCAACTCAAGAAGTTCACCGCCATACCCGTCTCCACTCGAGAGGAAGCACGATGGTCCCGCCCACATCCAGAGGAGCCCCGTTTCCCCCTCGTAGCTCGAGATGAGGGATCCTTTTCCTGCTTTCAACGGGAAAGAATTCCCGGCGTTCCCGTCGCATCTCAAGTGGAGGCACTCTCAACAGGAAAGGCGAGAGGAACTCCATGGTCGTACCACCATTCCAAGAGTCCCCCAGATGTCTCAGTCCATTCCAGAGGAACCTCTTTGCCCTGCACTGGCTCATCTTTCACGCCGAGGATCGACTCACACCACGGTGGCACGTGGGACAGCCCTGTGGGAAAGCCTCGAGGGAAAGCCTCGAGGGAAAACCACAGATCCTTTGATCCACGCGACGGGAAGCGTGACATTGCTGCTACAGCCTGGAAGGAAAGCGCACGTGCATGCCCCCACTCGAGACGAGGCCTGACTCCACTGGGGAGACTCCAGAAGTACCCAAATATCCATGTCAGCCCCTGAGAGGAATCCTCGGTTCCGGCCCTGACTCCACACAAGGTTTTTGGCCCCGGTATCGACGGGAGAGGAATCCCGAGAGGCCCCCTAGCAACTCGCATGGGGACTGGCCTCTCCGGAGGCCACCAGGGCGGGTCCCTGAGGTCCCCGTCGTAACTCGAGAACACCTGCCGCAACTCGAGAAAATCCAGGAAGTTCTCCCTTCCAGGCGAGATGAGGCCTATTTCCGATGAGGCCTCTGGAGACTAATGACACCAAACCTCTGGAACTTCGAAAGGGTCTTTCACACCCTTGCTGCAACTCAAGAAGTTCACCGCCATACCCGTCTCCACTCGAGAGGAAGCACGATGGTCCCGCCCACATCCAGAGGAGCCCCGTTTTCCCCTCGGTGCTCGAGATGAGGGATCCTTTCCCTGGTTTCAACGAGAAAGAATTCCCGGCGTTCCCGTCGCATCTCAAGAGGTGGCACTCTCAACAGGAAAGGCGAGAGGAACTCCATGGTCGTACCACCATTCCAAGAGTCCCCCAGATGTCTCAGTCCATTTCAGAGGAACCTCTTTGCCCTGCACTGGCTCATCTTTCACGCCGAGGATCGACTCACAACACGGTGGCACGTGGGACAGCCCTGTGGGAAAGCCTCGAGGGAAAGCCTCGAGGAAAAACCACAGATCCTTTGATCCACATGACGGGAAGCATGACATTGCTGGAACAGCCTGGAAGGAAAGCGCACATGCATGCCCCCACTCGAGACGAGGCCTGACTCCCCTGGGGAGACTCCAGAAGTACCCAAAGATCCATGTCACACCTGAGAAGAATCCTCGGTTCCGGCCCTGACTCCACACAAGGTTTTTGGCCCCGGTATCGACGGGAGAGGAATCCCGAGAGGCCCCCTAGCAACTCGCATGGGGACTGGCCTCTCCGGAGGCCACCAGGGCGGGTCCCTGAGGTCCCCGTCGTAACTCGAGAACACCTGCCGCAACTCGAGAAAATCCAGGAAGTTCTCCCTTCCAGGCGAGATGAGGCCTATTTCCGATGAGGCCTCTGGAGACTAATGACACCAAACCTCTGGAACTTCGAAAGGGTCTTTCACACCCTTGCTGCAACTCAAGAAGTTCACCGCCATACCCGTCTCCACTCGAGAGGAAGCACGATGGTCCCGCCCACATCCAGAGGAGCCCCGTTTTCCCCTCGGTGCTCGAGATGAGGGATCCTTTCCCTGGTTTCAACGAGAAAGAATTCCCGGCGTTCCCGTCGCATCTCAAGAGGTGGCACTCTCAACAGGAAAGGCGAGAGGAACTCCATGGTCGTACCACCATTCCAAGAGTCCCCCAGATGTCTCAGTCCATTTCAGAGGAACCTCTTTGCCCTGCACTGGCTCATCTTTCACGCCGAGGATCGACTCACAACACGGTGGCACGTGGGACAGCCCTGTGGGAAAGCCTCGAGGGAAAGCCTCGAGGAAAAACCACAGATCCTTTGATCCACATGACGGGAAGCATGACATTGCTGGAACAGCCTGGAAGGAAAGCGCACATGCATGCCCCCACTCGAGACGAGGCCTGACTCCCCTGGGGAGACTCCAGAAGTACCCAAAGATCCATGTCACACCTGAGAAGAATCCTCGGTTCCGGCCCTGACTCCACACAAGCTTTTTGGCCCCGGAATCGACGGGAGAGGAATCCCGAGAGACCCCCTAGCAACTCGCATGGGGACTGGCCTCTCCTGAGGCCACCAGGGCGGG
This sequence comes from Capricornis sumatraensis, assembly GCF_032405125.1. Classification (NCBI taxonomy): domain Eukaryota; kingdom Metazoa; phylum Chordata; class Mammalia; order Artiodactyla; family Bovidae; genus Capricornis; species Capricornis sumatraensis. Next base: position 3,305,064 of record NW_027184616.1, on the reverse strand, counting down.
TCCCTGAGGTCCCCGTCGTAACTCGAGAACACCTGCCTCAACTCGAGAAAATCCAGGAAGTTCTCCCTTCCAGGCGAGATGAGGCCTATTTCCGATGAGGCCTCTGGAGACTAATGACACCAAAACTCTGGAACTTCGAAAGGGTCTTTCACACCCTTGCTGCAACTCAAGAAGTTCACCGCCATACCCGTCTCCACTCGAGAGGAAGCACGATGCTCCCGCCCACATCCAGAGGAGCCCCGTTTCCCCCTCGTAGCTCGAGATGATGGATCCTTTCCCTGGTTTCAACGGGAAAGAATTCCCGGCGTTCCCGTCGCATCTCAAGAAGAGGCACTCTCAACAGGAAAGGCGAGAGGAACTCCATGGTCGTACCACCATTCCAAGAGTCCCCCAGATGTCTCAGTCCATTCCAGAGGAACCTCTTTGCCCTGCACTGGCTCATCTTTCACGCCGAGGATCGACTCACAACACGGTGGCACGTGGGACAGCCCTGTGGGAAAGCCTCGAGGGAAAACCACAGATCCTTTGATCCACGCGTCGGGAAGCGTGACATTGCTGCTACAGCCTGGAAGGAAAGCGCACGTGCATGCCCCCACTTGAGACGAGGCCTGACTCCCCTGGGTAGACTCCAGAAGTACCCAAAATCCATGTCAGCCCCTGAGAGGAATCCTCGGTTCCGGCCCTGACTCCACACAAGCTTTTTGGCCCCGGTATTGACGGGAGAGGAATCCCGAGAGGCCCCCTAGCAACTCGCATGGGGACTGACCTCTCCTGAGGCCACCAGGGCGGGTCCCTGAGGTCCCCGTCGTAACTCGAGAACACCTGCCGCAACTCGAGAAAATCCAGGAAGTTCTCCCTTCCAGGCGAGATGAGGCCTATTTCCGATGAGGCGTCTGGAGACTAATGACACCTAACCTCTGGAACTTCGAAAGGGTCTTTCACACGGTTGCTGCAACTCAAGAAGTTCACCGCCATACCCGTCTCCACTCGAGAGGAAGCACGATGGTCCCGCCCACATCCAGAGGAGCCCCGTTTCCCCCTCGTAGCTCGAGATGAGGGATCCTTTCCCTGCTTTCAACGGGAAAGAATTCCCGGCGTTCCCGTCGCATCTCAAGAGGAGGCGCTCTCAACAGGAAAGGCGAGAGGAACTCCATGGTCGTACCACCATTCCAAGAGTCCCCCAGATGTCTCAGTCCATTCCCGAGGAACCTCTTTGCCCTGCACTGGCTCATCTTTCACGCCGAGGATCGACTCACACCACGGTGGCACGTGGGACAGCCCTGTGGGAAAGCCTCGAGGGAAAGCCTCGAGGGAAAACCACAGATCCTTTGATCCACGCGACGGGAAGCGTGACATTGCTGCTACAGCCTGGAAGGAAAGCGCACGTGCATGCCCCCACTCGAGACGAGGCCTGACTCCCCTGGGGAGACTCCAGAAGTACCCAAAGATCCATGTCAGCCCCTGAGAGGAATCCTCGGTTCCGGCCCTGACTCCACACAAGGTTTTTGGCCCCGGTATCGACGGGAGAGGAATCCCGAGAGGCCCCCTAGCAACTCGCATGGGGACTGGCCTCTCCTGAGGCCACCAGGGCGGGTCCCTGAGGTCCCCGTCGTAACTCGAGAACACCTGCCGCAACTCGAGAAAATCCAGGAAGTTCTCCCTTCCAGGCGAGATGAGGCCTATTTCCGATGAGGCCTCTGGAGACTAATGACACCAAACCTCTGGAACTTCGAAAGGGTCTTTCACACCCTTGCTGCAACTCAAGAAGTTCACCGCCATACCCGTCTCCACTCGAGAGGAAGCACGATGGTCCCGCCCATATCCAGAGGAGCCCCGTTTTCCCCTCGGTGCTCGAGATGAGGGATCCTTTCCCTGGTTTCAACGAGAAAGAATTCCCGGCGTTCCCGTCGCATCTCAAGAGGAGGCACTCTCAACAGGAAAGGCGAGAGGAACTCCATGGTCGTACCACCATTCCAAGAGTCCCCCAGATGTCTCAGTCCAATCCAGAGGAACCTCTTTGCCCTGCACTGGCTCATCTTTCACGCCGAGGATCGACTCACACCAGGGTGGCATGTGGGACAGCCCTGTGGGAAAGCCTCGAGGGAAAGCCTCGAGGGAAAACCACAGATCCTTTGATCCAGGCCACGGGAAGCGTGACATTGCTGCTACAGGCTGGAAGGAAAGCGCACGTGCATGCCCCCACTCGAGACGAGGCCTGACTCCCCTGGGGAGACTCCAGAAGTACCCAAAGATCCATGTCATCCCCTGAGAGGAATCCTCGGTTCCGGCCCTGACTCCACACAAGGTTTTTGGCCCCGGTATCGACGGGAGAGGAATCCCGAGAGGCCCCCTAGCAACTCGCATGGGGACTGGCCTCTCCTGAGGCCACCAGGGCGGGTCCCTGAGGTCCCCGTCGTAACTCGAGAACACCTGCCGCAACTCGAGAAAATCCAGGAAGTTCTCCCTTCCAGGCGAGATGAGGCCTATTTCCGATGAGGCCTCTGGAGACTAATGACACCTAACCTCTGGAACTTCGAAAGGGTCTTTCACACCCTTACTGCAACTCAAGAAGTTCACCGCCATACCCGTCTCCACTCGAGAGGAAGCACGATGGTCCCGCCCACATCCAGAGGAGCCCCGTTTCCCCCTCGTAGCTCGAGATGAGGGATCCTTTCCCTGCTTTCAACGGGAAAGTATTCCCGGCGTTCCCGTCGCATCTCAAGAGGAGGCACTCTCAACAGGAAAGGCGAGAGGAACTCCATGGTCGTACCACCATTCCAAGAGTCCCCCAGATGTCTCAGTCCATTCCAGAGGAACCTCTTTGCCCTGCACTGGCTCATCTTTCACGCCGAGGATCGACTCACACCACGGTGGCACGTGGGACAGCCCTGTGGGAAAGCCTCGAGGGAAAACCACAGATCCTTTGATCCACGCGACGGGAAGCGTGACATTGCTGCTACAGCCTGGAAGGAAAGCGCACGTGCATGCCCCCACTTGAGACGAGGCCTGACTCCCCTGGGGAGACTCCAGAAGTACCCAAAGATCCATGTCAGCCCCTGAGAGGAATCCTCGTTTCCGGCCCTGACTCCACACAAGCTTTTTGGCCCCGGTATCGACGGGAGAGTAATCCCGAGAGGCCCCCTAGCAACTCGCATGGGGACTGACCTCTCCTGAGGCCACCAGGGCGGGTCCCTGAGGTCCCCGTCGTAACTCGAGAACACCTGCCGCAACTCGAGAAAATCCAGGAAGTTCTCCCTTCCAGGCGAGATGAGGCCTATTTCCGATGAGGCGTCTGGAGACTAATGACACCTAACCTCTGGAACTTCGAAAGGGTCTTTCACACGGTTGCTGCAACTCAAGAAGTTCACCGCCATACCCGTCTCCACTCGAGAGGAAGCACGATGGTCCCGCCCACATCCAGAGGAGCCCCGTTTCCCCCTCGTAGCTCGAGATGAGGGATCCTTTCCCTGCTTTCAACGGGAAAGAATTCCCGGCGTTCCCGTCGCATCTCAAGAGGAGGCACTCTCAACAGGAAAGGCGAGAGGAACTCCATGGTCGTACCACCATTCCAAGAGTCCCCCAGATGTCTCAGTCCATTCCAGAGGAACCTCTTTGCCCTGCACTGGCTCATCTTTCACGCCGAGGATCGACTCACACCACGGTGGCACGTGGGACAGCCCTGTGGGAAAGCCTCGAGGGAAAGCCTCGAGGGAAAACCACAGATCCTTTGATCCACGCGACGGGAAGCGTGACATTGCTGCTACAGCCTGGAAGGAAAGTGCACGTGCATGCCCCCACACGAGACGAGGCCTGTCTCCCCTGGCGAGACTCCAGAAGTACCCAAAGATCCATGTCAGTCCCTGAGAGGAATCCTCGGTTCCAGCCCTGTCTCCACACAAGGTTTTTGGCCCCGGTATCGACGGGAGAGGAATCCCGAGGGGCCCCCTAGCAACACGCATAGGGACTGGCCTCTCCTGAGGCCACCAGGGCGGGTCCCTGAGGTCCCCGTCGTAACTCGAGAACACCTGCCTCAACTCGAGAAAATCAAGGAAGTTCTCCCTTCCAGGCGAGATGAGGCCTATTTCCGATGAGGCGTCTGGAGACTAATGACACCTAACCTCTGGAAGGTCGAAAGGGTCTTTCACACCCTTGCTGCAACTCAAGAAGTTCACCGCCATACCCGTCTCCACTCGAGAGAAAGCACGATGGTCCCGCCCACATCCAGAGGAGCCCCGTTTCCCCCTCGTAGCTCGAGATGAGGGATCCTTTCCCTGCTTTCAACGGGAAAATATTCCCGGCGTTCCCGTCGCATCTCAAGAGGAGGCACTCTCAACAGGAAAGGCGAGAGGAACTCCATGGTCGTACCACCATTCCAAGAGTCCCCCAGATGTCTCAGTCCATTCCAGAGGAACCTCTTTGCCCTGCACTGGCTCATCTTTCACGCCGAGGATCGACTCACACCACGGTGGCACGTGGGACAGCCCTGTGGGAAAGCCTCGAGGGAAAACCACACATCATTTGATCCACGCGACAGGTAGCGTGACATTGCTGCTACAGCCTGGAAGGAAAGTGCACGTGCATGCCCCCACTCGAGACGAGGCCTGACTCCCCTGGGGAGACTCCAGAAGTACCCAAAGATCCATGTCAGCCCCTGAGAGGAATCCTCGGTTCCGGCCCTGACTCCACACAAGGTTTTTGGCCCCGGTATCGACGGGAGAGGAATCCCGAGAGGCCCCCTAGCAACTCCCATAGGGACTGGCCTCTCCTGAGGCCACCAGGGCGGGTCCCTGAGGTCCCCGTCGTAACTCGAGAACACCTGCCGCAACTCGAGAAAATCCAGGAAGTTCTCCCTTCCAGGCGAGATGAGGCCTATTTCCGATGAGGCGTCTGGAGACTAATGACACCTTACCTCTGGAACTTCGAAAGGGTCTTTCACAGCCTTGCTGCAACTCAAGAAGTTCACCACCATACCCTGCCAGAAACCAGTGTGAGGAATCCCGCCCGTGACAAGGTCATGAGGAAGGAAGCTGACATACGCAAGGCGTGCTCAGACTTCAGGGACCCCTCTGGATATTCCTAAGCATGTACCCTAGCAAAAATCTGCCGGCTTTTGTGCTCTGCTTTTCCACTTTTCTGATATTCTCTGGAAAAAAGTCAATTCAGGGTTTTAGTCTTCTGCATTTGAAAGGGATGTTTCAGTTAAACCCCTCTGATAGCTCTCTAGTCTGCCTAACAGGTTCCCCAGACCTCTTACAGCTTGTGAATTGCTTACAGCCCCCCAACCGCGAGAGGCACAAAGCTTACAGCTTGTGAATTGCTTACAGCCCCCCAACCGCGGGAGGCACAAAGCTTAAAAGCATCTTAAAGATACAGAGCCTTTTCTAAAGAGTTAAAAATTATATTGGTAGAGGGTTTTCACTGTTGACTCAAGGATTGCTGCCAGACCTCCTTATTCTTTATCTTTTAGGCACCTGGAAGGATGTTAATGTAAGCAGGATGTAGAAAAAGATACATAGTAGTTTTGATGTTAGCAACACTAGACTTTTGAGTTAATTGCTTCTCTTTTGCTATAAATCACTGCACTCCCTCTACTTGTTATAAGTTGCTGTATCCTTGCTGTCTAAGAATGTAACTTTCTTTAGTGCTTTCCGAGAGTGGCACCAGACCTTGGGAAGATCAACACAAATAAGTCTTGTGGTTGACAAACCCTTATCAGAAAAAAGGCTGTAAAATGTTAATTGGCCCTTTTGGTTGGAAGATGATGTAAATTACCTAAGACTTGTGTATACAATTAGGTATGCAGAGAGAAAAGCCTGGTTTTGATAAGAGTCTGGACTGCTAACGCTGCATAACTTTGTGTTACCCATTGATCTCCATGTTTTATCAAAAGTATAAAAGGCCTTCTGAACAATAAAGGACGGGACCAGATTCTCAGACCAGTTTCTCGGACTAGTCTCGGCCTGGTTTCTTGGGAATCTGGCTCCCCCCCTGTCTCTCTCTCTCTCTCTTTTTCTCTCCCTTTTCTTCCCTCTGCTCTTTACTTTAATTTCAGGCTGAATTTCCATCTGGGGCGCGGAGGCTCGCCAGGTCTACTTATTTGCCCTGGTTATTAAGATCCGCGAGAAAGGGAGCTTAAGGCGAGGCACCCTTAGATATTCAAGCGGGCACCGGTGGCCCAACGTAGATGGTGCAAATTCCTTGTCTGGAATTTTATTGGTCTTCCGCGTAAACCAAGCTATTCAGCCCTCTTTCTCCACTTAATCTTCCTACTGCACTACAGTTTCTTAATCTAATCTTATATTAATAAATAAACAAGTCTTTCCACGCCAATGCCGTCCACCCTTCGAATTCCCTGGATCCACCGGGGCTGGACCCCGGCAAGTGGCGCCCGGAACAGGCTATTCGAAGGTAGGTTCCTCGGAGCAAAAGCTCCCCCCGGAGCACTCTCTGTAGCTCCCCCCGGAGCACTCTCTGTTGCTCCCCCCGGAGCACTCTCTGTTGCTCCCCCCCGGAGTGACTTAATCACTCCCCCCGGAGTACTTTCGGGTACTCCCCCAGTGTTGAGTGTTCGGGACGGCTAGGACCCCACTCAGGGTGCCGCGGACCCCCCTGTAGGATAGACAGGGTGAGGAGGAGTGGGAAGTGTTCAAGGGTTTAAGAGAAACCTGGTGCTCTAGAGGTTGAAAAGAAACCTGCTATCTTAGGGTTGAAAACAAAACCCCCCTCGCCAAAGGTAAAACCTTTTTGTTGAGGTAGACTTTTCTATAAGACTTAATTTTCTGACATGGGTAACAGTGAATCAAAAGAAAGACAGCTTTTTACAGGAGTAATCTTGCAGTTACTAACTAAACGAGGAATTAAAGTTAAAAAATCCAATATTCATTCATTTTTTTCCTTTGTACAAGAACAGTGTCCCTGGTTTCCAGAAGAAGGCACTGTTAACTTAGACACCTGGGAGAGAGTAGGAAAACAACTAAAAACTTACCATGCTGAACATGGCTCACAAAAGGTGCCTACTGACGCCTTTTCCTTATGGAATATAATTAGGGACGCTCTAGACCCTGCCCCTGAATCTGAAAAGGTACATCTTAAAGAGGAAAGTGCAGAGAAAAAGGTATCTATCGAAGAGGAGAGTGATGAAAAGGAGGCTACACCTAACTATCGGCAGTTGAGTCAAATGATAGCTGCAATGACTGCCCAAGAAAAGGTAATAGATAGAGATGACAAAAAAGAGCAGCTTTCAGATGAGGAAGATTTGGAAGAGGAAGTAAGTCAAGATCATTCTGATGAGGACTGGTCTTTATTAAATAAAGATGCTCCAAGGAGTTTAAGAGAAACTTCTCCAATTAGATTATCTGCTCCAAAGAGCTTAATAAAAACTTCCCCAACCAGACCACCTGCTTCCACAAATTCAAGAGAAATTTCCTTAATTAAGCCTTCTGCTTCCAGAGGCTCAAGACAAATGTCCCCCATCAGATTATATGCACCTGAGAGTTTAAGGCCAGATTCCCCAGATAAAACATCCGTAAGACCTAAACACAGAACGGATAAAAAATTCCCAAAGTACGAAGAAAGTGACATAGGACACCCCTTGCCCCCCCCTCCCTATAAGGGTGAGGGGCCTCCACTAGAAGCTCCCCGAAGAAGAGTTTTCTCTAGCCCAGATGATGAACTTGATCCCCACCTTGAGGCTTGTTTCCCCATAATATTTGGTGGAAGTGGTGGGAGAACAGCCCCCCACTGGGAACCCATTCCAATGAAAATGATTAAAGAACTCAAACAGGCTTGTGCTTTGTATGGGCCTAAAGCCCCGTACACTGTATCATTGGTGGAAGCTTTAGCGGGCAGATGGATGACACCCCATGACTGGAAGACAGTCGCTAAAGCTTGTCTGTCTGGAGGTCAATATGTACTTTGGAGAACTGAATATGAAGATCTAGCCCAAAAACAGGCTGATGCTAACCAAAAATATGGCCCAAGATATATTATAAAAAATATGTTGGCAGGGACTAATGATTTTGGAACACTTAGAGATCAAATGGGATTAGATAAAACCACTTTAGATCAAGTAACCGCCTGCGCCCTTGGGGCTTGGCGTTTGTTGCCTGAAGGGAAAGAATCTACCTCTTCCTTCTCAAATGTTAAACAAAAACCAGAAGAGCCATATGAAGACTTTATATCAAGACTTGCAGAGGCAGTCAACAGAGTAATTTCCAACACTGAGGCAGCTAGTATATTGATAAAACAACTGGCATTTGAAAATGCTAATTCTACCTGCCAGGCCATTTTACGTCCTATTAAAAAAACTGGGGAAATAATAGATTATATCAGGCAATGTGCAGATGTAGGACCAGCGATGATGCAGGGCGTTGCCATAGCTGCAGCCATAAAGGGAAATTCTTACCAGCAGGCAGTACAGTCCTTTTTTACAAATAGAAATAACCCGTCAAAGAGTCATTCCAGTAGTCCAGGCCAGAATATTGGTTTATCCAAGGCCTGCTTCTCTTGCGGACGGGAAGGGCACCTTATGCGAGCTTGTCCCCAAAAAGCAGCCGGTTCTTCTCTGCCGAATTCTCCCTCCCCGGCTGTGCCTACTAATCTCCCTAGATCTCTCTGCCCTCGTTGTCAAAAAGGATATCACTGGGCAAAAGAATGTAGGTCACAATTCCATAGAAATGGAGCCTTTTTGGGCCCCGACCAGCAGTCGGGAAACGGATTGAGGGGCCAGCCTCAGGCCCCGACAACAATTGGGGCAGCCTCACTGAACCCATTCATTCCCTTCGTCCCATCGCAGAACTCATCAGAGCAACCCCAGGCAGCGCAGGACTGGACCTCAGTTCCACCACCTCAGCAATATTAACACCAGATAGCCCCACTGTAAAAATACCTACAGGAGTTAAAGGCCCATTACCAACAGGTTTAGTAGGAATTATACTAGGCAGAAGTTCCTTAGCTATGCAAGGTCTCACAATCATCCCTGGAGTAATTGACTCAGATTATACAGGAGAAATCCAGATAATGATTTCACCCCCAACTAAAACTTTCCAAATACATCAGGGACAAAGAATAGCCCAACTTTTGCTTTTGCCTTACCACACTGCAATTGGGCGCACAGCTACTCAAAATGAAAGGCAGGATAAAGGATTTGGGTCTAGTGATATGGTTTTTTGGATAACAGAAATTACTCAGAAACGTCCTATGAAGACTATCCTGATTAATGGCAAGTCTATTGCGGGGTTATTAGACACAGGAGCAGATGTTTCTTGCATTTCAGGAAAAGACTGGCCCAGCTCCTGGCCCACACATACTACTGAAAATAACTTGGTGGGGATAGGAAGAGCCCCCACAATAGCCAAAAGTGCAAAAATTTTAGATTGGCAATTTGAGGATACCCGTGGAACTTTCCAACCTTATGTCGTTCCTTCGCTCCCCCTTACCCTGTGGGGGAGGGACGTGCTATCTCAAATGGGAGTGTTACTTTTTAGCCCTGATGATAAAGTGACCTCTCAGATGTTGCAGATGGGCTATGATCCATCAAAAGGATTGGGTAAACAACAGACAGGAATAATTGAGCCAATTTGCCCAACTCCTCGCAAGCTACGTGCTGGATTGGGATATCCAAATTTATAATTGAGGCCATTGTTTTTGCTGCCGACCCCATCACATGGAAATCTCAAGATCCGGTGTGGGTAGAACAGTGGCCTCTGCATAAGGAAAAATTATTGGCAGCTAAAGCATTAATCTTTGAACAATTAGAATTGGGACATATTGAGCCCTCCAATAGCCCCTGGAACACTCCTATTTTTGTCATTAAGAAAAAATCTGGTAAATGGCGACTTTTACAGGATTTGAGAGCTATTAATGCCACCATGGAGGACATGGGGGCCTTACAGCCTGGGCTCCCTTCCCCAGTAGCCGTTCCAGAGGGATATAATATAATTGTTATTGATTTACAAGATTGTTTTTTCACTATTCCCTTAAATCCTGAGGATAAAAAGCGATTTGCCTTTAGTCTGCCATCAGAAAATCTTAAACAGCCTTATTTACGGTTTCAGTGGAAGGTTCTGCCTCAGGGAATGAAAAATAGCCCTACTTTATGCCAAAAATTTGTTAATGCCGCTCTAGAAGATACTAGGGCTAAATATGAACACGTGTATATGATTCACTATATGGATGATATTTTAATAGCTCATCCTGATAGAGTTCACCTGCAGACTGTGCTCCAGGACCTGACCCAGGCATTGACAGACAGAGGCCTAAAAATTGCCCCAGAAAAAATTCAAATCAATCCGCCCATAACTTACTTAGGAAGAGTCATAAATTCGGAAACGGTGACTCATACCCCGCTGCAATTGAGAAAAGACCATCTTATTACTTTAAATGATTATCAAAAACTCTTAGGTGATATTAATTGGATTAGACCATATTTAAAATTAACCACTGCCGAATTAAAACCTCTTTTTAACACTTTACGCGGGGATCCTGATCCAACCTCAAAAAGACAATTAACAGCTGAGGCTCAAGAAGCCCTAGGCAAAGTAGAAGCAGCCTTATCAAATAGCTATGTAAAAAGAATTGATTTGACGATGACGTGGCAGTTCCTTTGCCTAGCTACTCCAACGGCGCCTACGGGAGTTCTGTGGCAACGCGGCCCTTTAGAATGGATCCATCTTCCTACCCAAGCTAAAAAAGTCGTGGCTTCTTATCCTGGTTTAATTGCCACATTAATGCTAAAAGGAAGGAAGCGGAGCATTGAATTGTTTGGTAAAGAGCCATCAGAGATTGTAATTCCATATAATAAGGAGCAGCTTGATGCTCTTTTAATGTTTGATGAAGACTGGCAGATTGCCATAGGGAATTACTGTGGTCAAATTTTGCATCATTTACCCTCGCATGTTTTACTAAATTTTATGTCTAACCATCCAGTTATTTTTCCTGTCCGGTGTAAACAGTTCCCTATTTCAGATGCTCAGGTAGTCTTTACTGATGGATCGGCTAACGGTAGAGCCTCTATAGTCACAAGAGATCATCAAAAACTTTTGGAAACACAAGAAACTTCAGCTCAAAGGGCTGAAATCACAGCTGTTATTGAGGCCTTTGTTATGTTTGCGGAGAAAGAATTTAACCTTTATTCTGACTCTCAGTATGTGGTCAGGCTGTTTCCACACATTGAGACTGCAGTTTTGCCTGAAAACAAAACTGCTATCTTCCATTTGTTAACTAAACTGCAGCAGCAAATATGGAAAAGAAATCGGGCGTTCTTTATCGGCCACATTCGGGCTCATTCCGGCCTGCCTGGCCCTTTAAATGCTCTCAATGAATTGGCAGATTCGTTAACCAGGATTTCAGTGGCTTCTGTTTTTGAAGAAGCTCGAGCTTCTCACTCACTTCATCACCAAAATGCCACTGCCTTACGATACCAGTTTCAAATTCCTCGAGAATCTGCCCGAGAGATTGTTCGTTCTTGTTCACATTGTCCTACTACCGTGAATGCTTTGCCTCTGGGAGTTAACCCTCGCGGTCTCAAACCTAATGCACTCTGGCAAATGGATGTAACCCATGTCTCTTCATTTGGAAAACTGTCTTTTGTTCATGTAACTGTAGATACCTTCTCTCATGTTATTATTGCCACTGCTCGTACAGGGGAAGCAGTTAAAGATGTAATACAACATCTTTTTACATGCTTTTCCTATCTGGGCTTGCCAAAAGCTTTAAAAACTGATAATGCTCCTGCTTACACTTCTAAATCTTTTCAGCAATTCTGTACAAGATTTCAAATTAAACATAACACCGGCATCCCTTATAACCCACAAGGACAAGCCATTGTGGAAAGAGCACATCAAACACTGAAAATCCATATTCAAAAACTAAAAGAAGGGGAATTTAAATATAGTTCCCCCCATCAGATTTTGCAACATGCTCTTTTCGTAATAAATAACTTAAATGCTGATTCATCCGGAAACACTGCAATGCTTCGCCATTGGTGCCCAGAGCAATTGAATGCAAAACCATTAGTAAAATGGAGGGACCTTCTTTCCGGACAATGGAAAGGTCCTGACCCCTTATTAACCAATGGGCGAGGGTATGCTTGTGTTTTTCCACAGGACGCGGACGCTCCGATTTGGGTTCCAGACAGACTAATTCGCCATGTCTCAGCTCCCCGGATACCAGAATCCCCCGCCACCGCGATCTCTAAAAAGGAAGAAACTCCCTCTTCCCCCGCTCCCTCCGCCAGCACGGGAAACGCCGCTGACCCCAGGACAGCTGACATTGGAGATCCCGGATAGGCGCGGATCGGAGCCACCCACTGGACAGATGTCACGACTTCAGATACAGGATATTGCACCCCCTGATTTTTTGCCTCGCAGGAATCCATTAGGACGCCCAGCTCAGTCAACCCAACAAGCCTCCTTGCCCACCTGGGGACAGATTAAAGCTCTCTGTCGCCAGGCACAGGGGATAGCTACCCTACAGGGATCGTCAGTCTCTCCTGAAAAGGTGTTTATTGCCATGCTTGCCTTGCTCTCTTGCCAGGTAAGCGCTGCTCCCATTCCAACCAAATATTGGGCGTTTCTCCCGGATCCTCCAACTTTCCAAGTTGTTACTTGGAACAGTGACCCCATACGAGTTAGTACAGACCAGCCTCGCCTTTTGGGAGGATCTTATACTTCCTATACAAAAGACCAATACCCTATTAATTTCAATTATACCTTTAAAGGACTAGCAGATGATTTTCCTGTCTGCTTTAATTTTCCTCCTGGCCTTACAGGAGACTTCTTTACCAAGACAGGATGCATTGGAGCCTCCACAAAAGCAGTTATGACAGATTCCCCAACCTCTAAATTTGCATCTATAGGGGATCGGTCTGCTTGGATATTACGAGCCCATATGCCTGGGGTCCTTGGCCCCTATAAGTCTTTGTCTCTCAAAACTCCATCAGAATATCCAAATTGTGATGATGTTGCTCCCTCAGATGTTATTTGGAAAACTATAGATGATCATTCAGGATATCCGATTTGGAAATCTTGTATTTATAATTCGAGAGTAGATTACAATATGCCGGGAGGAAGAAATTGTGCGATTCAGGACTGGAGCAACCCAAATCCAGGTCAAGACCCTGAGTCTGACGATGACTTTATCAATAGATTGGATAATTGGAAAGAATATTCAATTTCTTGGCCGTTAGTTGCCACCAGACGGCATCATAACCAATTTGTTCCCCCTATGCTGTCTTATATAACTAGAGGTAAAACCTTTTGGCAGCCAGAAATTTGGAGAGCCCTTGCGGCTACCGCCCCTATTATTTTAATCCGACCAAAAAATACCTCTATTTACTCTATTTTAGCTTGTCTACCCTCTCCTTATGTTTTTCTTTTCACTAATGATTCTGAAAGACTTAACATACAATTGAATTATACAGGTGGACCCCATGTAGTGTCTTGTGAACAATGTATGCTTTCATCCTGTTTAACTCCTCAATATAAAGTTTGCTCTTTCATGGTTTTAAAACGTCCGCCCTATCTCATGGTACCTGTAACTGTAGCCACGTATTGGTATGATAACCATGGCCTAGCTGTACTGCAACAGCTACAAGATTTAATGCGAACACGACGGTTTGTGGGCTTACTTGTTTTGGGAATATCAGCTTTGATAACCGCAATTACTTCTGTTACTGTGGCGGCATTATCATTGTCTCAACAAGTGTATACTGCCCAATATGTTGACACCGTATCCAAAAATGTTTCTCTAACGCTGGCAACCCAGGAAATTATAGATAGGAAGCTAGAAATAAGGATTGATGCCTTAGAAGAAGCAGTAATGCATATTGGGAATGAATTACAGAGTCTGAAAATGAAATTGGCTCTTTCATGTCATGCCGATTACCGGTGGATATGTGTTACATCCCTGAAAGTAAATGAGACAGATTTTAAATGGGAGAGGGTCAAAAATCATATTTTAGGTGTCTGGAACAGCTCAGATATTAGTTTAGATTTAGGGAAACTTCATAATCAGATTCAGACCTTGGAACACTCCCGATTAGATTTTACCGCCGCAGGAGAAGCCAATGACTTTTTCCACACCTTCTCTGACTTCATTTCTGGAAAAACTCTTCTGACTACTGTCTCTAGCTATGCTGCTGTGGGTGCCATAATCCTGCTCCTTGTAATCGTGCTTCCTTGTGTTGTCAGGACTCTTCGGCAGAGCATTCGGAATCTCGCGACTGAACTGCACCTAATTTTTTTAAAAAACTAATAAAGAAGGGGGAGTTGCCGGAAGCCAGTGTGAGGAATCCCGCCCGTGACAAGGTCATGAGGAAGGAAGCTGACATACGCAAGGCGTGCTCAGACTTCAGGGACCCCTCTGGATATTCCTAAGCATGTACCCCAGCAAAAATCTGCCGGCTTTTGTGCTCTGCTTTTCCACTTTTCTGATATTCTCTGGAAAAAAGTCAATTCAGGGTTTTAGTCTTCTGCATTTGAAAGGGATGTTTCAGTTAAACCCCTCTGATAGCTCTCTAGTCTGCCTAACAGGTTCCCCAGACCTCTTACAGCTTGTGAATTGCTTACAGCCCCCCAACCGCGAGAGGCACAAAGCTTACAGCTTGTGAATTGCTTACAGCCCCCCAACCGCGGGAGGCACAAAGCTTAAAAGCATCTTAAAGATACAGAGCCTTTTCTAAAGAGTTAAAAATTATATTGGTAGAGGGTTTTCACTGTTGACTCAAGGATTGCTGCCAGACCTCCTTATTCTTTATCTTTTAGGCACCTGGAAGGATGTTAATGTAAGCAGGATGTAGAAAAAGATACATAGTAGTTTTGATGTTAGCAACACTAGACTTTTGAGTTAATTGCTTCTCTTTTGCTATAAATCACTGCACTCCCTCTACTTGTTATAAGTTGCTGTATCCTTGCTGTCTAAGAATGTAACTTTCTTTAGTGCTTTCCGAGAGTGGCACCAGACCTTGGGAAGATCAACACAAATAAGTCTTGTGGTTGACAAACCCTTATCAGAAAAAAGGCTGTAAAATGTTAATTGGCCCTTTTGGTTGGAAGATGATGTAAATTACCTAAGACTTGTGTATACAATTAGGTATGCAGAGAGAAAAGCCTGGTTTTGATAAGAGTCTGGACTGCTAACGCTGCATAACTTTGTGTTACCCATTGATCTCCATGTTTTATCAAAAGTATAAAAGGCCTTCTGAACAATAAAGGACGGGACCAGATTCTCAGACCAGTTTCTCGGACTAGTCTCGGCCTGGTGTCTTGGGAATATGGCTCCCCCCGTGTCTCTCTCTCTCTCTCTTTTTCTCTCCCTTTTCTTCCCTCTGCTCTTTACTTTAATTTCAGGCTGAATTTCCATCTGGGGCGCGGAGGCTCGCCAGGTCTACTTATTTGCCCTGGTTATTAAGATCCGCGAGAAAGGGAGCTTAAGGCGAGGCACCCTTAGATATTCAAGCGGGCACCGGTGGCCCAACGTAGATGGTGCAAATTCCTTGTCTGGAATTTTATTGGTCTTCCGCGTAAACCAAGCTATTCAGCCCTCTTTCTCCACTTAATCTTCCTACTGCACTACAGTTTCTTAATCTAATCTTATATTAATAAATAAACAAGTCTTTCCACGCCAACGCCGTCCACCCTTCGAATTCCCTGGATCCACCGGGGCTGGACCCCGGCAATACCCGTCTCCACTAGAGAGGAAGCACGATGGTCCCGCCCACATCCAGAGGAGCCCCGTTTCCCCCTCGTAGCTCGAGATGAGGGATCCTTTCCCTGCTTTCAACGGGAAAGAATTCCCGGCGTTCCCGTCGCATCTCAAGAGGAGGCACTCTCAACAGGAAAGGCGAGAGGAACTCCATGGTCGTACCACCATTCCAAGAGTCCCCCAGATGTCTCAGTCCATTCCAGAGGAACCTCTGTGCCCTGCACTGGCTCATCTTTCACGCCGAGGATCGACTCACACCACGGTGGCACGTGGGACAGCCCTGTGGGAAAGCCTCGAGGGAAAACCACAGATCCTTTGATCCACGCGACGGGAAGCGTGACATTGCTGCTACAGCCTGGAAAGAAAACGCACGTGCATGCCCCCACTCGAGACGAGGCCTGACTCCCCTGCGGAGACTCCAGAAGTACCCAAAGATCCATGTCAGCCCCTGCGAGGAATCCTCGTTTCCGGCCCTGACTCCACACAAGGTTTTTGGCCCCGGTATCGACGGGAGAGGAATCCCGCGAGGCCCCCTAGCAACTCGCATGTGGACTGGCCTCTCCTGAGGCCACCAGGGCGGGTCCCTGGGGTCCCCGTCGTAACTCGAGAACACCTGCCGCATCTCGAGAAAATCCAGGAAGTTCTCCCTTCCAGGCGAGATGAGGCCTATTTCCGATGAGGCGTCTGGAGACTAATGACACCTAACCTCTGGAACTTCGAAAGGGTCTTTCACACCCTTGCTGCAACTCAAGAAGTTCACTTCCATACCCGTCTCCACTCGAGAGGAAGCAGGATGGTCCCGCCCACATCCAGAGGAGCCCCGTTTCCCCCTCGTAGCTCGAGATGAGGGATCCTTTGCCTGCTTTCAACGGGAAAGAATTCCCGGCGTTCCCGTCGCATCTCAAGAGGAGGCACTCTCAACAGGAAAGGCGAGAGGAACTCCATGGTCGTACCACCATTCCAAGAGTCCCCCAGATGTCTCAGTCCATTCCAGAGGAAGCTCTTTGCCCTGCACTGGCTCATCTTTCACGCCGAGGATCGACTCACACCACGGTGGCACGTGGGACAGCCCTGTGGGAAAGCCTCGAGGGAAAGCCTCGAGGGAAAACCACAGATCCTATGATCCACGCGACGGGAAGCGTGACATTGCTGCTACAGCCTGGAAGAAAAGCGCACGTGCATGCCCCCACTCGAGACGAGGCCTGACTCCCCTGGGGAGACTCCAGAAGTACCCAAAGATCCATGTCAGCCCCTGAGAGGAATCCTCGGTTCCGGCCCTGACTCAACACAAGGTTTTTGGCCCCGGTATCGATGGGAGAGGAATCCCGAGAGGCCCCCTAGCAACTCGCATAGGGACTGGCCTCTCCTGAGGCCACCAGGGCGGGTCCCAGAGGTCCCCGTCGTAACTCGAGAACACCTGCCGCAACTCGAGAAAATCCAGGAAGTTCTCCCTTCCAGGCGAGATGAGGCCTATTTCTGATGAGGCGTCTGGAGACTAATGACACCTAACCTCTGGAACTTCGAAAGGGTCTTTCACACCCTTGCTGCAACTCAAGAAGTTCACCGCCATACCCGTGTCCACTCGAGAGGAAGCACGATGGTCCCGCCCACATCCAGAGGAGCCCCGTTTCCCCCTCGTAGCTCGAGATGAGGGATCCTTTTCCTGCTTTCAACGGGAAAAAATTCCCGGCGTTCCCGTCGCATCTGAAGAGGAGGCACTCTCAACAGGAAAGGCGAGACGAACTCCATGGTCGTACCACCATTCCAAGAGTCCCCCAGATGTCTCAGTCCATTCCAGAGGAAACTCTTTGCCCTGCACTGGCTCATCTTTCACGCCGAGGATCGACTCACACCACGGTGGCAGGTGGGACAGCCCTGTGGGAAAGCCTCGAGGGAAAGCCTCGAGGGAAAACCACAGATCCTTTGATCCACGCGACGGGAAGCGTGACATTGCTGCTACAGCCTGGAAGGAAAGTGCACGTGCATGCCCCCTCACGAGACGAGGCCTGTCTCCCCTGGCGAGACTCCAGAAGTACCCAAAGATCCATATCAGCCCCTGAGAGGAATCCTCGGTTCTGGCCCTGACTCCACACAAGGTTTTTGGCCCCGGTATCGACGGGAGAGGAATCCCGAGAGGCCCCCTAGCAACTCGCATGGTGACTGGCCACTCCTGAGGCCACCAGGGCGGGTCCCTGAGGTCCCCGTCGTAACTCGAGAACACCTGCCGCAACTCGAGAAAATCCAGGAAGTTCTCCCTTCCAGGCGAGATGAGGCCTATTTCCGATGAGGCGTCTGGAGACTAATGACACCTAACCTCTGGAACTTCGAAAGGGTCTTTCACACCCTTGCTGCAACTCAAGAAGTTCACCGCCATACCCGTCTTCACTCGAGAGGAAGCACGATGGTCCCTCCCACATCCAGAGGAGCCCCGTTTCCCCCTCGTAGCTCGAGATGAGGGATCCTTTCCCTGCTTTCAACGGGAAAGAATTCCCGGAGTTCCCGTCGCATCTCAAGAGGAGGCACTCTCAACAGGAAAGGCGAGAGGAACTCCATGGTCGTACCACCATTCCAAGAGTCCCCCAGATGTCTCAGTCCATTCCAGAGGAACCTCTTTGCCCTGCACTGGCTCATCTTTCACGCCGAGGATCGACTCACACCACGGTGGCACGTGGGACAGCCCTGTGGGAAAGCCTCGAGGGAAAACCACAGATCCTTTGATCCACGCGAAGGGAAGCGTGACATTGCTGCTACAGCCTGGAAAGAAAACGCACGTGCATGCCCCCACTCGAGACGAGGCCTGACTCCCCTGCGGAGACTCCAGAAGTACCCAAAGATCCATGTCAGCCCCTGAGAGGAATCCTCGTTTCCGTCCCTGACTCCACACAAGGTTTTTGGCCCCGGTATCGACGGGAGAGGAATCCCGAGAGGCCCCCTAGTAACTCGCATGTGGACTGGCCTCTCCTGAGGCCACCAGGGCGGGTCCCTGAGGTCCCCGTCGTAACTCGAGAACACCTGCCGCATCTCGAGAAAATCCAGGAAGTTCTCCCTTCCAGGCGAGATGAGGCCTATTTCCGATGAGGCGTCTGGAGACTAATGACACCTAACCTCTGGAACTTCGAAAAGGTCTTTCACACCCTTGCTGCAACTCAAGAAGTTCACTTCCATACCCGTCTCCACTCGAGAGGAAGCAGGATGGTCCCGCCCACATCCAGAGGAGCCCCGTTTCCCCCTCGTAGCTCGAGATGAGGGATCCTTTGCCTGCTTTCAACGGGAAAGAATTCCCGGCGTTCCCGTCGCATCTCAAGAGGAGGCACTCTCAACAGGAAAGGCGAGAGGAACTCCATGGTCGTACCACCATTCCAAGAGTCCCCCAGATGTCTCAGTCCATTCCAGAGGAAGCTCTTTGCCCTGCACTGGCTCATCTTTCACGCAGAGGATCGACTCACACCACGGAGGCACGTGGGACAGCCCTGTGGGAAAGCCTCGAGGGAAAGCCTCGAGGGAAAACCACAGATCCTTTGATCCACGCGACGGGAAGCGTGACATTGCTGCTACAGCCTGGAAGGAAAGCACACGTGCATGCCCCCACTCGAGACGAGTCCTGACTCCCCTGGGGAGACTCCAGAAGTACCCAAAGATCCATGTCAGCCCCTGAGAGGAATCCTCGGTTCCGGCCCTGACTCCACACAAGGTATTTGGCACCGGTATCGACGGGAGAGGAATCCCGAGAGGCCCCCTAGCAACTCGCATGGGGACTGGCCTTTCCTGAGGCCACCAGGGAGGGTCCCTGAGGTCCACGTCGTAACTCGAGAACACCTGCTGCAACTCGAGAAAATCCAGGAAGTTCTCCTTTCCAGGCGAGATGAGGCCTATTTCCGATGAGGCTTCTGGAGACTAATGACACCTAACATCTGGAACTTCGAAAGGGTCTTTCACACCCTTGCTGCAACTCAAGAAGTTCACCGCCATACCCGTCTCCACTCGAGAGGAAGCACGATGGTCCCGCCCACATCCAAAGGAGCCACGTTTCCCCCCCGTAGCTCGAGATGAGGGATCCTTTCCCTGCTTTCAACGGGAAAGAATTCCAGGTGTTCCCGTCGCATCTCAAGAGGAGGCACTCTCAACAGGAAAGGCGAGATGAACTCCATGATCGTACCACCATTCCAAGAGTCCCCCAGATGTATCAGTCCATTCCAGAGGAACCTCTTTGCCCTGCACTGGCTCATCTTTCATGCCGAAGATCGACTCACACCACGGTGGCACGTGGGACAGCCCTGTGGGAAAGCCTGGAGGGAAAACCACAGATCCTTTGATCCATGGGTCGAGAAGCGTGACATTGCTGCTACAGCTTGGAAGGATAGTGCACGTGCATGCCCCCACTCGAGACGAGGCCTGACTCCCCTGCGGAGATTCCAGAAGTACCCAAAGATCCA
Organism: Capricornis sumatraensis; assembly: GCF_032405125.1. NCBI lineage: Eukaryota > Metazoa > Chordata > Mammalia > Artiodactyla > Bovidae > Capricornis > Capricornis sumatraensis. The sequence goes on along the minus strand of NW_027184616.1, from coordinate 3,284,929 downwards.
TGTCAGCCCCTGAGAGGAATCCTCGTTTCCGGCCCTGACTCCACACAAGGTTTTTGGCCCCGGTATCGACGGGAGAGGAATTCAGAGAGGCCCCCTAGCAACTCGCCTGTGGACTGGCCTCTCCTGAGGCCACCAGGGCGGGTCCCTGAGGTCCCCGTCGTAACTCGAGAACACCTGCCGCATCTCGAGAAAATCCAGGAAGTTCTCCCTTCCAGGCGAGAAGAATCCTATTTCCGATGAGGCGTCTGGAGAATAATGACACCTAACCTCTGGAATTTCGAAAGGGTCTTTCACACCCTTGCTGCAACTCAAGAAGTTCACTTCCATACCCGTCTCCACTCGAGAGGAAGCAGGATGGTCCCGCCCACATCCAGAGGAGCCCCGTTTCCCCCTCGTAGCTCGAGATGAGGGATCCTTTGCCTGCTTTCAACGGGAAAGAATTCCCGGCGTTCCCATCGCATCTCAAGAGGAGGCACTCTCAACAGGAAAGGCGAGAGGAACTCCATGGTGGTACCACCATTCCAAGAGTCCCCCAGATGTCTCAGTCCATTCCAGAGGAAGCTCTTTGCCCTGCACTGGCTCATTTTTCACGCCGAGGATCGACTCACACCACGGTGGCACGTGGGACAGCCCTGTGGGAAAGCCTCGAGGGAAAGCCTCGAGGGAAAACCACAGATCCTATGATCCACGCGACGGGAAGCGTGACATTGCTGCTACAGCCTGGAAGGAAAGTGTACGTGCATGCCCCCTCACGAGACGAGGCCTGTCTCCCCTGGCGAGACTCCAGAAGTACCCAAAGATCCATATCAGCCCCTGAGAGGAATCCTCGGTTCTGGCCCTGACTCCACACAAGGTTTTTGGCCCCGGTATCGACGGGAGAGGAATCCCGAGAGGCCCCCTAGCAACTCGCATGGTGACTGGCCACCCCTGAGGCCACCAGGGCGGGTCCCTTAGGTCCCCGTCGTAACTCGAGAACACCTGCCGCAACTCGAGAAAATCCAGGAAGTTCTCCCTTCCAGGCGAGATGAGGCCTATTTCCGATGAGGCGTCTGGAGACTAATGACATCTAACCTCTGGAACTTCGAAAGGGTCTTTCACAACCTTGCTGCAAATCAAGAAGTTCACCGCCATACCCGTCTCCACTCGAGAGGAAGCACGATGGTCCCGCCCACATCCAGAGGAGCCCCGTTTCCCCCTCGTAGCTCGAGATGAGGGATCCTTTGCCTGCTTTCAACGGGAAAGAATTCCCGGAGTTCCCGTCGCATCTCAAGAGGAGGCACTCTCAACAGGAAAGGCGAGAGGAACTCCATGGTCGTACCACCATTCCAAGAGTCCCCCAGATGTCTCAGTCCATTCCAGAGGAAGCTCTTTGCCCTGCACTGGCTCATCTTTCACGCAGAGGATCGACTCACACCACGGAGGCACGTGGGACAGCCCTGTGGGAAAGCCTCGAGGGAAAGCCTCGAGGGAAAACCACAGATCCTTTGATCCACGCGACGGGAAGCGTGACATTGCTGCTACAGCCTGGAAGGAAAGCACACGTGCATGCCCCCACTCGAGACGAGTCCTGACTCCCCTGGGGAGACTCCAGAAGTACCCAAAGATCCATGTCAGCCCCTGAGAGGAATCCTCGGTTCCGGCCCTGACTCCACACAAGGTATTTGGCACCGGTATCGACGGGAGAGGAATCCCGAGAGGCCCCCTAGCAACTCGCATGGGGACTGGCCTTTCCTGAGGCCACCAGGGAGGGTCCCTGAGGTCCACGTCGTAACTCGAGAACACCTGCTGCAACTCGAGAAAATCCAGGAAGTTCTCCTTTCCAGGCGAGATGAGGCCTATTTCCGATGAGGCTTCTGGAGACTAATGACACCTAACCTCTGGAACTTCGAAAGGGTCTTTCACACCCTTGCTGCAACTCAAGAAGTTCACCGCCATACCCGTCTCCACTCGAGAGGAAGCACGATGGTCCCGCCCACATCCAAAGGAGCCCCGTTTCCCCCCCGTAGCTCGAGATGAGGGATCCTTTCCCTGCTTTCAACGGGAAAGAATTCCAGGTGTTCCCGTCGCATCTCAAGAGGAGGCACTCTCAACAGGAAAGGCGAGATGAACTCCATGATCGTACCACCATTCCAAGAGTCCCCCAGATGTATCAGTCCATTCCAGAGGAACCTCTTTGCCCTGCACTGGCTCATCTTTCATGCCGAAGATCGACTCACACCACGGTGGCACGTGGTACAGCCCTGTGGGAAAGCCTGGAGGGAAAACCACAGATCCTTTGATCCATGGGTCGAGAAGCGTGACATTGCTGCTACAGCTTGGAAGGATAGCGCACGTGCATGCCCCCACTCGAGACGAGGCCTGACTCCCCTGCGGAGATTCCAGAAGTACCCAAAGATCCATGTCAGCCCATGAGAGGAATCCTCGTTTCCGGCCCTGACTCCACACAAGGTTTTTGGCCCCGGTATCGACGGGAGAGGAATTCAGAGAGGCCCCCTAGCAACTCGCCTGTGGACTGGCCTCTCCTGAGGCCACCAGGGCGGGTCCCTGAGGTCCCCGTCGTAACTCGAGAACACCTGCCGCATCTCGAGAAAATCCAGGAAGTTCTCCCTTCCAGGCGAGAAGAATCCTATTTCCGATGAGGCGTCTGGAGAATAATGACACCTAACCTCTGGAATTTCGAAAGGGTCTTTCACACCCTTGCTGCAACTCAAGAAGTTCACTTCCATACCCGTCTCCACTCGAGAGGAAGCAGGATGGTCCCGCCCACATCCAGAGGAGCCCCGTTTCCCCCTCGTAGCTCGAGATGAGGGATCCTTTGCCTGCTTTCAACGGGAAAGAATTCCCGGCGTTCCCATCGCATCTCAAGAGGAGGCACTCTCAACAGGAAAGGCGAGAGGAACTCCATGGTGGTACCACCATTCCAAGAGTCCCCCAGATGTCTCAGTCCATTCCAGAGGAAGCTCTTTGCCCTGCACTGGCTCATTTTTCACGCCGAGGATCGACTCACACCACGGTGGCACGTGGGACAGCCCTGTGGGAAAGCCTCGAGGGAAAGCCTCGAGGGAAAACCACAGATCCTATGATCCACGCGACGGGAAGCGTGACATTGCTGCTACAGCCTGGAAGGAAAGTGTACGTGCATGCCCCCTCACGAGACGAGGCCTGTCTCCCCTGGCGAGACTCCAGAATTACCCAAAGATCCATATCAGCCCCTGAGAGGAATCCTCGGTTCTGGCCCTGACTCCACACAAGGTTTTTGGCCCCGGTATCGACGGGAGAGGAATCCCGAGAGGCCCCCTAGCAACTCGCATGGTGACTGGCCACCCCTGAGGCCACCAGGGCGGGTCCCTTAGGTCCCCGTCGTAACTCGAGAACACCTGCCGCAACTCGAGAAAATCCAGGAAGTTCTCCCTTCCAGGCGAGATGAGGCCTATTTCCGATGAGGCGTCTGGAGACTAATGACATCTAACCTCTGGAACTTCGAAAGGGTCTTTCACAACCTTGCTGCAAATCAAGAAGTTCACCGCCATACCCGTCTCCACTCGAGAGGAAGCACGATGGTCCCGCCCACATCCAGAGGAGCCCCGTTTCCCCCTCGTAGCTCGAGATGAGGGATCCTTTGCCTGCTTTCAACGGGAAAGAATTCCCGGAGTTCCCGTCGCATCTCAAGAGGAGGCACTCTCAACAGGAAAGGCGAGAGGAACTCCATGGTCGTACCACCATTCCAAGAGTCCCCCAGATGTCTCAGTCCATTCCAGAGGAACCTCTTTGCCCTGCACTGGCTCATCTTTCACGCCGAGGATCGACTCACACCACGGTGGCACGTGGGACAGCCCTGTGGGAAAGCCTCGAGGGAAAACCACAGATCCTTTGATCCACGCGACGGGAAGCGTGACATTGCTGCTACAGCCTGGAAGGAAAGTGCACGTGCATGCCCCCACTCGAGACGAGGCCTGACTCCCCTGCGGAGACTCCAGAAGTACCCAAAGATCCATGTCAGCCCCTGAGAGGAATCCTCGTTTCCGGCCCTGACTCCACACAAGGTTTTTGGCCCCGGTATCGACGGGAGAGGAATCCCGAGAGGCCCCCTAGCAACTCGCATGTGGACTGGCCTCTCCTGAGGCCACCAGGGCGGGTCCCTGAGGTCCCCGTCGTAACTCGAGAACACCTGCCCCATCTCGAGAAAATCCAGGAAGTTCTCCCTTCCAGGCGAGATGAGGCCTATTTCCGATGAGGCGTCTGGAGACTAATGACACCTAACCTCTGGAACTTCGAAAGGGTCTTTCACACCCTTGCTGCAACTCAAGAAGTTCACTTCCATACCCGTCTCCACTCGAGAGGAAGCAGGATGGTCCCGCCCACATCCAGAGGAGCCCCGTTTCCCCCTCGTAGCTCGAGATGAGGGATCCTTTGCCTGCTTTCAACGGGAAAGAATTCCCGGCGTTCCCGTCGCATCTCAAGAGGAGGCACTCTCAACAGGAAAGGCGAGAGGAACTCCATGGTCGTACCACCATTCCAAGAGTCCCCCAGATGTCTCAGTCCATTCCAGAGGAACCTCTTTGCCCTGCACTGGCTCATCTTTCACGCCGAGGATCGACTCACACCACGGTGGCACGTGGGACAGCCCTGTGGGAAAGCCTCGAGGGAAAGCCTCGAGGGAAAACCACAGATCCTATGATCCACGCTTCGGGAAGCGTGACATTGCTGCTACAGCCTGGAAGAAAGCGAACGTGCATGCCCCCACTCGAGACGAGGCCTGACTCCCCTGGGGAGACTCCAGAAGTACCCAAAGATCCATGTCAGCCCCTGAGAGGAATCCTCGGTTCCGGCCCTGACTCCACACAAGGTTTTTGGCCCCGGTATCGACGGGAGAGGAATCCCGAGAGGCCCCCTAGCAACTCGCATGGGGACTGGCCTTTCCTGAGGCCACCAGGGCGGGTCCCTGAGGTCCCCGTCGTAACTCGAGAACACCTGCCGCAACTCGAGAAAATCCAGGAAGTTCTCCCTTCCAGGCGAGATGAGGCCTATTTCCGATGAGGCGTCTGGAGACTAATGACACCTAACCTCTGGAACTTCGAAAGGGTTTTTCACAACCTTGCTGCAACTCAAGAAGTTCACCGCCATACCCGTCTCCACTCGAAAGGAAGCACGATGGTCCCGCCCACATCCAGAGGAGCCCCGTTTCCCCCTCGTAGCTCGAGATGAGGGATCCTTTCCCTGCTTTCAACGGGAAAGTATTCCCGTCATTCCCGTCGCAACTCAAGAGGAGGCACTCTCAACAGGAAAGGCGAGAGGAACTCCACGGTCGTACCACCATTCCAAGAGTCCCCCAGATGTCTCAGTCCATTCCAGAGGAAACTCTTTGCCCTGCACTGGCTCATCTTTCATGACGAGGATCGACTCACACCACGGTGGCACGTGGGACAGCCCTGAGGGAAAGCCTCGAGGGAAAGCCTCGAGGGAAAACCACAGATCCTTTGATCCACGCGAAGGGAAGCGTGACATTGCTGCTACAGCCTGGAAGGAAAGCGCACGTGCATGCCCCCACTCGAGACGAGGCCTGACTCCCCTGGGGAGACTCCAGAAGTACCCAAAGATCCATGTCAGCCCCTGAGAGGAATCCTCGGTTCCGGCCCTGACTCCACACAAGGATTTTGGCCCCGGTATCAACGGGAGAGGAATCCCGAGAGGCCCCCTAGCAACTCGCATGGGGACTGGCCTCTCCTGAGGCCACCAGGGCGGGTCCCTGAGGTCCCCGTCGTAACTCGAGAACACCTGCCCCAACTCGAGAAAATCCAGGAAGTTCTCCCTTCCAGGCGAGATGAGGTATATTTCCGATGAGGCGTCTGGAGACTAATGACACCTAACCTCTGGAACTTCGAAAGAGTCTTTCACACCCTTGCTGCAACTCAAGAAGTTCACCGCCATACCCGTCTCCACTCGAGAGGAAGCACGATGGTCCCGCCCACATCCAGAGGAGCCCCGTTTCCCCCTCGTAGCTCGAGATGAGGGATCCTTTGCCTGCTTTCAACGGGAAAGAATTCCCGGCGTTCCCGTCGCATCTCAAGAGGAGGCACTCTCAACAGGAAAGGCGAGAGGAACTCCATGGTCGTACCACCATTCCAAGAGTCCCCCAGATGTCTCAGTCCATTCCAGAGGAAGCTCTTTGCCCTGCACTGGCCCATCTTTCACGCCGAGGATCGACTCACACCACGGTGGCACGTGGGACAGCCCTGTGGGAAAGCCTCGAGGGAAAGCCTCGAGGGAAAACCACAGATCCTTTGATCCACGCGACGGGAAGCGTGACATTGCTGCTACAGCCTGGAAGGAAAGCACACGTGCATGCCCCCACTCGAGACGAGGCCTGACTCCACTGGGGAGTCTCCAGACGTACCCAAAGATCCATGTCAGCCCATGTGAGGAATCCTCGGTTACGGCCCTGACTCCACACAAGGTTGTTGGCCCCGGTATCGACGGGAGAGGAATCCCGAGAGGCCCCCTAGCAACTCGCATAGGGACTGGCCTCTCCTGAGGCCACCAGGGCGGGTCCCTGAGGTCCCCGTCGTAACTCGAGAACACCTGCCGCAACTCGAGAAAATCCAGGAAGTTCTCCCTTCCAGGCGAGATGAGGCCTATTTCTGATGAGGCGTCTGGAGACTAATGACACCTAACCTCTGGAACTTCGAAAGGGTCTTTCACACCCTTGCTGCAATTCAAGAAGTTCACCGCCATACCCGTCTCCACTCGAGAGGAAGCACGATGGTCCCGCCCACATCCAGAGGAGCCCCGTTTTCCCCTCGTAGCTCGAGATGAGGGATCCTTTCCCTGGTTTCAAAGGGAAAGAGTTCCCGGCGTTCCCGTCGCATCTCAAGAGGAGGCACTCTCAACAGGAAAGGCGAGAGGAACTCCATGGTCGTACCACCATTCCAAGAGTCCCCCAGATGTCTCAGTCCATTCCAGAGGAACCTCTTTGCCCTGCACTGGCTCATCTTTCACGCCGAGGATCGACTCACACCACGGTGGCACGTGGGACAGCCCTGTGGGAAAGCCTCGAGGGAAAGCCTCGAGGGAAAACCACAGATCCTTTGATCCACGCGACAGGAAGCGTGACATTGCTGCTACAGCCTGGAAGGAAAGCGCACGTGCATGCCCCCACTCGAGACGAGGCCTGACTCCCCTGGGGAGACTCCAGACGTACCCAAAGATCCATGTCAGCCCCTGAGAAGAATCCTCGGTTCCGGCCCTGACTCCACACAAGGTTTTTGGCCTTGGTATCGAAGGGAGAGGAATCCCGAGAGGCCCCCTAGCACATCGCATGGGGACTGGCCTCTCCTGAGGCCACCAGGGCGGGTCCCTGAGGTCCCCGTCGTAACTCGAGAACACCTGCCGCAACTCGAGAAAATCCAGGAAGTTCTCCCTTCCAGGCGAGATGAGGCCTATTTCCGATGAGGCGTCTGGAGACTAATGACACCTAACCTCTGGAACTTCGAAAGGGTCTTTCACACCCTTGCTGCAACTCAAGAAGTTCACCGCCATACCCGTGTCCACTCGAGAGGAAGCACGATGGTCCCGCCCACATCCAGAGGAGCCCCGTTTCCCCTTCGTAGCTCGAGATGAGGGATCCTTTCCCTGCTTTCAACGGGAAAGAATTCCCGGCGTTCCCGTCGCATCTCAAGAGGAGGCACTCTCAACAGGAAAGGCGAGAGGAACTCCATGGTCGTACCACCATTCCAAGAGTCCCCCAGATGTCTCAGTCCATTCCAGAGGAACCTCTTTGCCCTGCACTGGCTCATCTTTCACGCCGAGGATCGACTCACACCCCGGAGGCACGTGGGACAGCCCTGTGGGAAAGCCTCGAGGGAAAGCCTCGAGGGAAAACCACAGATCCTTTGATGCACGCGACGGGAAGCGTGACATTGCTGCTACAGCCTGGAAGGAAAGCGCACGTGCATGCCCCCACTCGAGACGAGGCCTGTCTCCCCTGGCGAGACTCCAGAAGTACCCAAAGATCCATATAAGCCCCTGAGAGGAATCCTCGGTTCCGACCCTGACTCCACACAAGGTTTTTGGCCCCGGTATCGACGGGAGAGGAATCCCGAGAGGCCCCCTAGCACCTCGCATGGGGACTGGCCTCTCCTGAGGCCACCAGGGCGGGTCCCTGAGGTCCCCGTCGTAACTCGAGAACACCTGCCGCAACTCGAGAAAATCCAGGAAGTTCTCCCTTGCAGGCGAGATGAGGCCTATTTCCGATGAGTCGTCTGGAGACTAATGACACCTAACCTCTGGAACTTCGAAAGGGTCTTTCACACCCTTGCTGCAACTCAAGAAGTTCACCGCCATACCCGTCTCAACTCGAGAGGAAGCACGATGGTCCCGCCCACATCCAGAGGAGCCCCGTTTCCCCCTCGTAGCTCGAGATGAGGGATCCTTTCCCTGCTTTCAACGGGAAAGAATTCCCGGCGTTCCCGTCGCATCTCAAGAGGAGGCACTCTCAACAGGAAAGGCGAGAGGAGCTCCAGGGTCGTACCACCATTCCAAGAGTCCCCCAGATGTCTCAGTCCATTCCAGAGGAACCTCTTTGCCCTGCACTGGCTCATCTTTCACGCCGAGGATCGACTCACACCACGGTGGCACGTGGGACAGCCCTGTGGGAAAGCCTCGAGGGAAAACCACAGATCCTTTGATCCACGCGACGGGAAGCGTGACATTGCTGCTACAGCCGGGAAGGAAAGCGCACGTGCATGCCCCCACTCGAGAAGAGGCCTAACTCCCCTGGGGAGACTCCAGAAGTACCCAAAGATCCATGTCAGCCCCTGAGAGGAATCCTCGGTTCCGGCCCTGACTCCACACAAGGTTTTTGGCCCCGGTATCGACGGGAGAGGAATCCCGAGAGGCCCCCTAGCACCTCGCATGGGGACTGGCCTCTCCTGAGGCCACCAGGGCGGGTCCCTGAGGTCCCCGTCGTAACTCGAGAACACCTGCCGCAACTCGAGAAAATCCAGGAAGTTCTCCCTTTCATGCGAGATGAGGCCTATTTCCGATGAGGCGTCTGGAGACTAATGACACCTAACCTCTGGAACTTCGAAAGGGTCTTTCACACCCTTGCTGCAACTCAAGAAGTTCACCGCCATACCCGTCTCCACTCGAGAGGAAGCACGATGGTCCCGCCCACATCCAGAGGAGCCCCGTTTCCCCCTCGTATCTCGAGATGAGGGAACCTTTCCCTGCTTTAGACGGGAAAGAATTCCCGGCGTTCCCGTCGCATCTCAAGAGGAGGCACTCTCAACAGGAAAGGCGAGAGGAACTCCATGGTCGTACCACCATTCAAGGAGTCCCCAAGATGTCTCAGTCCATTCCAGAGGAACCTCTTTGCCCTGCACTGGCTCATCTTTCACGCCGAGGATCGACTCACACCACGGTGGCACGTGGGACAGCCCTGTGGGAAAGCCTCGAGGGAAAACCTCGAGGGAAAACCACAGATCCTTTGATCCACGCGACAGGAAGCGTGACATTGCTGCTACAGCCTGGAAGGAAAGCGCACGTGCATGCCCCCACTCGAGACGAGGCCTGACTCCCCTGGGGAGACTCCAGAAGTACCCAAAGATCCATGTCAGCCCCTGAGAGGAATCCTCGGTTCCGGCCCTGACTCCACACAAGGTTTTTGGCCCCGGTATCGACGGAAGAGGAATCCCGAGAGGCCCCCTAGCACATCGCATGGGGACTGGCCTCTCCTGAGGCCACCAGGGCGGGTCCCTGAGGTCCCCGTCGTAACTCGAGAACACCTGCCGCAACTCGAGAAAATCCAGGAAGTTCTCCCTTCCAGGCGAGATGAGGCCTATTTCCGATGAGGCGTCTGGAGACTAATGACACCTAACCTCTGGAACTTCGAAAGGGTCTTTCACACCCTTGCTGCAACTCAAGAAGTTCACCGCCATACCCGTGTCCACTCGAGAGGAAGCACGATGGTCCCGCCCACATCCAGAGGAGCCCCGTTTCCCCCTCGTAGCTCGAGATGAGGGATCCTTTCCCTGCTTTCAACGGGAAAGAATTCCCGGCGTTCCCGTCGCATCTCAAGAGGAGGCACTCTCAACAGGAAAGGCGAGAGGAACTCCATGGTCGTACCACCATTCCAAGAGTCCCCCAGATGTCTCAGTCCATTGCAGAGGAACCTCTTTGCCCTGCACTGGCTCATCTTTCACGCCGAGGATCGACTCACACCACGGTGGCACGTGGGACAGCCCTGTGGGAAAGTCTCGAGGGAAAACCACAGATCCTTTGATACTCGCCACGGGAAGCGTGACATTGCTGCTACAGCCTGGAAGGAAAGCGCACGTGCATGCCCCCACTCGAGTCGAGGCCTGACTCCCCTGGGGAGACTCCAGAAGTACCCAAAGATCCATGTCAGCCCCTGAGAGGAATCCTCGGTTCCTGCCCTGACTCCACACAAGCTTTTTGGCCCCGGTATCGACGGGAGGGGAATCCCGAGAGGCCCCCTAGCAACTCGCATGGGGACTGGCATCTCCTGAGGCCACCAGGGCGGGTCCCTGAGGTCCCCGTCGTAACTCGAGAACACCTGCCGCAACTCGAGAAAATCCAGGAAGTTCTCCCTTCCAGGCGAGATGAGGCCTATTTCCGATGAGGCGTCTGGAGACTAATGACACCTAACCTTTGGAATTTCGAAAGGGTCTTTCACACCCTTGCTGCAACTCAAGAAGTTCACCGCCATACCCGTCTCCACTCGAGAGGAAGCACGATGGTCCCGCCCACATCCAGAGGAGCCCCGTTTCCCTCTCGGAGCTCGAGATGAGGGATCCTTTCCTGCTTTCAACGGGAAGGAATTCCCGGCATTCCCGTCGCATATCAAGAGGAGTCACTCTCAACAGGAAAGGCGAGAGGAACTCCATGGTCGTACCACCATTCCTAGAGTCCCCCAGATGTCTCAGTCCATTCCAGAGGAACCTCTTTGCCCTGCACTGGCTCATCTTTCACGCCGAGGATCGCCTCACACCACGGAGGCACGTGGGACAGCCCTGTGGGAAAGCCTCGAGGGAAAGCCTCGAGGGAAAACCACAGATCCTTTGATCCAGGCCACGGGAAGCGTGACATTGCTGCTACAGCCTGGAAGGAAAGCGCACGTGCATGCCCCCACTCGAGACGAGGCCTGTCTCCCCTGGCGAGACTCCAGAAGTACCCAAAGATCCATATAAGCCCCTGAGAGGAATCCTCGGTTCCGACCTTGACTCCACACAAGGTTTTTGGCCTTGGTATCGACGGGAGAGGAATCCCGAGAGGCCCCCTAGCACCTCGCATGGGGACTGGCCTCTCCTGAGGCCACCAGGGCGGGTCCCTGACGTCCCCGTCGTAACTCGAGAACACCTGCCGCAACTCGAGAAAATCCAGGAAGTTCTCCCTTCCAGGCGAGATGAGGCGTATTTCCGATGAGGCGTCTGGAGACTAATGACACCTAACCTCTGGAACTTCGAAAGGGTCTTTCACACCCTTGCTGCAACTCAAGAAGTTCACCGCCATACCCGTCTCCACTCGAGAGGAAGCACGATGGTCCCGCCCACATCCAGAAGAGCCCCGTTTCCCCCTCTTAGCTCGAGATGAGGGATCCTTTCCCTGCTTTCAACGGGAAAGAATTCCCAGTGTTCCCGTCGTATCTCAAGAGGAGGCACTCTCAACAGGAAAGGCGAGAGGAACTCCATGGTCGTACCACCATTCCAAGAGTCCCCCAGATGTCTCAGTCCATTCCAGAGGAACCTCTTTGCCCTGCACTGGCTCATCTTTCACGCCGAGGATCGACTCACACCACGGTGGCACGTGGGAAAGCCCTGTGGGAAAGCCTCGAGGGAAAGCCTCGAGGGAATACCACAGATCCTTTGATCCACGCGACGGGAAGCGTGACATTGCTGCTACAGCCTGGAAGGAAAGCGCACGTGCATGCCCCCACTCGAGACGAGGCCTGACTCCCGTGGGGAGACTACAGAAGTACCCAAAGATCCATGTCAGCCCCTGAGAGGAATCCTCGGTTCCGGCCCTGACTGCACACAAGGTTTTTGGCCCCGGTATCGACGGGAGAGGAATCCCGAGAGGCCCCCTAGCACCTCGCATGGGGACTGGCCTCTCCTGAGGCCACCAGGGCGGGTCTCTGAGGTCCCCGTCGTAACTCGAGAACACCTGCCGCAACTCGAGAAAATCCAGGAAGTTCTCCCTTCCAGGCGAGATGAGGCCTATTTCCGATGAGGCGTCTGGAGACTAATGACACCTAACCTCTCGAACTTCGAAAGGGTCTTTCACACCCTTGCTGCAACTCAAGAAGTTCACCGCCATACCCGTCTCCACTCGAGAGGAAGCACGATGGTCCCGCCCACATCCAGAGGAGCCCCGTTTCCGCCTCGTAACTCAAGATGAGGGATCCTTTCCCTGCTTTCAACGGGAAAGAATTCCCGGCGTTCCCGTCGCATCTCAAGAGGAGGCACTCTCAACAGGAAAGGCGAGAGGAACTCCATGGTCGTACCACCATTCCAAGAGTCCCCCAGATGTCTCAGTCCATTCCAGAGGAACCTCTTTGCCCTGCACTGGCTCATCTTTCACGCCGAGGATCGACTCACACCACGGTGGCACGTGGGACAGCCCTGTGGGAAAGCCTCGAGGGAAAACCACAGATCCTTTGATCCACGCCACGGGAAGCGTGACATTGCTGCTACAGCCTGTAAGGAAAGCGCACGTGCATGCCCCCACTCGAGACGAGGCCTGACTCCCCTGGGGAGACTCCAGAAGTACCCAAAGATCCATGTCAGCCCCTGAGAGGAATCCTCGGTTCCGGCCCTGACTCCACACAAGGTTTTTGGCCCCGGTATCGACGGGAGAGGAATCCCGAGAGGCCCCCTAGCACCTCGCATGGGTACTGGCCTCTCCTGAGGCCACCAGGGCGGGTCCCTGAGGTCCCCGTCGTAACTCGAGAACACCTGCCTCAACTCGAGAAAATCCAGGAAGTTCTCCCTTCCAGGCGAGATGAGGCCTATTTCCGATGAGTCGTCTGGAGACTAATGACACCTAACCTCTGGAAATTCGAAAGGGTCTTTCACACCCTTGCTGCAACTCAAGAAGTTCACCGCCATACCCGTGTCCACTCGAGAGGAAGCACGATGGTCCCGCCCACATCCAGAGGAGCCCCGTTTTCCCCTCGTAGCTCGAGATGAGGGATCCTTTCCCTGCTTTCAACGGGAAAGAATTCCCGGCGTTCCCGTCGCATCTCAAGAGGAGGCACTCTCAACAGGAAAGGCGAGAGGAACTCCATGGTCCTACCACCATTCCTAGAGTCCCCCAGATGTCTCAGTCCATTCCAGAGGAACCTCTTTGCCCTGCACTGGCTCATCTTTCACGCCGAGGATCGACTCACACCACGGAGGCACGTGGGACAGCCCTGTGGGAAAGCCTCGAGGGAAAGCCTCGAGGGAAAACCACAGATCCTTTGATCCACGCGACGGGAAGCGTGACATTGCTGCTACAGCCTGGAAGGAAAGCGCACGTGCATGCCCCGACTCGAGACGAGGCCTGACTCCCGTGGGGAGACTCCAGAAGTACCCAAAGATCCATATAAGCCCCTGAGAGGAACCCTCGGTTCCGGCCCTGACTGCACAAACGATTTTTGGCCCCGGTATCGACGGGAGAGGAATCCCGAGAGGCCCCCTAGCACCTCGCATGGGGACTGGCCTCTCCTGAGGCCACCAGGGCGGGTCCCTGAGGTCCCTGTCGTAACTCGAGAACACCTGCCGCAACTCGAGAAAATCCAGGAAGTTCTCCCTTCCAGGCGAGATGAGGCCTATTTCCGATGAGGCGTCTGGAGACTAATGACACCTAACCTCTCGAACTTCGAAAGGGTCTTTCACACCCTTGCTGCAACTCAAGAAGTTCACCGCCATACCCGTCTCCACTCGAGAGGAAGCACGATGGTCCCGCCCACATCCAGAGGAGCCCCGTTTCCCCCTCGTAGCTCAAGATGAGGGATCCTTTCCCTGCTTTCAACGGGAAAGAATTCCCGGCGTTCCCGTCGCATCTCAAGAGGAGGCACTCTCAACAGGAAAGGCGAGAGGAACTCCATGGTCGTACCACCATTCCAAGAGTCCCCCAGATGTCTCAGTCCATTCCAGAGGAACCTCTTTGCCCTGCACTGGCTCATCTTTCACGCCGAGGATCGACTCACACCACGGTGGCACGTGGGACAGCCCTGTGGGAAAGCCTCGAGGGAAAGCCTCGAGGGAAAACCACAGATCCTTTGATGCACGCGACGGGAAGCGTGACATTGCTGCTACAGACTGGAAGGAAAGCGCACGTGCATGCCCCCACTCGAGACGAGGCCTGACTCCCCTGGGGAGACTCCAGAAGTACCCAAAGATCCATGTCACCCCTGAGAGGAATGCTCGGTTCCGGCCCTGACTCCACACAAGGCTTTTGGCCCCGGTATCGACGGGAGAGGAATCCCGAGAGGCCCCCTAGCAACTCGCATGGGGACTGGCCTCTCCTGAGGCAACCAGGGCGGGTCCCTGAGGTCCCCGTCGTAACTCGAGAACACCTGCCGCAACTCGAGAAAATCCAGGAAGTTCTCCCTTCCAGGCGAGATGAGGCCTATTTCCGATGAGGCGTCTGCAGACTAATGACACCTAAACTCTGGAACTTCGAAAGGGTCTTTCACACCCTTGCTGCAACTCAAGAAGTTCACCGCCATACCCGTGTCCACTCGGGAGGAAGCACGATGGTCCCGCCCACATCCAGAGGAGCCCCATTTCCCCCTCGGAGCTCGAGATGAGGGATCCTTTCCCTGCTTTCAACGGGAAAGAATTCCCGGCGTTCCCGTCGCATCTCAAGAGGAGGCACTCTCAACAGGAAAGGCGAGAGGAACTCCATGGTCGTACCACCATTCCAAGAGTCCCCCAGATGTCTCAGTCCATTCCAGAGGAACCTCTTTGCCCTGCACTGGCTCATCTTTCACGCCGAGGATCGACTCACACCACGGTGGCACGTGGGACAGCCCTGTGGGAAAGCCTCGAGGGAAAACCACAGATCCTTTGATCCACGCGACGGGAAGCGTGACATTGCTGCTACAGCCTGGAAGGAAAGCACACGTGCATGCCCCCAATCGAGAAGAGGCCTGACTCCCCTGGTGGTACTCCAGAAGTACCCAAAGATCCATGTCAGCTCCTGAGAGGAATCCTCGGTTCCGGCCCTGACTCCACACAAGGTTTTTGGCCCCGGTATCGACGGGAGAGGAATCCCGAGAGGCCCCCTAGCAACTCGCATGGGGACTGGCCTCTCCTGAGGCCACCAGGGTGGGTCCCTGAGGTCCCCGTCGTAACTCGAGAACACCGGCCGCACCTCGAGAAAATCCGGGAAGTTCTCCCTTCCAGGCGAGAGGAGGCCTATTTCCGATGAGGCGTCTGGAGACTAATGACACCTAACCTCTGGAACTTCGAAAGGGTCTTTCACACCCTTGCTGCAACTCAAGAAGTTTACCGCCATACCCGTCTCCACACGAGAGAAAGCACGATGGTACCGCCCACATCCAGAGGAGCCCCGTTTCCCCCTCGGAGCTCGAGATGAGGTATCCTTTCCCTGCTTTCAACGGGAAAGAATTCCCGGCATTCCCGTCGCATCTCAAGAGGAGGCACTCTCAACAGGAAAGGCGAGAGGAACTCCATGGTCGTACCACCATTCCAAGAGTCCCCCAGATGTCTCAGTCCATTCCAGAGGAACCTCTTTGCCCTGCACTGGCTCATCTTTCACGCCGAGGATCGACTCACACCACGGTGGCACGTGGGACAGCCCTGTGGGAAAGCCTCGAGGGAAAGCCTCGAGGGAAAACCAAAGATCCTTTGATCCACAAGACGGGAAGCGTGACATTGCTGCTACAGCCTGGAAGGAAAGCGCACGTGCATGCCCCCACTCGAGACGAGGCCTGACTCCCCTGGGGAGACCCTAGAAGTACCCAAAGATACATGTCAGCCCCTGAGAGGAATCCTCGGTTCCGGCCCTGACTCCACACAAGGTTTTTGGCCCCGGTATCGACGGGAGAGGAATCACGAGAGGCCCACTAGCAACTCGCATGGAGACTGGCCGTTCCTGAGGCCATCAGGGCGGGTCCCTGTGGTACCCGTCGTAACTCGAGAACACCTGCCGCACCTCGAGAAAATTCAGGAAGTTCTCCCTTCCAGGCTAGATGAGGCCTATTTCCGATGAGGCTTCTGGAGACTAATGACACCTAACCTCTGGAACTTCGAAAGGGTCTTTCACACCCTTGCTGCAACTCAAGAAGTTCACCGCCATACCCGTGTCCACTCGAGAGGAAGCACGATGGTCCCGCCCACATCCAGAGGAGCCCTGTTTCCCCCTCGTAGCTCGAGAAGAGGGATCCTTTCCCTGCTTTCAACGGGAAAGAATTCCCGGCATTCCCGGCGCATCTCAAGAGGAGGCACTCTCAACAGGAAAGGCGAGAGGAACTCCATGGTCGTACCACCATTCCAAGAGTCCCCCAGATGTCTCAGTCCATTCCAGAGGAACCTCTTTGCCCTGCACTGGCTCATCTTTCATGCCGAGGATCGACTCACACCACGGTGGCACGTGGGATAGCCCTGTGGGAAAGCCTCGAGGGAAAGCCTCGAGGGAAAACCACAGATCCTTTGATCCACGCGACGGGAAGCGTGACATTGCTGCTACAGCCTGGAAGGAAAGCACACGTGCATGCCCCCACTCGAGACGAGGCCTGACTCTCCTGGGGAGACTCCAGAAGTACCCAAAGATCCATGTCAGCCCCTGAGAGGAATTCTCGCTTTCGGCCCTGACTCCACACAAGGTTTTTGGCCCCGGTATCGACGGGAGAGGAATCCCGAGAGGCCCCCTAGCAACTGGCATGGGGACTGGCCTCTCCTGAGGCCACCAGGGCGGGTCCCTGAGGTCCCCGTCGTAACTCGAGAACACCTGCCGCAACTCGAGAAAATCCAGGAAGTTCTCCCTTCCAGGCGAGATGAGGCCTATTTCCGATGAGGCGTCTGGAGACTAATGACACCCAAACTCTGGAACTTCGAAATGGTCTTTCACACCCTTGCTGCAACTCAAGAAGATCACCGACATACCCGTGTCCACTCGAGAGGAAGCACGATGGTCCCGCCCACATCCCGAGGAGCCCCGTTTCCCCCTCGTAGCTCGAGATGAGGGATCCTTTCCCTGCTTTCAACGGGAAAGAATTCCCGGAGTTCCCGTCACAACTCAAGAGGAGGCACTCTCAACAGGAAAGGCGAGAGGAACTCCATGGTCGTACCACCATTCCAAGAGTCCCCCAGATGTCTCAGTCCATTCCAGAGGAACCTCTTTGCCCTGCACTGGCTCATCTTTCACGCCGAGGATCGACTCACACCACGGTGGCACGTGGGACAGCCCTGTGGGAAAGCCTCGAGGGAAAGCCTCGAGGGAAAACCACAGATCCTTTGATCCACGCGACTGGAAGCGTGACATTGCTGCTACAGCCTGGAAGGAAAGCACACGTGCATGCCCCCACTCGAGACGAGGCCTGACTCCCCTGGGGAGTCTCCAGAAGTACCCAAAGATCCATGTCAGCCCCTGAGAGGAATCCTCGGTTCCGGCCCTGACTCCACACAAGGTTTTTGGCGCCGGTATCGACGGGAGAGGAATCCCGAGAGGCCCCCTAGCAACTCGCATGGGGACTGGCCTCTCCTGAGGCCACCAGGGCGGGTCCCTGTGGTACCCGTCGTAACTCGAGAACACCTGCCGCACCTCGAGAAAATCCAGGAAGTTCTCCCTTCCAGGCTAGATGAGGCCTATTTCCGATGAGGCGTCTGGAGACTAATGACACCTAACCTCTGGAACTTCGAAAGGGTCTTTCACACCCTTGCTGCAACTCAAGAAGTTCACCGACATACCCGTGTCCACTCGAGAGGAAGCACGATGGTCCTGCCCACATCACGAGGAGCCCCGTTTCCCCCTCGTAGCTCGAGATGAGGGATCCTTTCCCTGCTTTCAACTGGAAAGAATTCCCGGCGTTCCCATCGCATCTCAAGAGGAGGCACTCTCAACAGGAAAGGCGAGAGGAACTCCATGGTCGTACCACCATTCCAAGAGTCCCCCAAATGTCTCAGTCCATTCCAGAGGAACCTCTTTGCCCTGCACTGGCTCATCTTTCACGCCGAGGATCGACTCACACCACGGTGGCACGTGGGACAGCCCTGTGGGAAAGCCTCGAGGGAAAGCCTCGAGGGAAAACCACAGATCCTTTGATCCACAAGACGGGAAGCGTGACATTGCTGCTACAGCCTGGAAGGAAAGCGCACGTGCATGCCCCCACTCGAGACGAGGCCTGACTCCCCTGGGGAGACTCTAGATGTACCCAAAGATACATGTCAGCCCCTGAGAGGAATCCTCGGTTCCGGCCCTGACTCCACACAAGGTTTTTGGCCCCGGTATCGACGGGAGAGGAATCACGCGAGGCCCCCTAGCAACTCGCATGGAGACTGGCCGTTCCTGAGGCCATCAGGGCGGGTCCCTGTGGTACCCGTCGTAACTCGAGAACACCTGCCGCACCTCGAGAAAATTCAGGAAGTTCTCCCTTCCAGGCTAGATGAGGCCTATTTCCGATGAGGCTTCTGGAGACTAATGACACCTAACCTCTGGAACTTCGAAAGGGTCTTTCACACCCTTGCTGCAACTCAAGAAGTTCAGCGCCATACCCGTGTCCACTCGAGAGGAAGCACGATGGTCCCGCCCACATCCAGAGGAGCCCCGTTTCCCCCTCGTAGCTCGAGATGAGGGATCCTTTCCCTGCTTTCAACGGGAAAGAATTCCCGGCGTTCCCGTCGCATCTCAAGAGGAGGCACTCTCAACAGGAAAGGCGAGAGGAACTCCATGGTCGTACCACCATTCCAAGAGTCCCCCAGATGTCTCAGTCCATTCCAGAGGAACCTCTTTGCCCTGCACTGGCTCATCTTTCACGCCGAGGATCGACTCACACCACGGTGGCACGTGGGACAGCCCTGTGGGAAAGCCTCGAGGGAAAGCCTCGAGGGAAAACCACAGATCCTTTGATGCACGCGACGGGAAGCGTGACATTGCTGCTAAAGCCTGGAAGAAAAGCGCACGTGCATGTCCCCACTCGAGACGAGGCCTGACTCCCCTGGGGAGACTCCAGAAGTACCCAAAGATCCATGTCACACCTGAGAGGAATCCTCGGTTCCGGCCCTGACTCCACACAAGGTTTTTGGCCCCGGTATCGACGGGAGAGGAATCCCGAGAGGCCCCGTAGCAACTCGCATGGGGACTGGCCTCTCCTGAGGCCACCAGTGCGGGTCCCTGAGGTCCCCGTCATAACTCGAGAACACGTGCCCCAAATCGAGAATATCCAGGAAGTTCTCCCTTCCAGGCGAGATGAGGCCTATTTCCGATGAGGCGTCTGGAGACTAATGACACCTAACCTCTGGAATTTCGAAAGGGTCTTTCACACCCTTGCTGCAACTCAAGAAGTTCACCGCCATACCCGTGTCCACTCGAGAGGAAGCACGATGGTCCCGCCCACATCCAGAGGAGCCCCGTTTCCCCCTCGTAGCTCGAGATGAGGGATCCTTTCCCTGCTTTCAACGGGAAAGAATTCCCGGCGTTCCCGTCGCATCCAAAGAGGAGGCACTCTCAACAGGAAAGGCGAGAGGAACTCCATGGTCGTACCACCATTCCAAGAGTCCCCCAGATGTCTCAGTCCATTCCAGAGGAACCTCTTTGCCCTGCACTGGCTCATCTTTCACGCCGAGGATCGACTCACACCACGGTGGCACGTGGGACAGCCCTGTGGGAAAGCCTCGAGGGAAAGCCTCGAGGGAAAACCACAGATCCTTTGATGCACGCGACGGGAAGCGTGACATTGCTGCTACAGCCTGGAAGGAAAGCGCACGTGCATGCCCCCACTCGAGACGAGGCCTGACTCCCCTGGGGAGACTCCAGAAGTACCCAAAGATCCATGTCACCCCTGAGAGGAATGCTCGGTTCCGGCCCTGACTCCACACAAGGCTTTTGGCCCCGGTATCGACGGGAGAGGAATCCCGAGAGGCCCCTTAGCAACTCGCATGGGGACTGGCCTCTCCTGAGGCAACCAGGGCGGGTCCCTGAGGTCCCCGTCGTAACTCGAGAACACCTGCCGCAACTCGAGAAAATCCAGGAAGTTCTCCCTTCCAGGCGAGATGAGG
Organism: Capricornis sumatraensis; assembly: GCF_032405125.1. Classification (NCBI taxonomy): domain Eukaryota; kingdom Metazoa; phylum Chordata; class Mammalia; order Artiodactyla; family Bovidae; genus Capricornis; species Capricornis sumatraensis. The sequence goes on along the minus strand of NW_027184616.1, from coordinate 3,264,686 downwards.
CCTATTTCCGATGAGGCGTCTGCAGACTAATGACACCTAAACTCTGGAACTTCGAAAGGGTCTTTCACACCCTTGCTGCAACTCAAGAAGTTCACCGCCATACCCGTGTCCACTCGGGAGGAAGCACGATGGTCCCGCCCACATCCAGAGGAGCCCCATTTCCCCCTCGGAGCTCGAGATGAGGGATCCTTTCCCTGCTTTCAACGGGAAAGAATTCCCGGCGTTCCCGTCGCATCTCAAGAGGAGGCACTCTCAACAGGAAAGGCGAGAGGAACTCCATGGTCGTACCACCATTCCAAGAGTCCCCCAGATGTCTCAGTCCATTCCAGAGGAACCTCTTTGCCCTGCACTGGCTCATCTTTCACGCCGAGGATCGACTCACACCACGGTGGCACGTGGGACAGCCCTGTGGGAAAGCCTCGAGGGAAAACCACAGATCCTTTGATCCACGCGACGGGAAGCGTGACATTGCTGCTACAGCCTGGAAGGAAAGCACACGTGCATGCCCCCACTCGAGACGAGGCCTGACTCCCCTGGGGAGACTCCAGAAGTACCCAAAGATCCATGTCAGCCCCTGAGAGGAATCCTCGCTTCCGGCCCTGACTCCACACAAGGTTTTTGGCCCCGGTATCGACGGGAGAGGAATCCCGAGAGGCCCCCTAGCAACTGGCATGGGGACTGGCCTCTCCTGAGGCCACCAGGGCGGGTCCCTGAGGTCCCCGTCGTAACTCGAGAACACCTGCCGCAACTCGAGAAAATCCAGGAAGTTCTCCCTTCCAGGCGAGATGAGGCCTATTTCCGATGAGGCGTCTGGAGACTAATGACACCCAAACTCTGGAACTTTGAAATGGTCTTTCACACCCTTGCTGCAACTCAAGAAGATCACCGACATACCCGTGTCCACTCGAGAGGAAGCACGATGGTCCCGCCCACATCCAGAGGAGCCCCGTTTCCCCCTCGTAGCTCGAGATGAGGGATCCTTTCCCTGCTTTCAACGGGAAAGAATTCCCGGAGTTCCCGTCACAACTCAAGAGGAGGCACTCTCAACAGGAAAGGCGAGAGGAACTCCATGGTCGTACCACCATTCCAAGAGTCCCCCAGATGTCTCAGTCCATTCCAGAGGAACCTCTTTGCCCTGCACTGGCTCATCTTTCACGCCGAGGATCGACTCACACCACGGTGGCACGTGGGACAGCCCTGTGGGAAAGCCTCGAGGGAAAGCCTCGAGGGAAAACCACAGATCCTTTGATCCACGCGACTGGAAGCGTGACATTGCTGCTACAGCCTGGAAGGAAAGCACACGTGCATGCCCCCACTCGAGACGAGGCCTGACTCCCCTGGGGAGACTCCAGAAGTACCCAAAGATCCATGTCAGCCCCTGAGAGGAATCCTCGGTTCCGGCCCTGACTCCACACAAGGTTTTTGGCCCCGGTATCGACGGGAGAGGAATCCCGAGAGGCCCCCTAGCAACTCGCATGGGGACTGGCCTCTCCTGAGGCCACCAGGGCGGGTCCCTGTGGTACCCGTCGTAACTCGAGAACACCTGCCGCACCTCGAGAAAATCCAGGAAGTTCTCCCTTCCAGGCTAGATGATGCCTATTTCCGATGAGGCGTCTGGAGACTAATGACACCTAAACTCTGGAACTTCGAAAGGGTCTTTCACACCCTTGCTGCAACTCAAGAAGTTCACCGACATACCCGTGTCCACTCGAGAGGAAGCACGATGGTCCTGCCCACATCACGAGGAGCCCCGTTTCCCCCTCGTAGCTCGAGATGAGGGATCCTTTCCCTGCTTTCAACTGGAAAGAATTCCCGGCGTTCCCATCGCATCTCAAGAGGAGGCACTCTCAACAGGAAAGGCGAGAGGAACTCCATGGTCGTACCACCATTCCAAGAGTCCCCCAGATGTCTCAGTCCATTCCCGAGGAACCTCTTTGCCCTGCACTGGCTCATCTTTCACGCCGAGGATCGACTCACACCACGGTGGCACGTGGGACAGCCCTGTGGGAAAGCCTCGAGGGAAAGCCTCGAGGGAAAACCACAGATCCTTTGATCAACAAGACGGGAAGCGTGACATTGCTGCTACAGCCTGGAAGGAAAGCGCACGTGCATGCCCCCACTCGAGACGAGGCCTGACTCCCCTGGGGAGACTCTAGAATTACCCAAAGATACATGTCAGCCCCTGAGAGGAATCCTCGGTTCCGGCCCTGACTCCACACAAGGTTTTTGGCCCCGGTATCGACGGGAGAGGAATCACGAGAGGCCCCCTAGCAACTCGCATGGAGACTGGCCGTTCCTGAGGCCATCAGGGCGGGTCCCTGTGGTACCCGTCGTAACTCGAGAACACCTGCCGCACCTCGAGAAAATTCAGGAAGTTCTCCCTTCCAGGCTAGATGAGGCCTATTTCCGATGAGGCTTCTGGAGACTAATGACACCTAACCTCTGGAACTTCGAAAGGGTCTTTCACACCCTTGCTGCAACTCAAGAAGTTCAGCGCCATACCCGTGTCCACTCGAGAGGAAGCACGATGGTCCCGCCCACATCCAGAGGAGCCCCGTTTCCCCCTCGTAGCTCGAGATGAGGGATCCTTTCCCTGCTTTCAACGGGAAAGAATTCCCGGCGTTCCCGTCGCATCTCAAGAGGAGGCACTCTCAACAGGAAAGGCGAGAGGAACTCCATGGTCGTACCACCATTCCAAGAGTCCCCCAGATGTCTCAGTCCATTCCAGAGGAACCTCTTTGCCCTGCACTGGCTCATCTTTCACGCCGAGGATCGACTCACACCACGGTGGCACGTGGGACAGCCCTGTGGGAAAGCCTCGAGGGAAAGCCTCGAGGGAAAACCACAGATCCTTTGATGCACGCGAAGGGAAGCGTGACATTGCTGCTACAGCCTGGAAGAAAAGCGCACGTGCATGTCCCCACTCGAGACGAGGCCTGACTCCCCTGGGGAGACTCCAGAAGTACCCAAAGATCCATGTCACACCTGAGAGGAATCCTCGGTTCCGGCCCTGACTCCACACAAGGTTTTTGGCCCCGGTATCGACGGGAGAGGAATCCCGAGAGGCCCCGTAGCAACTCGCATGGGGACTGGCCTCTCCTGAGGCCACCAGTGCGGGTCCCTGAGGTCCCCGTCATAACTCGAGAACACGTGACGCAAATCGAGAATATCCAGGAAGTTCTCCCTTCCAGGCGAGATGAGGCCTATTTCCGATGAGGCGTCTGGAGACTAATGACACCTAACCTCTGGAATTTCGAAAGGGTCTTTCACACCCTTGCTGCAACTCAAGAAGTTCACCGCCATACCCGTGTCCACTCGAGAGGAAGCACGATGGTCCCGCCCACATCCAGAGGAGCCCCGTTTCCCCCTCGTAGCTCGAGATGAGGGATCCTTTCCCTGCATTCAACGGGAAAGAATTCCCGGCGTTCCCGTCGCATCCAAAGAGGAGGCACTCTCAACAGGAAAGGCGAGAGGAACTCCATGGTCGTACCACCATTCCAAGAGTCCCCCAGATGTCTCAGTCCATTCCAGAGGAACCTCTTTGCCCTGCACTGGCTCATCTTTCACGCCGAGGATCGACTCACACTACGGTGGCACGTGGGACAGCCCTGTGGGAAAGCCTCGAGGGAAAGCCTCGAGGGAAAACCACAGATCCTTTGATGCACGCGACGGGAAGCGTGACATTGCTGCTACAGCCTGGAAGGAAAGCGCACGTGCATGCCCCCACTCGAGACGAGGCCTGACTCCCCTGGGGAGACTCCAGAAGTACCCAAAGATCCATGTCACCCCTGAGAGGAATGCTCGGTTCCGGCCCTGACTCCACACAAGGCTTTTGGCCCCGGTATCGACGGGAGAGGAATCCCGAGAGGCCCCCTAGCAACTCGCATGGGGACTGGCCTCTCCTGAGGCAACCAGGGCGGGTCCCTGAGGTCCCCGTCGTAACTCGAGAACACCTGCCGCAACTCGAGAAAATCCAGGAAGTTCTCCCTTCCAGGCGAGATGAGGCCTATTTCCGATGAGGCGTCTGCAGACTAATGACACCTAAACTCTGGAACTTCGAAAGGGTCTTTCACACCCTTGCTGCAACTCAAGAAGTTCACCGCCATACCCGTGTCCACTCGGGAGGAAGCACGATGGTCCCGCCCACATCCAGAGGAGCCCCATTTCCCCCTCGTAGCTCGAGATGAGGGATCCTTTCCCTGCTTTCAACGGGAAAGAATTCCCGGCGTTCCCGTCGCATCTCAAGAGGAGGCACTCTCAACAGGAAAGGCGAGAGGAACTCCATGGTCGTACCACCATTCCAAGAGTCCCCCAGATGTCTCAGTCCATTCCAGAGGAACCTCTTTGCCCTGCACTGGCTCATCTTTCACGCCGAGGATCGACTCACACCACGGTGGCACGTGGGACAGCCCTGTGGGAAAGCCTCGAGGGAAAACCACAGATCCTTTGATCCAGGCCACGGGAAGCGTGACATTGCTGCTACAGCCTGGAAAGAAAGCGCACGTGCATGCCCCCACTCGAGACGAGGCCTGACTCCCCTGGGGAGACTCCAGAAGTACCCAAAGATCCATGTCAACCCCTGAGAGGAATCCTCGGTTCCGGCTCTGACTCCACACAAGGTTTTTGGCCCCGGTATCGACGGGAGGGGAATCCCGAGAGGTCCCCTAGCAACTCGCATGGGGACTAGCCTCTCCTGAGGCCACCAGGGCTGGTCCCTGAGGTCCCCGTCATAACTCGAGAACACCTGCCGCAACTCGATTAAATCCAGGAAGTTCTCCCTTCCAGGCGAGATGAGGCCTATTTCCGATGAGGCGTCTGGAGACTAATGACACCTAACCTCTGGAAATTCGAAAGGGTCTTTCACACCCTTGCTGCAACTCAAGAAGTTCACCGCCATACCCGTCTCAACTCGAGAGGAAGCACGATGGTCCCGCCCACATCCAGAGGAGCCCCGTTTCCCCCTCGGAGCTCGAGATGAGATATCCTTTCCCTGCTTTCAACGGGAAAGAATTCCCGGCGTTCCCGTCGCATCTCGAGGAGGCACTCTCAACAGGAAAGGCGAGAGGAACTCCCTGGTCGTACCACCATTCCAAGAGTCCCCCAGATGTCTCAGTCCATTCCAGAGGAACCTCTTTGCCCTGCACTGGCTCATCTTTCACGCCAAGGATCGACTCACACCACGGTGGCACGTGGGACAGCCCTGTGGGACAGCCTCGAGGGAAAGCCTCGAGGGAAAACCACAGATCCTTTGATCCACGCGACGGGAAGCGTGAAATTGCTGCTACAGCCTGGAAGGAAAGCGCACGTGCATGCCCCCACTCGAGACGAGGCCCGACTCCCCTGGGGAGACTCCAGAAGTACCCAAAGGTCAATGTCAGCCCCTGAGAGGAATCCTCGGTTCCGGCCCTGACTCCACACAAGGTTATTGGCCCCGGTATCGACGGGAGAGGAATCCCGAGAGGCCCCCTAGCAACTCGCATGGGGATTAGCCGTTCCTGAGGCCACCAGGGCGGGTCCATGAGGTCCCCGTCGTAACTCGAGAACACATGCCGCAACTCGCGAAAATCCAGGAAGTTCTCCCTTCCAGGCGAGATGAGGCCTATTTCCGATGAGGCGTCTGGAGACTAATGACGCCTAACCTCTGGAACTTCGAAAGGGTCTTTCACACCCTTGCTGCAACTCAAGAAGTTCAACGCCATACCCATCTCCACTCGAGAGGAAGCACGATGGTCCCGCCCACATCCAGAGGAGCCCAGTTTCCCCCTCGTAGCTCGAGATGAGGGATCCTTTCCCTGCTTTCAAGGGGAAAGAATTCCCGGCGTTCCAGTCGCATCTCAAGAGGAGGCACTCTCAACAGGAAAGGCGAGAGGAACTCCATGGTCGTACCACCATTCCAAGAGTCCCCCAGATGTCTCAGTCCATTCCAGAGGAACCTCTTTGCCCTGCACTGGCTCATCTTTCACGCCAAGGATCGACTCACACCACGGTGGCACGTGGGACAGCCCTGTGGGAGAGCCTCGAGGGAAAGCCTCGAGGGAAAACCACAGATCCTTTGATCCAGGCCACGGGAAGCGTGACATTGCTGCTACAGCCTGGAAGGAAAGCGCACGTGCATGCCCCCACTCGAGACGAGGCCTGACTCCCCTGGGGAGACTCCAGAAGTACCCAAAGATCCATGTCAGCCCCTGAGAGGAATCCTCGGTTCCGGCCCTGACTCCACACAAGGTTTTTGGCCCCGGTATCGACGGGAGGGGAATCCCGAGAGGCCCCCTAGCAACTCGCATGGGGACTGGCCTCTCCTGAGGCCACCAGGGCGGGTCCCTGAGGTCCCCGTCGTAACTCGAGAACACCTGCCGCAACTCGAGAAAATCCAGGAAGTTCTCCCTTCCAGGCGAGATGAGGCCTATTTCCGATGAGGCGTCTGGAGACTAATGACACCTAACCTCTGGAACTTCGAAAGGGTCTTTCACACCCTTGCTGCAACTCAAGAAGTTCACCGCCATACCCGTCTCCACTCGAGAGGAAGCACGATGGTCCCGCCCACATCCAGAGGAGCCCCGTTTCCCCCTCGTAGCTCGAGATGAGGGATCCTTTCCCTGCTTTCAACGGGAAAGAATTCCCGGCGTTCCCGTCGCATCTCAAGAGGAGGCACTCTCAACAGGAAAGGCGAGAGGAACTCCATGGTCGTACCACCATTCCAAGAGTCCCCCAGATGTCTCAGTCCATTCCAGAGGAACCTCTTTGCCCTGCACTGGCTCATCTTTCACGCCGAGGATCGACTCACACCACGGTGGCACGTGGGACAGCCCTGTGGGAAATCCTCGAGGGAAAGCCTCGAGGAAAAACCACAGATCCTTTGATCCACGAGACGGGAAGCGTGACATTGCTGCTACAGCCTGGAAGGAAAGCGCACGTGCATGCCCCCACTCGAGACGAGGCCTGACTCCCCTGGGGAGACTCCAGAAGTACCCAAAGATCCATGTCAGCCCCTGAGAGGAATCCTCGGTTCCGGCCCTGACTCCACACAAGGTTTTTGGCCCCGGTATCGACGGGAGGGGAATCCCGAGAGGCCCCCTAGCAACTCGCATGGGGACTGGCCTCTCCTGAGGCCACCAGGGCGGGTCCCTGAGGTCCCCGTCGTAACTCGAGAACACCTGCCGCAACTCGAGAAAATCCAGGAAGTTCTCCCTTCCAGGCGAGATGAGGCCTATTTCCGATGAGGCGTCTGGAGACTAATGACACCTAACCTCTGGAACTTCGAAAGGGTCTTTCACACCCTTGCTGCAACTCAAGAAGTTCACCGCCATACCCGTCTCCACTCGAGAGGAAGCACGATGGTCCCGCCCACATCCAGAGGAGCCCCGTTTCCCCCTCGTAGCTCGAGATGAGGGATCCTTTCCCTGCTTTCAACGGGAAAGAATTCCCGGCGTTCCCGTCGCATCTCAAGAGGAGGCACTCTCAACAGGAAAGGCGAGAGGAACTCCATGGTCGTACCACCATTCCAAGAGTCCCCCAGATGTCTCAGTCCATTCCAGAGGAACCTCTTTGCCCTGCACTGGCTCATCTTTCACGCCGAGGATCGACTCACACCACGGTGGCACGTGGGACAGCCCTGTGGGAAATCCTCGAGGGAAAGCCTCGAGGAAAAACCACAGATCCTTTGATCCACGAGACGGGAAGCGTGACATTGCTGCTACAGCCTGGAAGGAAAGCGCACGTGCATGCCCCCACTCGAGACGAGGCCTGACTCCCCTGGGGAGACTCCAGAAGTACCCAAAGATCCATGTCAGCCCCTGAGAGGAATCCTCGGTTCCGGCCCTGACTCCACACAAGGTTTTTGGCCCCGGTATCGACGGGAGGGGAATCCCGAGAGGCCCCCTAGCAACTCGCATGGGGACTGGCCTCTCCTGAGGCCACCAGGGCGGGTCCCTGAGGTCCCAGTCGTAACTCGAGAACACCTGCCGCAACTCGAGAAAATCCAGGAAGTTCTCCCTTCCAGGCGAGATGAGGCCTATTTCCGATGAGGCGTCTGGAGACTAATGACACCTAACCTCTGGAACTTCGAAAGGGTCTTTCACACACTTGCTGCAACTCAAGAAGTTCACCGCCATACCCGTCTCCACTCGAGAGGAAGCACGATGGTCCCGCCCACATCCAGAGGAGCCCCGTTTCCCCCTCGTAGCTCGAGATGAGGGATCCTTTCCCTGCTTTCAACGGGAAAGAATTCCCGGCGTTCCCGTCGCATCTCAAGAGGAGGCACTCTCAACAGGAAAGGCGAGAGGAACTCCATGGTCGTACCACCATTCCAAGAGTCCCCCAGATGTCTCAGTCTATTACAGAGGAACCTCTTTGCCCTGCACTGGCTCATCTTTCACGCCGAGGATCGACTCACACCACGGTGGCACGTGGGACAGCCCTGTGGGAAAACCTCGAGGGAAAGCCTCGAGGGAAAACCACAGATCCTTTGATCCAGGCCACGGGAAGCTTGACATTGCTGCTACAGCCTGGAAGGAAAGCGCACGTGCATGCCCCCACTCGAGACGAGGCCTGACTCCCCTGGGGAGACTCCAGAAGTATCCAAAGATCCATGTCAGCCCCTGAGAGGAATCCTCGGTTCCGGCCCTGACTCCACACAAGGTTTTTGGCCCCGGTATCGACGGGAGAGGAATCCCGAGAGGCCCCCTAGCACCTCGCATGGGGACTGGCCTCTCCTGAGGCCACCAGGGCGGGTCCCTGAGGTCCCCGTCGTAACTCGAGAACACCTGCCGCAACTCGAGAAAATCCAGGAAGTTCTCCCTTCCAGGCGAGATGAGGCCTATTTCCGATGAGGCGTCTGGAGACTAATGACACCTAACCTCTGGAACTTCGAAAGGGTCTTTCACACCCTTGCTGCAACTCAAGAAGTTCACCGCCATACCCGTCTCCACTCGAGAGGAAGCACGATGGTCCCGCCCACATCCAGAGGAGCCCCGTTTCCCCCTCGTAGCTCGAGATGAGGGATCCTTTCCCTGCTTTCAACGGGAAAGAATTCCCGGCATTCCCGTCGCATCTCAAGAGGAGGCACTCTCAACAGGAAAGGCGAGAGGAACTCCATGGTCGTACCACCATTCCAAGAGTCCCCCAGATGTCTCAGTCCATTCCAGAGGAACCTCTTTGCCCTGCACTGGCTCATCTTTCACGCCAAGGATCGACTCACACCACGGTGGCACGTGGGACAGCCCTGTGGGACAGCCTCGAGGGAAAGCCTCGAGGGAAAACCACAGATCCTTTGATCCACGCGACGGGAAGCGTGACATTGCTGCTACAGCCTGGAAGGAAAGCGCACGTGCATGCCCCCACTCGAGACGAGGCCCGACTCCCCTGGGGAGACTCCAGAAGTACCCAAAGGTCAATGTCAGCCCCTGAGAGGAATCCTCGGTTCCGGCCCTGACTCCACACAAGGTTATTGGCCCCGGTATCGACGGGAGAGGAATCCCGAGAGGCCCCCTAGCAACTCGCATGGGGATTAGCCGTTCCTGAGGCCACCAGGGCGGGTCCATGAGGTCCCCGTCGTAACTCGAGAACACATGCCGCAACTCGCGAAAATCCAGGAAGTTCTCCCTTCCAGGCGAGATGAGGCCTATTTCCGATGAGGCGTCTGGAGACTAATGACGCCTAACCTCTGGAACTTCGAAAGGGTCTTTCACACCCTTGCTGCAACTCAAGAAGTTCAACGCCATACCCATCTCCACTCGAGAGGAAGCACGATGGTCCCGCCCACATCCAGAGGAGCCCAGTTTCCCCCTCGTAGCTCGAGATGAGGGATCCTTTCCCTGCTTTCAAGGGGAAAGAATTCCCGGCGTTCCCGTCGCATCTCAAGAGGAGGCACTCTCAACAGGAAAGGCGAGAGGAACTCCATGGTCGTACCACCATTCCAAGAGTCCCCCAGATGTCTCAGTCCATTCCAGAGGAACCTCTTTGCCCTGCACTGGCTCATCTTTCACGCCAAGGATCGACTCACACCACGGTGGCACGTGGGACAGCCCTGTGGGAGAGCCTCGAGGGAAAGCCTCGAGGGAAAACCACAGATCCTTTGATCCAGGCCACGGGAAGCGTGACATTGCTGCTACAGCCTGGAAGGAAAGCGCACGTGCATGCCCCCACTCGAGACGAGGCCTGACTCCCCTGGGGAGACTCCAGAAGTACCCAAAGATCCATGTCAGCCCCTGAGAGGAATCCTCGGTTCCGGCCCTGACTCCACACAAGGTTTTTGGCCCCGGTATCGACGGGAGGGGAATCCCGAGAGGCCCCCTAGCAACTCGCATGGGGACTGGCCTCTCCTGAGCCCACCAGGGCGGGTCCCTGAGGTCCCCGTCGTAACTCGAGAACACCTGCCGCAACTCGAGAAAATCCAGGAAGTTCTCCCTTCCAGGCGAGATGAGGCCTATTTCCGATGAGGCGTCTGGAGACTAATGACACCTAACCTCTGGAACTTCGAAAGGGTCTTTCACACCCTTGCTGCAACTCAAGAAGTTCACCGCCATACCCGTCTCCACTCGAGAGGAAGCACGATGGTCCCGCCCACATCCAGAGGAGCCCCGTTTCCCCCTCGTAGCTCGAGATGAGGGATCCTTTCCCTGCTTTCAACGGGAAAGAATTCCCGGCGTTCCCGTCGCATCTCAAGAGGAGGCACTCTCAACAGGAAAGGCGAGAGGAACTCCATGGTCGTACCACCATTCCAAGAGTCCCCCAGATGTCTCAGTCCATTCCAGAGGAACCTCTTTGCCCTGCACTGGCTCATCTTTCACGCCGAGGATCGACTCACACCACGGTGGCACGTGGGACAGCCCTGTGGGAAATCCTCGAGGGAAAGCCTCGAGGAAAAACCACAGATCCTTTGATCCACGAGACGGGAAGCGTGACATTGCTGCTACAGCCTGGAAGGAAAGCGCACGTGCATGCCCCCACTCGAGACGAGGCCTGACTCCCCTTGGGAGACTCCAGAAGTACCCAAAGATCCATGTCAGCCCCTGAGAGGAATCCTCGGTTCCGGCCCTGACTCCACACAAGGTTTTTGGCCCCGGTATCGACGGGAGGGGAATCCCGAGAGGCCCCCTAGCAACTCGCATGGGGACTGGCCTCTCCTGAGGCCACCAGGGCGGGTCCCTGAGGTCCCCGTCGTAACTCGAGAACACCTGCCGCAACTCGAGAAAATCCAGGAAGTTCTCCCTTCCAGGCGAGATGAGGCCTATTTCCGATGAGGCGTCTGGAGACTAATGACACCTAACCTCTGGAACTTCGAAAGGGTCTTTCACACCCTTGCTGCAACTCAAGAAGTTCACCGCCATACCCGTCTCCACTCGAGAGGAAGCACGATGGTCCCGCCCACATCCAGAGGAGCCCCGTTTCCCCCTCGTAGCTCGAGATGAGGGATCCTTTCCCTGCTTTCAACGGGAAAGAATTCCCGGCGTTCCCGTCGCATCTCAAGAGGAGGCACTCTCAACAGGAAAGGCGAGAGGAACTCCATGGTCGTACCACCATTCCAAGAGTCCCCCAGATGTCTCAGTCCATTCCAGAGGAACCTCTTTGCCCTGCACTGGCTCATCTTTCACGCCGAGGATCGACTCACACCACGGTGGCACGTGGGACAGCCCTGTGGGAAATCCTCGAGGGAAAGCCTCGAGGAAAAACCACAGATCCTTTGATCCACGAGACGGGAAGCGTGACATTGCTGCTACAGCCTGGAAGGAAAGCGCACGTGCATGCCCCCACTCGAGACGAGGCCTGACTCCCCTGGGGAGACTCCAGAAGTACCCAAAGATCCATGTCAGCCCCTGAGAGGAATCCTCGGTTCCGGCCCTGACTCCACACAAGGTTTTTGGCCCCGGTATCGACGGGAGGGGAATCCCGAGAGGCCCCCTAGCAACTCGCATGGGGACTGGCCTCTCCTGAGGCCACCAGGGCGGGTCCCTGAGGTCCCAGTCGTAACTCGAGAACACCTGCCGCAACTCGAGAAAATCCAGGAAGTTCTCCCTTCCAGGCGAGATGAGGCCTATTTCCGATGAGGCGTCTGGAGACTAATGACACCTAACCTCTGGAACTTCGAAAGGGTCTTTCACACACTTGCTGCAACTCAAGAAGTTCACCGCCATACCCGTCTCCACTCGAGAGGAAGCACGATGGTCCCGCCCACATCCAGAGGAGCCCCGTTTCCCCCTCGTAGCTCGAGATGAGGGATCCTTTCCCTGCTTTCAACGGGAAAGAATTCCCGGCGTTCCCGTCGCATCTCAAGAGGAGGCACTCTCAACAGGAAAGGCGAGAGGAACTCCATGGTCGTACCACCATTCCAAGAGTCCCCCAGATGTCTCAGTCTATTACAGAGGAACCTCTTTGCCCTGCACTGGCTCATCTTTCACGCCGAGGATCGACTCACACCACGGTGGCACGTGGGACAGCCCTGTGGGAAAACCTCGAGGGAAAGCCTCGAGGGAAAACCACAGATCCTTTGATCCAGGCCACGGGAAGCTTGACATTGCTGCTACAGCCTGGAAGGAAAGCGCACGTGCATGCCCCCACTCGAGACGAGGCCTGACTCCCCTGGGGAGACTCCAGAAGTATCCAAAGATCCATGTCAGCCCCTGAGAGGAATCCTCGGTTCCGGCCCTGACTCCACACAAGGTTTTTGGCCCCGGTATCGACGGGAGAGGAATCCCGAGAGGCCCCCTAGCACCTCGCATGGGGACTGGCCTCTCCTGAGGCCACCAGGGCGGGTCCCTGAGGTCCCCGTCGTAACTCGAGAACACCTGCCGCAACTCGAGAAAATCCAGGAAGTTCTCCCTTCCAGGCGAGATGAGGCCTATTTCCGATGAGGCGTCTGGAGACTAATGACACCTAACCTCTGGAACTTCGAAAGGGTCTTTCACACCCTTGCTGCAACTCAAGAAGTTCACCGCCATACCCGTCTCCACTCGAGAGGAAGCACGATGGTCCCGCCCACATCCAGAGGAGCCCCGTTTCCCCCTCGTAGCTCGAGATGAGGGATCCTTTCCCTGCTTTCAACGGGAAAGAATTCCCGGCATTCCCGTCGCATCTCAAGAGGAGGCACTCTCAACAGGAAAGGCGAGAGGAACTCCATGGTCATACCACCATTCCAAGAGTCCCCCAGATGTCTCAGTCCATTCCAGAGGAACCTCTTTGCCCTGCACTGGCTCATCTTTCACGCCGAGGATCGACTCACACCACGGTGGCACGTGGGACAGCCCTGTGGGAAATCCTCGAGGGAAAGCCTCGAGGAAAAACCACAGATCCTTTGATCCACGAGACGGGAAGCGTGACATTGCTGCTACAGCCTGGAAGGAAAGCGCACGTGCATGCCCCCACTGGAGACGAGGCCTGACTCCCCTGGGGAGACTCCAGAAGTACCCAAAGATCCATGTCAGCCCCTGAGAGGAATCCTCGGTTCCGGCCCTGACTCCACACAAGGTTTTTGGCCCCGGTATCGATGGGAGAGGAATCCCGAGAGGCCCCCTAGCAACTCGCATGGGGACTGGCCTCTCCTGAGGCCACCAGGGCGGGTCCCTGAGTTCCCCGTCGTAACTCGAGAACACCTGCCGAAACTCGAGAAAATCCAGGAAGTTCTCCCTTCCAGGCGAGATGAGGCCTATTTCCGATGAGGCGTCTGGAGACTAATGACACCTAACCTCTGGAACTTCGAAAGGGTCTTTCACACCCTTGCTGCAACTCAAGAAGTTCACCGCCATACCCGTCTCCACTCGAGAGGAAGCACGATGGTCCCGCCCACATCCAGAGGAGCCCCGTTTCCCCCTCGTAGCTCGAGATGAGGGATCCTTTCCCTGCTTTCAACGGGAAAGAATTCCCGGCGTTCCCGTCGCATCTCAAGAGGAGGCACTCTCAACAGGAAAGGCGAGAGGAACTCCATGGTCGTACCACCATTCCAAGAGTCCCCCAGATGTCTCAGTCCATTACAGAGGAACCTCTTTGCCCTGCACTGGCTCATCTTTCACGCCGAGGATCGACTCACACCACGGTGGCACGTGGGACAGCCCTGTGGGAAAACTTCGAGGGAAAGCCTCGAGAGAAAACCACAGATCCTTTGATCCAGGCCACGGGAAGCGTGACATTGCTGCTACAGCCTGGAAGGAAAGCGCACGTGCATGCCCCCACTCGAGACGAGGCCTGACTCCCCTGGGGAGACTCCAGAAGTATCCAAAGATCCATGTCAGCCCCTGAGAGGAATCCTCGGTTCCGGCCCTGACTCCACACAAGGTTTTTGGCCCCGGTATCGACGGGAGAGGAATCCCGAGAGGCCCCCTAGCACCTCGCATGGGGACTGGCCTCTCCTGAGGCCACCAGGGCGGGTCCCTGAGGTCCCCGTCGTAACTCGAGAACACCTGCCGCAACTCGAGAAAATCCAGGAAGTTCTCCCTTCCAGGCGAGATGAGGCCTATTTCCGATGAGGCGTCTGGAGACTAATGACACCTAACCTCTGGAACTTCGAAAGGGTCTTTCACACCCTTGCTGCAACTCAAGAAGTTCACCGCCATACCCGTCTCCACTCGAGAGGAAGCACGATGGTCCCGCCCACATCCAGAGGAGCCCCGTTTCCCCCTCGTAGCTCGAGATGAGGGATCCTTTGCCTGCTTTCAACGGGAAAGAATTCCCGGCGTTCCCGTCGCATCTCAAGAGGAGGCACTCTCAACAGGAAAGGCGAGAGGAACTCCATGGTCATACCACCATCCCAAGAGTCCCCCAGATATCTCAGTCCATTCCAGAGGAACCTCTTTGCCCTGCACTGGCTCATCTTTCACGCCGAGGATCGACTCACACCACGGTGGCACGTGGGACAGCCCTGTGGGAAATCCTAGAGGGAAAGCCTCGAGGAAAAACCACAGATCCTTTGATCCACGAGACGGGAAGCGTGACATTCCTGCTACAGCCTGGAAGGAAAGCGCACGTGCATGCCCCCACTCGAGACGAGGCCTGACTCCCCTGGGGAGACTCCAGAAGTACCCAAAGATCCATGTCAGCCCCTGAGAGGAATCCTCGGTTCCGGCCCTGACTCCACACAAGGTTTTTGGCCACGGTATCGACGGGAGAGGAATCCCGAGAGGCCCCCTAGCAACTCGCATGGGGACTGGCCTCTCCTGAGGCCACCAGGGCGGGTCCCTGAGGTCCCCGTCGTAACTCGAGAACACCTGCCGCAACTCGAGAAAATCCAGGAAGTTCTCCCTTCCAGGCGAGATGAGGCCTATTTCCGATGAGGCGTCTGGAGACTAATGACACCTAACCTCTGGAACTTCGAAAGGGTCTTTCACACCCTTGCTGCAACTCAAGAAGTTCAGCGCCATACCCATCTCCACTCGAGAGGAAGCACGATGGTCCCGCCCACATCCAGAGGAGCCCCGTTTCCCGCTCGTAGCTCGAGATGAGGGATCCTTTCCCTGCTTTCAACGGGAAAGAATTCCCGGCGTTCCCGTCGCATCTCAAGAGGAGGCACTCTCAACAAGAAAGGCGAGAGGAACTCCATGGTCGTACCATCATTCAAAGAGTCCCCCAGATGTCTCAGTCCATTCCAGAGCAACCTCTTTGCCCTGCACTGGCTCATCTTTCACGCCGAGGATCGACTCACACCACGGTGGCACGTGGGACAGCCCTGTGGGAAAGCCTCGAGGGAAAGCCTCGAGGGAAAACCACAGATCCTTTGATCCAGGCCACGGGAAGCGTGACATTGCTGCTACAGCCTGGAAGGAAAGCGCACGTGCATGCCCCCACTCGAGACGAGGCCTGACTCCCCTGGGGAGACTCCAGAAGTACCCAAAGATCCATGTCAGCCCCTGAGAGGAATCCTCGGTTCCGGCCCTGACTCCACACAAGGTTTTTGGCCCCGGTATCGACGGGAGGGGAATCCCGAGAGGCCCCCTAGCACCTCGCATGGGGACTGGCCTCTCCTGAGGCCACCAGGGCGGGTCCCTGAGGTCCCCGTCGTAAATCGAGAACACCTGCCGCAACTCGAGAAAATCCAGGAAGTTCTCCCTTCCAGGCGAGATGAGGCCTATTTCCGATGAGGCGTCTGGAGACTAATGACACCTATCCTCTGGAACTTCGAAAGGGTCTTTCACATCCTTGCTGCAACTCAAGAAGTTCACCGCCATACCCGTCTCCACTCGAGAGGAAGCACGATGGTCCCGCCCACATCCAGAGGAGCCCCGTTTCCCCCTCGTAGCTCGAGATGAGGGATCCTTTCCCTGCTTTCAACGGGAAAGAATTCCCGGCGTTCCCGTCGCATCTCAAGAGGAGGCACTCTCAACAGGAAAGGCGAGAGGAACTCCATGGTCATACCACCATTCCAAGAGTCCCCCAGATATCTCAGTCCATTCCAGAGGAACCTCTTTGCCCTGCACTGGCTCATCTTTCACGCCGAGGATCGACTCACACCACGGTGGCACGTGGGACAGCCCTGTGGGAAATCCTAGAGGGAAAGCCTCGAGGAAAAACCACAGATCCTTTGATCCACGAGACGGGAAGCGTGACATTCCTGCTACAGCCTGTAAGGAAAGCGCACGTGCATGCCCCCACTCGAGACGAGGCCTGACTCCCCTGGGGAGACTCCAGAAGTACCCAAAGATCCATGTCAGCACCTGAGAGGAATCCTCGGTTCCGGCCCTGACTCCACACAAGGGTTTTGGCCCCGGTATCGACGGGAGAGGAATCCCGAGAGGCCCCCTAGCACATCGCATGGGGACTGGCCTCTCCTGAGGCCACCAGGGCGGGTCCCTGAGGTCCCCGTCGTAACTCGAGAACACCTGCCGCAACTCGAGAAAATCCAGGAAGTTCTCCCTTCCAGGCGAGATGAGGCCTATTTCCGATGAGGCGTCTGGAGACTAATGACACCTAACCTCTGGAACTTCGAAAGGGTCTTTCACACCCTTGCTGCAACTCAAGAAGTTCACCGCCATACCCATCTCCACTCGAGAGGAAGCACGATGGTCCCGCCCACATCCAGAGGAGCCCCGTTTCCCCCTCGTAGCTCGAGATGAGGGATCCTTTCCCTGCTTTCAACGGGAAAGAATTCCCGGCGTTCCCGACGCATCTCAAGAGGAGGCACTCTCAACAAGAAAGGCGAGAGGAAGTCCATGGTCGTACCATCATTCAAAGAGTCCCCCAGATGTCTCAGTCCATTCCAGAGCAACCTCTTTGCCCTGCACTGGCTCATCTTTCACGCCGAGGATCGACTCACACCACGGTGGCACGTGGGACAGCCCTGTGGGAAAGCCTCGAGGGAAAGCCTCGAGGGAAAACCACAGATCCTTTGATCCAGGCCACGGGAAGCGTGACATTGCTGCTACAGCCTGGAAGGAAAGCGCACGTGCATGCCCCCACTCGAGACGAGGCCTGACTCCCCTGGGGAGACTCCAGAAGTACCCAAAGATCCATGTCAGCCCCTGAGAGGAATCCTCGGTTCCGGCCCTGACTCCACACAAGGTTTTTGGCCCCGGTATCGACGGGAGAGGAATCCCCAGAGGCCCCTTAGCAACTCGCATGGGGACTGGCCTCTCCTGAGGCCACCAGGGCGGGTCCCTGAGGTCCCCGTCGTAACTCGAGAACACCTGCCGCAACTCGAGAAAATCCAGGAAGTTCTCCCTTCCAGGCGAGATGAGGCCTATTTCCGATGAGGCGTCTGGAGACTAATGACACCTAACCTCTGGAACTTCGAAAGGGTCTTTCACACACTTGCTGCAACTCAAGAAGTTCACCGCCATACCCGTCTCCACTCGAGAGGAAGCACGATGGTCCCGCCCACATCCAGAGGAGCCCCGTTTCCCCCTCGTAGCTCGAGATGAGGGATCCTTTCCCTGCTTTCAACGGGAAAGAATTCCCGGCGTTCCCGTCGCATCTCAAGAGGAGGCACTCTCAACAGGAAAGGCGAGAGGAACTCCATGGTCGTACCACCATTCTAAGAGTCCCCCAGATGTCTCAGTCCATTCCAGAGGAACCTCTTTGCCCTGCACTGGCTCATCTTTCACGCCGAGGATCGACTCACACCACGGTGGCACGTGGGACAGCCCTGTGGGAAAACCTCGAGGGAAAGCCTCGAGGGAAAACCACAGATCCTTTGATCCAGGCCACGGGAAGCGTGACATTGCTGCTACAGCCTGGAAGGAAAGCGCACGTGCATGCCCCCACTCGAGACGAGGCCTGACTCCCCTGGGGAGACTCCAGAAGTACCCAAAGATCCATGTCAGCCCCTGAGAGGAATCCTCGGTTCCGGCCCTGAATCCACACAAGGTTTTTGGCCCCGGTATCGACGGGAGAGGAATCCCCAGAGGCCCCTTAGCAACTCGCATGGGGACTGGCCTCTCCTGAGGCCACCAGGGCGGGTCCCTGATGTCCCCATCGTAACTCGAGAACACCTGCCGCAACTCGAGAAAATCCAGGAAGTTCTCCCTTCCAGGCGAGATGAGGCCTATTTCCGATGAGGCGTCTGGAGACTAATGACACCTAACCTCTGGAACTTCGAAAGGGTCTTTCACACCCTTGCTGCAACTCAAGAAGTTCACCGCCATACCCGTCTCCACTCGAGAGGAAGCACGATGGTCCCGCCCACATCCAGAGGAGCCCCGTTTCCCCCTCGTAGCTCGAGATGAGGGATCCTTTCCCTGCTTTCAACGGGAAAGAATTCCCGGCGTTCCCGTCGCATCTCAAGAGGACGCACTCTCAACAGGAAAGGCGAGAGGAACTCCATGGTCGTACCACCATTCTAAGAGTCCCCCAGATGTCTCAGTCCATTCCAGAGCAACCTCTTTGCCCTGCACTGGCTCATCTTTCACGCCGAGGATCGACTCACACCACGGTGGCACGTGGGACAGCCCTGTGGGAAAGCCTCGAGGGAAAGCCTCGAGGGAAAACCACAGATCCTTTGATCCAGGCCACGGGAAGCGTGACATTGCTGCTACAGCCTGGAAGGAAAGCGCACGTGCATGCCCCCACTCGAGACGAGGCCTGACTCCCCTGGGGAGACTCCAGAAGTACCCAAAGATCCATGTCAGCCCCTGAGAGGAATCCTCGGTTCCGGCCCTGACTCCACACAAGGTTTTTGGCCCCGGTATCGACGGGAGGGGAATCCCGAGAGGCCCCCTAGCAACTCGCATGGGGACTGGCCTCTCCTGAGGCCACCAGGGCGGGTCCCTGAGGTCCCCGTCGTAACTCGAGAACACCTGCCGCAACTCGAGAAAATCCATGAAGTTCTCCCTTCCAGGCGAGATGAGGCCTATTTCCGATGAGGCGTCTGGAGACTAATGACACCTAACCTCTGGAACTTCGAAAGGGTCTTTCACACCCTTGCTGCAACTCAAGAAGTTCACCGCCATACCCGTCTCCACTCAAGAGGAAGCACGATGGTCCCGCCCACATCCAGAGGAGCCCCGTTTCCCCCTCGTAGCTCGAGATGAGGGATACTTTCCCTGCTTTCAACGGGAAAGAATTCCCGGCGTTCCCGTCGCATCTCAAGAGGAGGCACTCTCAACAGGAAAGGCGAGATGAACTCCATGGTCATACTACCATTCCAAGAGTCCCCCAGATGTCTCAGTCCATTCCAGAGGATCCTCTTTGCCCTGCACTGGCTCATCCTTCACGCCGAGGATCGACTCACACCACGGTGGCACGTGGGACAACCCTGTGGGAAATCCTAGAGGGAAAGCCTCGAGGGAAAACCACAGATCCTTTGATCCAGGCCACGGGAAGCGTGACATTGCTGCTACAGCCTGGAAGGAAAGCGCACGTGCATGCCCCCACTCGAGACGAGGCCTGACTCCCCTGGGGAGACTCCAGAAGTACCCAAAGATCCATGTCAGCCCCTGAGAGGAATCCTCGGTTCCGGCCCTGACTCCACACAAGGTTTTTGGCCCCGGTATCGACGGGAGGGGAATCCCGAGAGGCCCCCTAGCAACTCGCATGG
The DNA here is from genome assembly GCF_032405125.1 of Capricornis sumatraensis. Lineage (NCBI taxonomy): Eukaryota > Metazoa > Chordata > Mammalia > Artiodactyla > Bovidae > Capricornis > Capricornis sumatraensis. Next base: position 3,244,732 of record NW_027184616.1, on the reverse strand, counting down.
GGACTGGCCTCTCCTGAGGCCACCAGGGCGGGTCCCTGAGGTCCCCGTCGTAACTCGAGAACACCTGCTGCAACTCGAGAAAATCCATGAAGTTCTCCCTTCCAGGCGAGATGAGGCCTATTTCCGATGAGGCGTCTGGAGACTAATGACACCTAACCTCTGGAACTTCGAAAGGGTCTTTCACACCCTTGCTGCAACTCAAGAAGTTCACCGCCATACCCGTCTCCACTCGAGAGGAAGCACGATGGTCCCGCCCACATCCAGAGGAGCCCCGTTTCCCCCTCGTAGCTCGAGATGAGGGATCCTTTCCCTGCTTTCAACGGGAAAGAATTCCCGGCGTTCCCGTCGCATCTCAAGAGGAGGCACTCTCAACTGGAAAGGCGAGAGGAACTCCATGGTCATACCACCATTCCAAGAGTCCCCCAGATGTCTCAGTCCATTCCAGAGGAACCTCTTTGCCCTGCACTGGCTCATCTTTCACGCCGAGGATCGACTCACACCACGGTGGCACGTGGGACAGCCCTGTGGGAAAACCTCGAGGGAAAGCCTCGAGGGAAAACCACAGATCCTTTGATCCAGGCCACGGGAAGCGTGACATTGCTGCTACAGCCTGGAAGGAAAGCGCACGTGCATGCCCCCACTCGAGACGAGGCCTGACTCCCCTGGGGAGACTCCAGAAGTACCCAAAGATCCATGTCAGCCCCTGAGAGGAATCCTCGGTTCCGGCCCTGAATCCACACAAGGTTTTTGGCCCCGGTATCGACGGGAGAGGAATCCCCAGAGGCCCCTTAGCAACTCGCAAGGGGACTGGCCTCTCCTGAGGCCACCAGGGCGGGTCCCTGAGGTCCCCGTCGTAACTCGAGAACACCTGCCGCAACTCGAGAAAATCCAGGAAGTTCTCCCTTCCAGGCGAGATGAGGCCTATTTCCGATGAGGCGTCTGGAGACTAATGACACCTAACCTCTGGAACTTCGAAAGGGTCTTTCACACCCTTGCTGCAACTCAAGAAGTTCACCGCCATACCCGTCTCCACTCGAGAGGAAGCACGATGGTCCCGCCCACATCCAGAGGAGCCCCGTTTCCCCCTCGTAGCTCGAGATGAGGGATCCTTTCCCTGCTTTCAACGGGAAAGAATTCCCGGCGTTCCCGTCGCATCTCAAGAGGACGCACTCTCAACAGGAAAGGCGAGAGGAACTCCATGGTCGTACCACCATTCTAAGAGTCCCCCAGATGTCTCAGTCCATTCGAGAGCAACCTCTTTGCCCTGCACTGGCTCATCTTTCACGCCGAGGATCGACTCACACCACGGTGGCACGTGGGACAGCCCTGTGGGAAAGCCTCGAGGGAAAGCCTCGAGGGAAAACCACAGATCCTTTGATCCAGGCCACGGGAAGCGTGACATTGCTGCTACAGCCTGGAAGGAAAGCGCACGTGCATGCCCCCACTCGAGACGAGGCCTGACTCCCCTGGGGAGACTCCAGAAGTACCCAAAGATCCATGTCAGCCCCTGAGAGGAATCCTCGGTTCCGGCCCTGACTCCACACAAGGTTTTTGGCCCCGGTATCGACGGGAGGGGAATCCCGAGAGGCCCCCTAGCAACTCGCATGGGGACTGGCCTCTCCTGAGGCCACCAGGGCGGGTCCCTGAGGTCCCCGTCGTAACTCGAGAACACCTGCCGCAACTCGAGAAAATCCATGAAGTTCTCCCTTCCAGGCGAGATGAGGCCTATTTCCGATGAGGCGTCTGGAGACTAATGACACCTAACCTCTGGAACTTCGAAAGGGTCTTTCACACCCTTGCTGCAACTCAAGAAGTTCACCGCCATACCCGTCTCCACTCAAGAGGAAGCACGATGGTCCCGCCCACATCCAGAGGAGCCCCGTTTCCCCCTCGTAGCTCGAGATGAGGGATACTTTCCCTGCTTTCAACGGGAAAGAATTCCCGGCGTTCCCGTCGCATCTCAAGAGGAGGCACTCTCAACAGGAAAGGCGAGAGGAACTCCATGGTCATACCACCATTCCAAGAGTCCCCCAGATGTCTCAGTCCATTCCAGAGGATCCTCTTTGCCCTGCACTGGCTCATCTTTCACGCCGAGGATCGACTCACACCACGGTGGCACGTGGGACAACCCTGTGGGAAATCCTAGAGGGAAAGCCTCGAGGGAAAACCACAGATCCTTTGATCCAGGCCACGGGAAGCGTGACATTGCTGCTACAGCCTGGAAGGAAAGCGCACGTGCATGCCCCCACTCGAGACGAGGCCTGACTCCCCTGGGGAGACTCCAGAAGTACCCAAAGATCCATGTCAGCCCCTGAGAGGAATCCTCGGTTCCGGCCCTGACTCCACACAAGGTTTTTGGCCCCGGTATCGACGGGAGGGGAATCCCGAGAGGCCCCCTAGCAACTCGCATGGGGACTGGCCTCTCCTGAGGCCACCAGGGCGGTTCCCTGAGGTCCCCGTCGTAACTCGAGAACACCTGCTGCAACTCGAGAAAATCCATGAAGTTCTCCCTTCCAGGCGAGATGAGGCCTATTTCCGATGAGGTGTCTGGAGACTAATGACACCTAACCTCTGGAACTTCGAAAGGGTCTTTCACACCCTTGCTGCAACTCAAGAAGTTCACCGCCATACCCGTCTCCACTCGAGAGGAAGCACGATGGTCCCGCCCACATCCAGAGGAGCCCCGTTTCCCCCTCGTAGCTCGAGATGAGGGATCCTTTCCCTGCTTTCAACGGGAAAGAATTCCCGGCGTTCCCGTCGCATCTCAAGAGGAGGCACTCTCAACAGGAAAGGCGAGAGGAACTCCATGGTCATACCACCATTCCAAGAGTCCCCCAGATGTCTCAGTCCATTCCAGAGGAACCTCTTTGCCCTGCACTGGCTCATCTTTCACGCCGAGGATCGACTCACACCACGGTGGCACGTGGGACAGCCCTGTGGGAAAACATCGAGGGAAAGCCTCGAGGGAAAACCACAGATCCTTTGATCCAGGCCACGGGAAGCGTGACATTGCTGCTACAGCCTGGAAGGAAAGCGCACGTGCATGCCCCCACTCGAGACGAGGCCTGACTCCCCTGGGGAGACTCCAGAAGTACCCAAAGATCCATGTCAGCCCCTGAGAGGAATCCTCGGTTCCGGCCCTGAATCCACACAAGGTTTTTGGCACCGGTATCGACGGGAGAGGAATCCCCAGAGGCCCCTTAGCAACTCGCATGGGGACTGGCCTCTCCTGAGGCCACCAGGGCGGGTCCCTGAGGTCCCCGTCGTAACTCGAGAACACCTGCCGCAACTCGAGAAAATCCAGGAAGTTCTCCCTTCCAGGCGAGATGAGGCCTATTTCCGATGAGGCGTCTGGAGACTAATGACACCTAACCTCTGGAACTTCGAAAGGGTCTTTCACACGCTTGCTGCAACTCAAGAAGTTCACCGCCATACCCGTCTCCACTCGAGAGGAAGCACGATGGTCCCGCCCACATCCAGAGGAGCCCCGTTTCCCCCTCGTAGCTCGAGATGAGGGATCCGTTCCCTGCTTTCAACGGGAAAGAATTCCCGGCGTTCCCGTCGCATCTCAAGAGGAGGCACTCTCAACAGGAAAGGCGAGAGGAACTCCATGGTCGTACCACCATTCTAAGAGTCCCCCAGATGTCTCAGTCCATTCCAGAGGAACCTCTTTGCCCTGCACTGGCTCATCTTTCACGCCGAGGATCGACTCACACCACGGTGGCACGTGGGACAGCCCTGTGGGAAAACCTCGAGGGAAAGCCTCGAGGGAAAACCACAGATCCTTTGATCCAGGCCACGGGAAGCGTGACATTGCTGCTACAGCCTGGAAGGAAAGCGCACGTGCATGCCCCCACTCGAGACGAGGCCTGACTCCCCTGGGGAGACTCCAGAAGTACCCAAAGATCCATGTCAGCCCCTGAGAGGAATCCTCGGTTCCGGCCCTGAATCCACACAAGGTTTTTGGCCCCGGTATCGACGGGAGAGGAATCCCCAGAGGCCCCTTAGCAACTCGCATGGGGACTGGCCTCTCCTGAGGCCACCAGGGCGGGTCCCTGATGTCCCCATCGTAACTCGAGAACACCTGCCGCAACTCGAGAAAATCCAGGAAGTTCTCCCTTCCAGGCGAGATGAGGCCTATTTCCGATGAGGCGTCTGGAGACTAATGACACCTAACCTCTGGAACTTCGAAAGGGTCTTTCACACCCTTGCTGCAACTCAAGAAGTTCACCGCCATACCCGTCTCCACTCGAGAGGAAGCACGATGGTCCCGCCCACATCCAGAGGAGCCCCGTTTCCCCCTCGTAGCTCGAGATGAGGGATCCTTTCCCTGCTTTCAACGGGAAAGAATTCCCGGCGTTCCCGTCGCATCTCAAGAGGACGCACTCTCAACAGGAAAGGCGAGAGGAACTCCATGGTCGTACCACCATTCTAAGAGTCCCCCAGATGTCTCAGTCCATTCCAGAGCAACCTCTTTGCCCTGCACTGGCTCATCTTTCACGCCGAGGATCGACTCACACCACGGTGGCACGTGGGACAGCCCTGTGGGAAAGCCTCGAGGGAAAGCCTCGAGGGAAAACCACAGATCCTTTGATCCAGGCCACGGGAAGCGTGACATTGCTGCTACAGCCTGGAAGGAAAGCGCACGTGCATGCCCCCACTCGAGACGAGGCCTGACTCCCCTGGGGAGACTCCAGAAGTACCCAAAGATCCATGTCAGCCCCTGAGAGGAATCCTCGGTTCCGGCCCTGACTCCACACAAGGTTTTTGGCCCCGGTATCGACGGGAGGGGAATCCCGAGAGGCCCCCTAGCAACTCGCATGGGGACTGGCCTCTCCTGAGGCCACCAGGGCGGGTCCCTGAGGTCCCCGTCGTAACTCGAGAACACCTGCCGCAACTCGAGAAAATCCATGAAGTTCTCCCTTCCAGGCGAGATGAGGCCTATTTCCGATGAGGCGTCTGGAGACTAATGACACCTAACCTCTGGAACTTCGAAAGGGTCTTTCACACCCTTGCTGCAACTCAAGAAGTTCACCGCCATACCCGTCTCCACTCAAGAGGAAGCACGATGGTCCCGCCCACATCCAGAGGAGCCCCGTTTCCCCCTCGTAGCTCGAGATGAGGGATCCTTTCCCTGCTTTCAACGGGAAAGAATTCCCGGCGTTCCCGTCGCATCTCAAGAGGAGGCACTCTCAACAGGAAAGGCGAGAGGAACTCCATGGTCATACCACCATTCCAAGAGTCCCCCAGATGTCTCAGTCCATTCCAGAGGATCCTCTTTGCCCTGCACTGGCTCATCTTTCACGCCGAGAATCGACTCACACCACGGTGGCACGTGGGACAACCCTGTGGGAAATCCTAGAGGGAAAGCCTCGAGGGAAAACCACAGATCCTTTGATTCAGGCCACGGGAAGCGTGACATTGCTGCTACAGCCTGGAAGGAAAGCGCACGTGCATGCCCCCACTCGAGACGAGGCCTGACTCCCCTGGGGAGACTCCAGAAGTACCCAAAGATCCATGTCAGCACCTGAGAGGAATCCTCGGTTCCGGCCCTGACTCCACACAAGGTTTTTGGCCCCGGTATCGACGGGAGAGGAATCCCGAGAGGCCCCCTAGCAACTCGCATGGGGACTGGCCTCTCCTGAGGCCACCAGGGCGGGTCCCTGAGGTCCCCGTCGTAACTCGAGAACACCTGCCGCAACTCGAGAAAATCCAGGAAGTTCTCCCTTCCAGGCGAGATGAGGCCTATTTCCGATGAGGCGTCTGGAGACTAATGACACCTAACCTCTGGAACTTCGAAAGGGTCTTTCACACCCTTGCTGCAACTCAAGAAGTTCACCGCCATACCCATCTCCACTCGAGAGGAAGCACGATGGTCCCGCCCACATCCAGAGGAGCCCCGTTTCCCCCTCGTAGCTCGAGATGAGGGATCCTTTCCCTGCTTTCAACGGGAAAGAATTCCCGGCGTTCCCGTCGCATCTCAAGAGGAGGCACTCTCAACAGGAAAGGCGAGAGGAACTCCATGGTCGTACCATCATTCAAAGAGTCCCCCAGATGTCTCAGTCCATTCCAGAGCAACCTCTTTGCCCTGCACTGGCTCATCTTTCACGCCGAGGATCGACTCACACCACGGTGGCACGTGGGACAGCCCTGTGGGAAAGCCTCGAGGGAAAGCCTCGAGGGAAAACCACAGATCCTTTGATCCAGGCCACGGGAAGCGTGACATTGCTGCTACAGCCTGGAAGGAAAGCGCACGTGCATGCCCCCACTCGAGACGAGGCCTGACTCCCCTGGGGAGACTCCAGAAGTACCCAAAGATCCATGTCAGCCCCTGAGAGGAATCCTCGGTTCCGGCCCTGACTCCACACAAGGTTTTTGGCCCCGGTATCGACGGGAGGGGAATCCCGAGAGGCCCCCTAGCAACTCGCATGGGGACTGGCCTCTCCTGAGGCCACCAGGGCGGGTCCCTGAGGTCCCCGTCGTAACTCGAGAACACCTGCCGCAACTCGAGAAAATCCAGGAAGTTCTCCCTTCCAGGCGAGATGAGGCCTATTTCCGATGAGGCGTCTGGAGACTAATGACACCTAACCTCTGGAACTTCGAAAGGGTCTTTCACACCCTTGCTGCAACTCAAGAAGTTCACCGCCATACCCGTCTCCACTCGAGAGGAAGCACGATGGTCCCGCCCACATCCAGAGGAGCCCCGTTTCCCCCTCGTAGCTCGAGATGAGGGATCCTTTCCCTGCTTTCAACGGGAAAGAATTCCCGGCGTTCCCGTCGCATCTCAAGAGGAGGCACTCTCAACAGGAAAGGCGAGAGGAACTCCATGGTCGTACCACCATTCCAAGAGTCCCCCAGATGTCTCAGTCCATTACAGAGGAACCTCTTTGCCCTGCACTGGCTCATCTTTCACGCCGAGGATCGACTCACACCACGGTGGCACGTGGGACAGCCCTGTGGGAAAACCTCGAGGGAAAGCCTCGAGGGAAAACCACAGATCCTTTGATCCAGGCCACGGGAAGCGTGACATTGCTGCTACAGCCTGGAAGGAAAGCGCACGTGCATGCCCCCACTCGAGACGAGGCCTGACTCCCCTGGGGAGACTCCAGAAGTATCCAAAGATCCATGTCAGCCCCTGAGAGGAATCCTCGGTTCCGGCCCTGACTCCACACGAGGTTTTTGGCCCCGGTATCGACGGGAGAGGAATCCCGAGAGGCCCCCTAGCACCTCGCATGGGGACTGGCCTCTCCTGAGGCCACCAGGGCGGGTCCCTGAGGTCCCCGTCGTAACTCGAGAACACCTGCCGCAACTCGAGAAAATCCAGGAAGTTCTCCCTTCCAGGCGAGATGAGGCCTATTTCCGATGAGGCGTCTGGAGACTAATGACACCTAACCTCTGGACCTTCGAAAGGGTCTTTCACACCCTTGCTGCAACTCAAGAAGTTCACCGCCATACCCGTCTCCACTCGAGAGGAAGCACGATGGTCCCGCCCACATCCAGAGGAGCCCCGTTTCCCCCTCGTAGCTCGAGATGAGGAATCCTTTGCCTGCTTTCAACGGGAAAGAATTCCCGGCGTTCCCGTCGCATCTCAAGAGGAGGCACTCTCAACAGGAAAGGCGAGAGGAACTCCATGGTCATACCACCATTCCAAGAGTCCCCCAGATATCTCAGTCCATTCCAGAGGAACCTCTTTGCCCTGCACTGGCTCATCTTTCACGCCGAGGATCGACTCACACCACGGTGGCACGTGGGACAGCCCTGTGGGAAATCCTAGAGGGAAAGCCTCGAGGAAAAACCACAGATCCTTTGATCCACGAGACGGGAAGCGTGACATTCCTGCTACAGCCTGGAAGGAAAGCGCACGTGCATGCCCCCACTCGAGACGAGGCCTGACTCCCCTGGGGAGACTCCAGAAGTACCCAAAGATCCATGTCAGCACCTGAGAGGAATCCTCGGTTCCGGCCCTGACTCCACACAAGGTTTTTGGCCACGGTATCGACGGGAGAGGAATCCCGAGAGGCCCCCTAGCAACTCGCATGGGGACTGGCCTCTCCTGAGGCCACCAGGGCGGGTCCCTGAGGTCCCCGTCGTAACTCGAGAACACCTGCCGCAACTCGAGAAAATCCAGGAAGTTCTCCCTTCCAGGCGAGATGAGGCCTATTTCCGATGAGGCGTCTGGAGACTAATGACACCTAAACTCTGGAACTTCGAAAGGGTCTTTCACACCCTTGCTGCAACTCAAGAAGTTCAGCGCCATACCCATCTCCACTCGAGAGGAAGCACGATGGTCCCGCCCACATCCAGAGGAGCCCCGTTTCCCCCTCGTAGCTCGAGATGAGGGATCCTTTCCCTGCTTTCAACGGGAAAGAATTCCCGGCGTTCCCGTCGCATCTCAAGAGGAGGCACTCTCAACAAGAAAGGCGAGAGGAACTCCATGGTCGTACCATCATTCAAAGAGTCCCCCAGATGTCTCAGTCCATTCCAGAGCAACCTCTTTGCCCTGCACTGGCTCATCTTTCACGCCGAGGATCGACTCACACCACGGTGGCACGTGGGACAGCCCTGTGGGAAAGCCTCGAGGGAAAGCCTCGAGGGAAAACCACAGATCCTTTGATCCAGGCCACGGGAAGCGTGACATTGCTGCTACAGCCTGGAAGGAAAGCGCACGTGCATGCCCCCACTCGAGACGAGGCCTGACTCCCCTGGGGAGACTCCAGAAGTACCCAAAGATCCATGTCAGCCCCTGAGAGGAATCCTCGGTTCCGGCCCTGACTCCACACAATGTTTTTGGCCCCGGTATCGACGGGAGGGGAATCCCGAGAGGCCCCCTAGCAACTCGCATGGGGACTGGCCTCTCCTGAGGCCACCAGGGCGGGTCCCTGAGGTCCCCGTCATAACTCGAGAACACCTGCCGCAACTCGAGAAAATCCAGGAAGTTCTCCCTTCCAGGCGAGATGAGGCCTATTTCCGATGAGGCGTCTGGAGACTAATGACACCTAACCTCTGGAACTTCGAAAGGGTCTTTCACACCCTTGCTGCAACTCAAGAAGTTCACCGCCATACCCGTCTCCACTCGAGAGGAAGCACGATGGTCCCGCCCACATCCAGAGGAGCCCCGTTTCCCCCTCGTAGCTCGAGATGAGGGATCCTTTCCCTGCTTTCAACGGGAAAGAATTCCCGGCGTTCCCGTCGCATCTCAAGAGGAGGCACTCTCAACAGGAAAGGCGAGAGGAACTCCATGGTCATACCACCATTCCAAGAGTCCCCCAGATGTCTCAGTCCATTCCAGAGGATCCTCTTTGCCCTGCACTGGCTCATCTTTCACGCCGAGGATCGACTCACACCACGGTGGCACGTGGGACAACCCTGTGGGAAATCCTAGAGGGAAAGCCTCGAGGAAAAACCACAGATCCTTTGATCCACGAGACGGGAAGCGTGACATTCCTGCTACAGCCTGGAAGGAAAGCGCACGTGCATGCCCCCACTCGAGACGAGGCCTGACTCCCCTGGGGAGACTCCAGAAGTACCCAAAGATCCATGTCAGCACCTGAGAGGAATCCTCGGTTCCGGCCCTGACTCCACACAAGGTTTTTGGCCCCGGTATCGACGGGAGAGGAATCCCGAGAGGCCCCCTAGCAACTCGCATGGGGACTGGCCTCTCCTGAGGCCACCAGGGCGGGTCCCTGAGGTCCCCGTCGTAACTCGAGAACACCTGCCGCAACTCGAGAAAATCCAGGAAGTTCTCCCTTCCAGGCGAGATGAGGCCTATTTCCGATGAGGCGTCTGGAGACTAATGACACCTAACCTCTGGAACTTCGAAAGGGTCTTTCACACCCTTGCTGCAACTCAAGAAGTTCACCGCCATACCCATCTCCACTCGAGAGGAAGCACGATGGTCCCGCCCACATCCAGAGGAGCCCCGTTTCCCCCTCGTAGCTCGAGATGAGGGATCCTTTCCCTGGTTTCAACGGGAAAGAATTCCCGGCGTTCCCGTCGCATCTCAAGAGGAGGCACTCTCAACAGGAAAGGGGAGAGGAACTCCATGGTCGTACCATCATTCAAAGAGTCCCCCAGATGTCTCAGTCCATTCCAGAGCAACCTCTTTGCCCTGCACTGGCTCATCTTTCACGCCGAGGATCGACTCACACCACGGTGGCACGTGGGACAGCCCTGTGGGAAAGCCTCCAGGGAAAGCCTCGAGGGAAAATCACAGATCCTTTGATCCAGGCCACGGGAAGCGTGACATTGCTGCTACAGCCTGGAAGGAAAGCGCACGTGCATGCCCCCACTCGAGACGAGGCCTGACTCCCCTGGGGAGACTCCAGAAGTACCCAAAGATCCATGTCATCCCCTGAGAGGAATCCTCGGTTCCGGCCCTGACTCCACACAAGGTTTTTGGCCCCGGTATCGACGGGAGGGGAATCCCGAGAGGCCCCCTAGCAACTCGCATGGGGACTGGCCTCTCCTGAGGCCACCAGGGCGGGTCCCTGAGGTCCCCGTCGTAACTCGAGAATACCTGCTGCAACTCGAGAAAATCCATGAAGTTCTACCTTCCAGGCGAGATGAGGCCTATTTCCGATGAGGCGTCTGGAGACTAATAACACCTAACCTCTGGAACTTCCAAAGGGTCTTTCACACCCTTGCTGCAACTCAAGAAGTTCACCGCCATACCCGTCTCCACTCGAGAGGAAGCACGATGGTCCCGCCCACATCCAGAGGAGCCCCGTTTCCCCCTCGTAGCTCGAGATGAGGGATCCTTTCCCTGCTTTCAACGGGAAAGAATTCCCGGCGTTCCCGTCGCATCTCAAGAGGAGGCACTCTCAACAGGAAAGGCGAGAGGAACTCCATGGTCATACCACCATTCCAAGAGTCTCCCAGATGTCTCAGTCCATTCCAGAGGAACCTCTTTGCCCTGCACTGGCTCATCATTCACGCCGAGGATCGACTCACACCACGGTGGCACGTGGGACAGCCCTGTGGGAAAACCTCGAGGGAAAGCCTCGAGGGAAAACCACAGATCCTTTGATCCAGGCCACGGGAAGCGTGACATTGCTGCTACAGCCTGGAAGGAAAGCGCACGTGCATGCCCCCACTCGAGACGAGGCCTGACTCCCCTGGGGAGACTCCAGAAGTACCCAAAGATCCATGTCAGCCCCTGAGAGGAATCCTCGGTTCCGGCCCTGAATCCACACAAGGTTTTTGGCCCCGGTATCGACGGGAGAGGAATCCCCAGAGGCCCCCTAGCAACTCGCATGGGGACTGGCCTCTCCTGAGGCCACCAGGGCGGGTCCCTGAGGTCCCCGTCGTAACTCGAGAACACCTGCCGCAACTCGAGAAAATCCAGGAAGTTCTCCCTTCCAGGCGAGATGAGGCCTATTTCCGATGAGGCGTCTGGAGACTAATGACACCTAACCTCTGGAACTTCGAAAGGGTCTTTCACACCCTTGCTGCAACTCAAGAAGTTCACCGCCATACCTGTCTCCACTCGAGAGGAAGCACGATGGTCCCGCCCACATCCAGAGGAGCCCCGTTTCCCCCTCGTAGCTCGAGATGAGGGATCCTTTCCCTGCTTTCAACGGGAAAGAATTCCCGGCGTTCCCGTCGCATCTCAAGAGGAGGCACTCTCAACAGGAAAGGCGAGAGGAACTCCATGGTCGTACCACCATTCTAAGAGTCCCCCAGATGTCTCAGTCCATTCCAAAGCAACCTCTTTGCCCTGCACTGGCTCATCTTTCACGCCGAGGATCGACTCACACCACGGTGGCACGTGGGACAGCCCTGTGGGAATGCCTCGAGAGAAAGCCTCGAGGGAAAACCACAGATCCTTTGATCCAGGCCACGGGAAGCGTGACATTGCTGCTACAGCCTGGAAGGAAAGCGCACGTGCATGCCCCCACTCGAGACGAGGCCTGACTCCCCTGGGGAGACTCCAGAAGTACCCAAAGATCCATGTCAGCACCTGAGAGGAATCCTCGGTTCCGGCCCTGACTCCACACAAGGTTTTTGGCCCCGGTATCGACGGGAGGGGAATCCCGAGAGGCCCCCTAGCAACTCGCATGGGGACTGGCCTCTCCTGAGGCCACCAGGGCGGGTCCCTGAGGTCCCCGTCGTAACTCGAGAACACCTGCCGCAACTCGAGAAAATCCATGAAGTTCTCCCTTCCAGGCGAGATGAGGCCTATTTCCGATGAGGCGTCTGGAGACTAATGACACCTAACCTCTGGAACTTCGAAAGGGTCTTTCATACCCTTGCTGCAACTCAAGAAGTTCACCGCCATACCCGTCTCCACTCGAGAGGAAGCACGATGGTCCCGCCCACATCCAGAGGAGCCCCGTTTCCCCCTCGTAGCTCGAGATGAGGGATCCTTTCCCTGCTTTCAACGGGAAAGAATTCCCGGCGTTCCCGTCGCATCTCAAGAGGAGGCACTCTCAACAGGAAAGGCGAGAGGAACTCCATGGTCATACCACCATTCCAAGAGTCCCCCAGATGTCTCAGTCCATTCCAGAGGAACCTCTTTGCCCTGCACTGGCTCATCTTTCACGCCGAGGATCGACTCACACCACGGTGGCACGTGGGACAGCCCTGTGGGAAAACCTCGAGGGAAAGCCTCGAGGGAAAACCACAGATCCTTTGATCCAGGCCACGGGAAGCGTGACATTGCTGCTACAGCCTGGAAGGAAAGCGCACGTGCATGCCCCCACTCGAGACGAGGCCTGACTCCCCTGGGGAGACTCCAGAAGTACCCAAAGATCCATGTCAGCCCCTGAGAGGAATCCTCGGTTCCGGCCCTGAATCCACACAAGGTTTTTGGCCCCGGTATCGACGGGAGAGGAATCCCCAGAGGCCCCCTAGCAACTCGCATGGGGACTGGCCTCTCCTGAGGCCACCAGGGCGGGTCCCTGAGGTCCCCGTCGTAACTCGAGAACACCTGCCGCAACTCGAGAAAATCCAGGAAGTTCTCCCTTCCAGGCGAGATGAGGCCTATTTCCGATGAGGCGTCTGGAGACTAATGACACCTAACCTCTGGAACTTCGAAAGGGTCTTTCACACCCTTGCTGCAACTCAAGAAGTTCACCGCCATACTCGTCTCCACTCGAGAGGAAGCACGATGGTCCCGCCCACATCCAGAGGAGCCCCGTTTCCCCCTCGTAGCTCGAGATGAGGGATCCTTTCCCTGCTTTCAACGGGAAAGAATTCCCGGCGTTCCCGTCGCATCTCAAGAGGAGGCACTCTCAACAGGAAAGGCGAGAGGAACTCCATGGTCGTACCACCATTCTAAGAGTCCCCCAGATGTCTCAGTCCATTCCAGAGCAACCTCTTTGCCCTGCACTGGCTCATCTTTCACGCCGAGGATCGACTCACACCACGGTGGCACGTGGGACAGCCCTGTGGGAAAGCCTCGAGGGAAAGCCTCGAGGGAAAACCACAGATCCTTTGATCCAGGCCACGGGAAGCGTGACATTGCTGCTACAGCCTGGAAGGAAAGCGCACGTGCATGCCCCCACTCGAGACGAGGCCTGACTCCCCTGGGGAGACTCCAGAAGTACCCAAAGATCCATGTCAGCCCCTGAGAGGAATCCTCGGTTCCGGCCCTGACTCCACACAAGGTTTTTGGCCCCGGTATCGACGGGAGGGGAATCCCGAGAGGCCCCCTAGCAACTCGCATGGGGACTGGCCTCTCCTGAGGCCACCAGGGCGGGTCCCTGAGGTCCCCGTCGTAACTCGAGAACACCTGCCGCAACTCGAGAAAATCCATGAAGTTCTCCCTTCCAGGCGAGATGAGGCCTATTTCCGATGAGGCGTCTGGAGACTAATGACACCTAACCTCTGGAACTTCGAAAGGGTCTTTCACACCCTTGCTGCAACTCAAGAAGTTCACCGCCATACCCGTCTCCACTCGAGAGGAAGCACGATGGTCCCGCCCACATCCAGAGGAGCCCCGTTTCCCCCTCGTAGCTCGAGATGAGGGATCCTTTCCCTGCTTTCAACGGGAAAGAATTCCCGGCGTTCCCGTCGCATCTCAAGAGGAGACACTCTCAACAGGAAAGGCGAGAGGAACTCCATGGTCATACCACCATTCCAAGAGTCCCCCAGATGTCTCAGTCCATTCCAGAGGAACCTCTTTGCCCTGCACTGGCTCATCTTTCACGCCGAGGATCGACTCACACCACGGTGGCACGTGGGACAGCCCTGTGGGAAAACCTCGAGGGAAAGCCTCGAGGGAAAACCACAGATCCTTTGATCCAGGCCACGGGAAGCGTGACATTGCTGCTACAGCCTGGAAGGAAAGCGCACGTGCATGCCCCCACTCGAGACGAGGCCTGACTCCCCTGGGGAGACTCCAGAAGTACCCAAAGATCCATGTCAGCCCCTGAGAGGAATCCTCGGTTCCGGCCCTGAATCCACACAAGGTTTTTGGCCCCGGTATCGACGGGAGAGGAATGCCCAGAGGCCCCCTAGCAACTCGCATGGGGACTGGCCTCTCCTGAGGCCACCAGGGCGGGTCCCTGAGGTCCCCGTCGTAACTCGAGAACACCTGCCGCAACTCGAGAAAATCCAGGAAGTTCTCCCTTCCAGGCGAGATGAGGCCTATTTCCGATGAGGCGTCTGGAGACTAATGACACCTAACCTCTGGAACTTCGAAAGGGTCTTTCACACCCTTGCTGCAACTCAAGAAGTTCACCGCCATACTCGTCTCCACTCGAGAGGAAGCACGATGGTCCCGCCCACATCCAGAGGAGCCCCGTTTCCCCCTCGTAGCTCGAGATGAGGGATCCTTTCCCTGCTTTCAACGGGAAAGAATTCCCGGCGTTCCCGTCGCATCTCAAGAGGAGGCACTCTCAACAGGAAAGGCGAGAGGAACTCCATGGTCGTACCACCATTCTAAGAGTCCCCCAGATGTCTCAGTCCATTCCAGAGCAACCTCTTTGCCCTGCACTGGCTCATCTTTCACGCCGAGGATCGACTCACACCACGGTGGCACGTGTGACAGCCGTGTGGGAAAGCCTCGAGGGAAAGCCTCGAGGGAAAACCACAGATCCTTTGATCCAGGCCACGGGAAGCGTGACATTGCTGCTACAGCCTGGAAGGAAAGCGCACGTGCATGCCCCCACTCGAGACGAGGCCTGACTCCCCTGGGGAGACTCCAGAAGTACCCAAAGATCCATGTCAGCCCCTGAGAGGAATCCTCGGTTCCGGCCCTGACTCCACACAAGGTTTTTGGCCCCGGTATCGACGGGAGGGGAATCCCGAGAGGCCCCCTAGCAACTCGCATGGGGACTGGCCTCTCCTGAGGCCACCAGGGCGGGTCCCTGAGGTCCCCGTCGTAACTCGAGAACACCTGCCGCAACTCGAGAAAATCCAGGAAGTTCTCCCTTCCAGGCGAGATGAGGCCTATTTCCGATGAGGCGTCTGGAGACTAATGACACCTAAACTCTGGAACTTCGAAAGGGTCTTTCACACCCTTGCTGCAACTCAAGAAGTTCACCGCCATACCCGTCTCCACTCGAGAGGAAGCACGATGGTCCCGCCCACATCCAGAGGAGCCCCGTTTCCCCCTCGTAGCTCGAGATGAGGGATCCTTTCCCTGCTTTCAACGGGAAAGAATTCCCGGCGTTCCCGTCGCATCTCAAGAGGAGGCACTCTCAACAGGAAAGGGGAGAGGAACTCCATGGTCATACCACCATTCCAAGAGTCCCCCAGATGTCTCAGTCTATTCCAGAGGAACCTCTTTGCCCTGCACTGGCTCATCTTTCACGCCGAGGATCGACTCACACCACGGTGGCACGTGGGACAGCCCTGTGGGAAATCCTAGAGGGAAAGCCTCGAGGAAAAACCACAGATCCTTTGATCCACGAGACGGGAAGCGTGACATTCCTGCTACAGCCTGGAAGGAAAGCGCACGTGCATGCCCCCACTCGAGACGAGGCCTGACTCCCCTGGGGAGACTCCAGAAGTACCCAAAGATCCATGTCAGCCCCTGAGAGGAATCCTCGGTTCCGGCCCTGACTCCACACAAGGTTTTTGGCCCCGGTATCGACGGGAGGGGAATCCCGAGAGGCCCCCTAGCAACTCGCATGGGGACTGGCCTCTCCTGAGGCCACCAGGGCGGGTCCCTGAGGTCCCCGTCGTAACTCGAGAACACCTGCCGCAACTCGAGAAAATCCATGAAGTTCTCCCTTCCAGGCGAGATGAGGCCTATTTCCGATGAGGCGTCTGGAGACTAATGACACCTAACCTCTGGAACTTCGAAAGGGTCTTTCACACCCTTGCTGCAACTCAAGAAGTTCACCGCCATACCCGTCTCCACTCGAGAGGAAGCACGATGGTCCCGCCCACATCCAGAGGAGCCCCGTTTCCCCCTCGTAGCTCGAGATGAGGGATCCTTTCCCTGCTTTCAACGGGAAAGAATTCCCGGCGTTCCCGTCGCATCTCAAGAGGAGACACTCTCAACAGGAAAGGCGAGAGGAACTCCATGGTCATACCACCATTCCAAGAGTCCCCCAGATGTCTCAGTCCATTCCAGAGGAACCTCTTTGCCCTGCACTGGCTCATCTTTCACGCCGAGGATCGACTCACACCACGGTGGCACGTGGGACAGCCCTGTGGGAAAACCTCGAGGGAAAGCCTCGAGGGAAAACCACAGATCCTTTGATCCAGGCCACGGGAAGCGTGACATTGCTGCTACAGCCTGGAAGGAAAGCGCACGTGCATGCCCCCACTCGAGACGAGGCCTGACTCCCCTGGGGAGACTCCAGAAGTACCCAAAGATCCATGTCAGCCCCTGAGAGGAATCCTCGGTTCCGGCCCTGACTCCACACAAGGTTTTTGGCCCCGGTATCGACGGGAGGGGAATCCCGAGAGGCCCCCTAGCAACTCGCATGGGGACTGGCCTCTCCTGAGGCCACCAGGGCGGGTCCCTGAGGTCCCCGTCGTAACTCGAGAACACCTGCCGCAACTCGAGAAAATCCATGAAGTTCTCCCTTCCAGGCGAGATGAGGCCTATTTCCGATGAGGCGTCTGGAGACTAATGACACCTAACCTCTGGAACTTCGAAAGGGTCTTTCACACCCTTGCTGCAACTCAAGAAGTTCACCGCCATACCCGTCTCCACTCGAGAGGAAGCACGATGGTCCCGCCCACATCCAGAGGAGCCCCGTTTCCCCCTCGTAGCTCGAGATGAGGGATCCTTTCCCTGCTTTCAACGGGAAAGAATTCCCGGCGTTCCCGTCGCATCTCAAGAGGAGACACTCTCAACAGGAAAGGCGAGAGGAACTCCATGGTCATACCACCATTCCAAGAGTCCCCCAGATGTCTCAGTCCATTCCAGAGGAACCTCTTTGCCCTGCACTGGCTCATCTTTCACGCCGAGGATCGACTCACACCACGGTGGCACGTGGGACAGCCCTGTGGGAAAACCTCGAGGGAAAGCCTCGAGGGAAAACCACAGATCCTTTGATCCAGGCCACGGGAAGCGTGACATTGCTGCTACAGCCTGGAAGGAAAGCGCACGTGCATGCCCCCACTCGAGACGAGGCCTGACTCCCCTGGGGAGACTCCAGAAGTACCCAAAGATCCATGTCAGCCCCTGAGAGGAATCCTCGGTTCCGGCCCTGAATCCACACAAGGTTTTTGGCCCCGGTATCGACGGGAGAGGAATCCCCAGAGGCCCCCTAGCAACTCGCATGGGGACTGGCCTCTCCTGAGGCCACCAGGGCGGGTCCCTGAGGTCCCCGTCGTAACTCGAGAACACCTGCCGCAACTCGAGAAAATCCAGGAAGTTCTCCCTTCCAGGCGAGATGAGGCCTATTTCCGATGAGGCGTCTGGAGACTAATGACACCTAACCTCTGGAACTTCGAAAGGGTCTTTCACACCCTTGCTGCAACTCAAGAAGTTCACCGCCATACTCGTCTCCACTCGAGAGGAAGGACGATGGTCCCGCCCACATCCAGAGGAGCCCCGTTTCCCCCTCGTAGCTCGAGATGAGGGATCCTTTCCCTGCTTTCAACGGGAAAGAATTCCCGGCGTTCCCGTCGCATCTCAAGAGGAGGCACTCTCAACAGGAAAGGCGAGAGGAACTCCATGGTCGTACCACCATTCTAAGAGTCCCCCAGATGTCTCAGTCCATTCCAGAGCAACCTCTTTGCCCTGCACTGGCTCATCTTTCACGCCGAGGATCGACTCACACCACGGTGGCACGTGGGACAGCCCTGTGGGAAAGCCTCGAGGGAAAGCCTCGAGGGAAAACCACAGATCCTTTGATCCAGGCCACGGGAAGCGTGACATTGCTGCTACAGCCTGGAAGGAAAGCGCACGTGCATGCCCCCACTCGAGACGAGGCCTGACTCCCCTGGGGAGACTCCAGAAGTACCCAAAGATCCATGTCAGCCCCTGAGAGGAATCCTCGGTTCCGGCCCTGACTCCACACAAGGTTTTTGGCCCCGGTATCGACGGGAGGGGAATCCCGAGAGGCCCCCTAGCAACTCGCATGGGGACTGGCCTCTCCTGAGGCCACCAGGGCGGGTCCCTGAGGTCCCCGTCGTAACTCGAGAACACCTGCCGCAACTCGAGAAAATCCATGAAGTTCTCCCTTCCAGGCGAGATGAGGCCTATTTCCGATGAGGCGTCTGGAGACTAATGACACCTAACCTCTGGAACTTCGAAAGGGTCTTTCACACCCTTGCTGCAACTCAAGAAGTTCACCGCCATACCCGTCTCCACTCGAGAGGAAGCACGATGGTCCCGCCCACATCCAGAGGAGCCCCGTTTCCCCCTCGTAGCTCGAGATGAGGGATCCTTTCCCTGCTTTCAACGGGAAAGAATTCCCGGCGTTCCCGTCGTATCTCAAGAGGAGACACTCTCAACAGGAAAGGCGAGAGGAACTCCATGGTCATACCACCATTCCAAGAGTCCCCCAGATGTCTCAGTCCATTCCAGAGGAACCTCTTTGCCCTGCACTGGCTCATCTTTCACGCCGAGGATCGACTCACACCACGGTGGCACGTGGGACAGCCCTGTGGGAAAACCTCGAGGGAAAGCCTCGAGGGAAAACCACAGATCCTTTGATTCAGGCCACGGGAAGCGTGACATTGCTGCTACAGCCTGGAAGGAAAGCGCACGTGCATGCCCCCACTCGAGACGAGGCCTGACTCCCCTGGGGAGACTCCAGAAGTACCCAAAGATCCATGTCAGCCCCTGAGAGTAATCCTCGGTTCCGGCCCTGAATCCACACAAGGTTTTTGGCCCCGGTATCGACGGGAGAGGAATCCCCAGAGGCCCCCTAGCAACTCGCATGGGGACTGGCCTCTCCTGAGGCCACCAGGGCGGGTCCCTGAGGTCCCCGTCGTAACTCGAGAACACCTGCCGCAACTCGAGAAAATCCAGGAAGTTCTCCCTTCCAGGCGAGATGAGGCCTATTTCCGATGAGGCGTCTGGAGACTAATGACACCTAACCTCTGGAACTTCGAAAGGGTCTTTCACACCCTTGCTGCAACTCAAGAAGTTCACCGCCATACCCGTCTCCACTCGAGAGGAAGCACGATGGTCCCGCCCACATCCAGAGGAGCCCCGTTTCCCCCTCGTAGCTCGAGATGAGGGATCCTTTCCCTGCTTTCAACGGGAAAGAATTCCCGGCGTTCCCGTCGCATCTCAAGAGGAGGCACTCTCAACAGGAAGGGCGAGAGGAACTCCATGGTCATACCACCATTCCAAGAGTCCCCCAGATGTCTCAGTCTATTCCAGAGGAACCTCTTTGCCCTGCACTGGCTCATCTTTCACGCCGAGGATCGACTCACACCACGGTGGCACGTGGGACAGCCCTGTGGGAAATCCTAGAGGGAAAGCCTCGAGGAAAAACCACAAATCCTTTGATCCACGAGACGGGAAGCGTGACATTCCTGCTACAGCCTGGAAGGAAAGCGCACGTGCATGCCCCCACTCGAGACGAGGCCTGACTCCCCTGGGGAGACTCCAGAAGTACCCAAAGATCCATGTCAGCACCTGAGAGGAATCCTCGGTTCCAGCCCTGACTCCACACAAGGTTTTTGGCCCCGGTATCGACGGGAGAGGAATCCCGAGAGGCCCCCTAGCAACTCGCATGGGGACTGGCCTCTCCTGAGGCCACCAGGGCGGATCCCTGAGGTCCCCGTCGTAACTCGAGAACACCTGCCGCAACTCGAGAAAATCCAGGAAGTTCTCCCTTCCAGGCGAGATGAGGCCTATTTCCGATGAGGCGTCTGGAGACTAATGACACCTAACCTCTGGAACTTCGAAAGGGTCTTTCACACCCTTGTTACAACTCAAGAAGTTCACCGCCATACCCATCTCCACTCGAGAGGAAGCACGATGGTCCCGCCCACATCCAGAGGAGCCCCGTTTCCCCCTCGGAGCTCGAGATGAGGGATCCTTTCCCTGCTTTCAACGGGAAAGAATTCCCGGCGTTCCCGTCGCATCTCAAGAGGAGGCACTCTCAACAGGAAAGGCGAGAGGAACTCCATGGTCGTACCACCATTCTAAGAGTCCCCCAGATGTCTCAGTCCATTCCAGAGGAACCTCTTTGCCCTACACTGGCTCATCTTTCACTCCTAGCATCGACTCACACCAGGTGGCACATGGGACAGCCCTGTGGGAAAGCCTCGAGGGAAAGCCTCGAGGGAAAACCACAGATCCTTTGATCCAGGCCACGGGAAGCGTGACATTGCTGCTACAGCCTGGAAGGAAAGCGCACGTACCTGTCCCCACTCGAGACGAGGCCTGACTCCCCTGGGGAGACTCCAGAAGTACCCAAAGATCCATGTCAGCCCCAGAGAGGAAACCTCTGTTCTGGCCCTGACTCCACACAAGGTTTTTGGTCCCGGTATCGACGGGAGAGGAATCCCAGAGTCCCCTTAGCAACTCGCATGGGGATTGTCCTCTCCTGAGGCCACCAGGGCTGGTCCCTGAGGTCCCCGTCGTAACTCGAGAACACCTGCCGCAACTCGAGAAAATCCAGGAAGTTCTCCCTTCCAGGCGAGATGAGGCCTATTTCCGATGAGGCGTCTGGAGACTAATGATACCTAACCTCTGGAACTTCGAAAGGGTCTTTCACTCCCTTGCTGCAACTCAAGAAGTTCTCTGCCATACCCGTCTCCACTCGAGAGGAAGCACGATGGTCCCGCCCACATCCAGAGGAGCCCCGTTTCCCCCTCGTAGCTCGAGATGAGGGATCCTTTCCCTGCTTTCAACGGGAAAGAATTCCCGGCGTTCCCGTCGCATCTCAAGAGGAGGCACTCTCAACAGGAAAGGCGAGAGGAACTCCATGGTCGTACCACCATTCCAAGAGTCCCCCAGATGTCTCAGTCCATTCCAGAGGAACCTCTTTGCCCTGCACTGGCTCATCTTTCACGCCGAGGATCGACTCACACCACGGTGGCACGTGGGACAGCCCTGTGGGAAAGCCTCGAGAGAAAGCCTCGAGGGAAAACCACAGATCCTTTGATCCACGCGACGGGAAGCGTGACATTGCTGCTACAGCCTGGAAGGAAAGCGCACGTGCATGCCCCCACTCGAGACGAGGCCTGACTCCCCTGGGGAGAGTTCAGAAGTACCCAAAGATCCATGTCAGCCCCTGAGAGGAATCCTCGGTTCCGGCCCTGACTCCACACAAGGTTTTTGGCCCCGGTATCGATGGAAGAGGAATCCCGAGAGGCCCCCTAGCAACTCGCATGGGGACTGGCCTCTCCTGAGGCCACCAGGGCGGGTCCCTGAGGTCCCCGTCGTAACTCGAGCACACCTGCCGTAACTCGAGAAAATCCAGGAAGTTCTCCCTTCCAGGCGAGATGAGGCCTATTTCCGATGAGGCGTCTGGAGACTAATGACACCTAACCTCTGGAACTTCGAAAGGGTCTTTCACACCCTTGCTGCAACTCAAGAAGTTCACCACCATACCCGTCTCCACTCGAGAGGAAGCACGATGGTCCCGCCCACATCCAGAGGAGCCCCGTTTCCCCCTCGTAGCTCGAGATGAGGGATCCTTTCCCTGCTTTCAACGGGAAAGAATTCCCGGCGTTCCCGTCGCATCTCAAGAGGAGGCACTCTCAACAGGAAAGGCGAGAGGAACTCCATGGTCGTACCACCATTCCAAGAGTCCCCCAGATCTCTCAGTCCATTCCTGAGGAACCTCTTTGCCCTGCACTGGCTCATCTTTCACGCCGAGGATCGACTCACACCAGGGTGGCACGTGGGACAGCCCTGTGGGAAAGCCTCGAGGGAAAGCCTCGAGGGAAAACCACAGATCCTTTGATCCAGGCCACGGGAAGCATGACATTGCTGCTACAGCCTGGAAGGAAAGCGCACGTGCATGCCCCCACTCGAGACGAGGCCTGACTCCCCTGGGGAGACTCCAGAAGTACCCAAAGATCCATGTCAGCCCCTGAGAGGAATCCTCGGTTCCGGCCCTGACTCCACACAAGGTTTTTGGCCCCGGTATCGACGGGAGAGGAATCCCGAGAGGCCCCCTAGCAACTCGCATGGGGACTGGCCTCTCCTGAGGCCACCAGGGCGGGTCCCTGAGGTCCCCATCGTAACTCCAGAACACCTGCCGCAACTCGAGAAAATCCAGGAAGCTCTCCCTTCCAGGCGAGATAAGGCCTATTTCCGATGAGGCGTCTAGAGACTAATGACACCTAACCTCTGGAACTTCGAAAGGGTCTTTCACACCCTTGCTGCAACTCAAGAAGTTCACCGCCATACCTGTCTCCACTCGAGAGGAAGCACGATGGTCCCGCCCACATCCAGAGGAGCCCCGTTTCCCCCTCGTAGCTCGAGATGAGGGATCCTTTCCCTGCTTTCAACGGGAAAGAATTCCCGGCGTTCCCGTCGCATCTCAAGAATAGGCACTCTCAACAGGAAAGGCGAGAGGAACTCCATGGTCGTACCACCATTCCAAGAGTCCCCCAGATGTCTCAGTCCATTCCAGAGGAACCTCTTTGCCCTGCACTGGCTCATCTTTCACGACGAGGATCGACTCACACCACGGTGGCACGTGGGACAGCCCTGTGGGAAAGCCTCGAGGGAAAGCCTCGAGGGAAAACCACAGATCCTTTGCTCCAGGCCACGGGAAGCGTGACATTGCTGCTACAGCCTGGAAGGAAAGCGCACGTACCTGTCCCCACTCGAGACGAGGCCTGACTCCCCTGGGGAGACTCCAGAAGTACCCAAAGATCCATGTCAGCCCCAGAGAGGAAACCTCGGTTCTGGCCCTGACTCCACACAAGGTTTTTGGTCCCGGTATCGACGGGAGAGGAATCCCAGAGTCCCCTTAGCAACTCGCATGGGGATTGTCCTCTCCTGAGGCCACCAGGGCTGGTCCCTGAGGTCCCCGTCGTAACTCGAGAACACCTGCCGCAACTCGAGAAAATCCAGGAAGTTCTCCCTTCCAGGCGAGATGAGGCCTATTTCCGATGAGGCGTCTGGAGACTAATGATACCTAACCTCTGGAAATTCGAAAGGGTCTTTCACTCCCTTGCTGCAACTCAAGAAGTTCTCTGCCATACCCGTCTCCACTCGAGAGGAAGCACGATGGTCCCGCCCACATCCAGAGGAGCCCCGTTTCCCCCTCGTAGCTCGAGATGAGGGATCCTTTCCCTGCTTTCAACGGGAAAGAATTCCCGGCGTTCCCGTCGCATCTCAAGTGGAGGCACTCTCAACAGGAAAGGCGAGAGGAACTCCATGGTCGTACCACCATTCCAAGAGTCCCCCAGATGTCTCAGTCCATTCCAGAGGAACCTCTTTGCCCTGCACTGGCTCATCTTTCACGCCGAGGATCGACTCACACCACGGTGGCACGTGGGACAGCCCTGTGGGAAAGCCTCGAGAGAAAGACTCGAGGGAAAACCACAGATCCTTTGATCCACGCGACGGGAAGCGTGACATTGCTGCTACAGCCTGGAAGGAAAGCGCACGTGCATGCCCCCACTCGAGACGAGGCCTGACTCCCCTGGGGAGACTCCAGAAATACCCAAAGTTCCATGTCACCCCTGAGAGGAAACCTCGGTTCCGGCCCTGACTCCACACAAGGTTTTTGGCCCCGGTATCGACGGGAGAGGAATCCTGAGAGGCCCCCTAGCAACTCCCATGGGGACTGGCCTTTCCTGAGGCCACCATGGCGGGTCCCTGAGGTCCCCGTCGTAACTCGAGAACACCTGCCGCAACTCGAGAAAATCCAGGAAGTTCTCCCTTCCAGGCGAGATGAGGCCTATTTCCAATGAGGCGTCTGGAGACTAATGACACCTAACCTCTGGAACTTCGAAAGGGTCTTTCACACCCTTGCTGCAACTCAAGAAGTTCACCGCCATACCCGTCTCCACTCGAGAGGAAGCACGATGGTCCCGCCCACATCCAGAGGAGCCCCGTTTCCCCCTCGGAGCTCGAGATGAGGGATCCTTTCCCTGCTTTCAACGGGAAAGAATTCCCGGCGTTCCCGTCGCATATCAAGAGGAGGCACTCTCAACAGAAAAGGTGATAGAAACTCCATGGTCGTACCACCATTCCAAGAGTCCCCCAGATGTCTCAGTCCATTCCAGAGGAACCTCTTTGCCTGCACTGGCTTATCTTTCACGCCGAGGATCGACTCACACCACTGTGGCACGTGGGACAGCCATGTGGCAAAGCCTCGAGGGAAAGCCTCGAGGGAAAACCACAGATCCTTTGATCCACGCGACGGGAAGCGTGACATTGCTGCTACAGCCTGGAAGGAAAGCGCACGTGCATGCCCCCACTCGAGACGAGGCCTGACTCCCCTAGGGAGACTCCAGAAGTACCCAAAGATCCATGTCACCCCTGAGAGGAAACCTCGTTTCCGGCCCTGACTCCACACAAGGTTTTTGGCCCCGGTATCGACGGGAGAGGAATCCTGAGAGGCCCCCTAGCAACTCGCATGTGGACTGGCCTTTCCTGAGGCCACCATGGCGTGTCCCTGAGGTCCCCGTCGTAACTCGAGAACACCTGCCGCAACTCGAGAAAATCCAGGAAGTTCTCCCTTCCAGCCGAGATGAGGCCTATTTCCGATGAGGCGTCTGGAGACTAATGACACCTAACCTTTGGAACTTCGAAAGGGTCTTTCACACCCTTGCTGCTACTCAAGAAGTTCACCGCCATACCCGTCTCCACTCGAGAGGAAGCACGATGGTCCCGCCCACATCCAGAGGAGCCCCGTTTCCCCCTCGTAGCTCGAGATGAGGGATCCTTTCCCTGCTTTCAACGGGAAAGAATTCCCGGCGTTCCCGTCGCATCTCAAGAGGAGGCACTCTCAACAGGAAAGGCGAGAGGAACTCCATGGTCGTACCACCATTCCAAGAGTCCCCCAGATGTCTCAGTCCATTCCAGAGGAACCTCTTTGCCCTGCACTGGCTCATCATTCACGCCGAGGATCGACTCACACCACGGTGGCACGTGGGACAGCCCTGTGGCAAAGCCTCGAGGGAAAGCCTCGAGGGAAAACCACAGATCCTTTGATCCACGCAACGGGAAGCGTGACATTGCTGCTACAGCCTGGAAGAAAAGCGCTCGTGCATGCCCCCACTCGAAACGAGGCCTGACTCCAGTGGGGAGACTCCAGAAGTACCCAAAGATCCATGTCAGCCCCTGAGAGGAATCCTCGGTCCCGGCCCTGACTCCACTCAAGGTTCTTGGCCCCGGTATCGACGGGAGAGGAATCCCGAGAGGCCCCCTAGCAACTCGCATGGGGACTGGCCTCTCCTGAGGCCACCAGGGCGGGTCCCTGAGGTCCCCGTCGTAACTCGAGAACACCTGCCGCAACTCGAGAAAATCCAGGAAGTTCTCCCTTCCAGGTCAGATGAGGCCTATTTCCAATGAGGCGTCTGGAGACTAATGACACCTAACCTCTGGAACTTCGAAAGGGTCTTTCACACCCTTGCTGCTACTCAAGAAGTTCACCGCCATACCCGTCTCCACTCGAGAGGAAGCACGATGGTCCCGCCCACATCCAGAGGAGCCCCGTTTCCCCCTCGTAGCTCGAGATGAGGGATCCTTTCCCTGCTTTCAACGGGAAAGAATTCCCGGCGTTCCCGTCGCATCTCAAGAGGAGGCACTCTCAACAGGAAAGGCGAGAGGAACTCCATGGTCGTACCACCATTCCAAGAGTCCCCCAGATGTCTCAGTCCATTCCAGAGGAACCTCTTTGCCCTGCACTGGCTCATCTTTCACGCCGAGGATCGACTCACACCACGGTGGCACGTGGGACAGCCCTGTGGGAAAGCCTCGAGGGAAAACCACAGATCCTTTGATCCACGCGACGGGAAGCGTGACATTGCTGCTACAGCCTGGAAGGAAAGCGCACGTGCATGCCCCCACTCGAGACGAGGCCTGACTCCCCTGGGGAGACTCCAGAAATACCCAAAGATCCATGTCACCCCTGAGAGGAAACCTCGGTTCCGGCCCTGACTCCACACAAGGTTTTTGGACCCGGTATCGACGGGAGAGGAATCCTGAGAGGCCCCCTAGCAACTCGCATGGGGACTGGCCTTTCCTGAGGCCACCAGGGCGGTTCCCTGAGGTCCCCGTCGTAACTCGAGAACACCTGCCGCAACTCGAGAAAATCCAGGATGTTCTCCCTTCCAGGCGAGATGAGGCCTATTTCCAATGAGGCGTCTGGAGACTAATGACACCTAACCTCTGGAACTTAGAAAGGGTCTTTCACACCCTTGCTGCAACACAAGAAGTTCACCGCCATACCCGTCTCCACTCGAGAGGAAGCACGATGGTCCCGCCCACATCCAGAGGAGCCCCGTTTCCCCTCGTAGCTCGAGATGAGGGATCCTTTCCCTGCTTTTAACGGGAAAGAATTCCCGGCATTTCCGTCGCATCTCAATAGGAGGCACTCTCAACAGGAAAGGCGAGAAGAACTCCATGGTCGTACCACCATTCCAAGAGTCCCCCAGATGTCTCAGTCCATTCCAGAGGAACCTCTTTGCCCTGCACTGGATAATCTTTCACGCCGAGGATCGACTCACACCACGGCGGCACGTGGGACAACCCTGTGGGAAAGCCTCGAGGGAAAGCCTCGAGGGAAAACCACAGATCCTTTGATCCACGCGAAGGTAAGCGTGACATTGCTGCTACAGCCTGGAAGAAAAGCGCTCGTGCATGCCCCCACTCGAAACGAGGCCTGACTCCAGTGGGGAGACTCCAGAAGTACCCAAAGATCCATGTCAGCCCCTGAGAGGAATCCTCGGTTCGGGCCCTGACTTCACACAAGGTTCTTGGCCCCGGTATCGACGGGAGAGGAATCCCGAGAGGCCCCCTAGCAACTCGCATAGGGACTGGCCTCTCCTGAGGCCACCAGGGCGGGTCCCTGAGGTCCCCGTCGTAACTCGAGAACACCTGCCGCAACTCGAGAAAATCCATGAAGTTCTCCCTTCCAGGCCAGATGAGGCCTATTTCCAATGAGGCGTCTGGAGACTAATTACACCTAACCTCTGGAACTTCGAAAGGGTCTTTCACACCCTTGCTGCTACTCAAGAAGTTCACCGCCATACCCGTCTCCACTCGAGAGGAAGCACGATGGTCCCGCCCACATCCAGAGGAGCCCCGTTACCCCCTCGTAGCTCGAGATGAGGGATCCTTTCCCTGCTTTCAACGGGAAAGAATTCCCGGCGTTCCCGTCGCATCTCAAGAGGAGGCACTCTCAACAGGAAAGGCGAGAGGATCTCCATGGTCGTACCACCATTCCAAGAGTCCCCCAGATGTCTCAGTCCATTCCAGAGGAACCTCTTTGCCCTGCACTGGCTCATCTTTCACGCCGAGGATCGACTCACACCACGGTGGAACGTGGGACAGCCCTGTGGGAAAGCCTCGAGGGAAAGCCTCGAGGGAAAACCACAGATCCTTTGATCCACGCGACGGGAAGCGTGACATTGCTGCTACAGCCTGGAAGGAAAGCGCACGTGCATGCCCCCACTCGAGACGAGGACTGACTCCCCTAGGGAGACTCCAGAAGTACCCAAAGATCCATGTCACACCTGAGAGGAAACCTCGTTTCCGGCCCTGACTCCACACAAGGTTTTTGGCCCCGGTATCGACGGGAGAGGAATCCTGAGAGGCCCCCTAGCAACTCGCATGGGGACTGGCCTTTCCTGAGGCCACCATGGCGGGTCCCTGAGGTCCCCGTCGTAACTCGAGAACACCTGCCGCAACTCGAGAAAATCTAGGGAGTTCTCCCTTCCAGCCGAGATGAGGCCTATTTCCGATGAGGCGTCTGGAGACTAATGACACCTAACCTCTGGAACTTCGAAAGGGTCTTTCACACCCTTGCTGCTACTCAAGAAGTTCACCGCCATACCCGTCTCCACTCGAGAGGAAGCACGATGGTCCCGCCCACATCCAGAGGAGCCCCGTTTCCCCCTCGTAGCTCGAGATGAGGGATCCTTTCCCTGCTTTCAACGGGAAAGAATTCCCGGCGTTCCCGTCGCATCTCAAGAGGAGGCACTCTCAACAGGAAAGGCGAGAGGAACTCCATGGTCGTACCACCATTCCAAGAGTCCCCCAGATGTCTCAGTCCATTCCAGAGGAACGTCTTTGCCCTGCACTGGCTCATCATTCACGCCGAGGATCGACTCACACCACGGTGGCACGTGGGACAGCCCTGTGGCAAAGCCTCGAGGGAAAGCCTCGAGGGAAAACCAC
The DNA here is from genome assembly GCF_032405125.1 of Capricornis sumatraensis. Taxonomy (NCBI): domain Eukaryota; kingdom Metazoa; phylum Chordata; class Mammalia; order Artiodactyla; family Bovidae; genus Capricornis; species Capricornis sumatraensis. The sequence continues at coordinate 3,216,051 of NW_027184616.1, read as the reverse complement.
AGATCCTTTGATCCACGCGACGGGAAGCGTGACATTGCTGCTACAGCCTGGAAGAAAAGCGCTCGTGCATGCCCCCACTCGAAACGAGGCCTGACTCCAGTGGGGAGACTCCAGAAGTACCCAAAGATCCATGTCAGCCCCTGAGAGGAATCCTCGGTCCCGGCCCTGACTCCACACAAGGTTCTTGGCCCCGGTATCGACGGGAGAGGAATCCCGAGAGGCCCCCTAGCAACTCACATGGGGACTGGCCTCTCCTGAGGCCACCAGGGCGGGTCCCTGAGGTCCCCGTCGTAACTCGAGAACACCTGCCGCAACTCGAGAAAATCCAGGAAGTTCTCCCTTCCAGGTCAGATGAGGCCTATTTCCAATGAGGCGTCTGGAGACTAATGACACCTAACCTCTGGAACTTCGAAAGGGTCTTTCACACCCTTGCTGCTACTCAAGAAGTTCACCGCCATACCCGTCTCCACTCGAGAGGAAGCACGATGGTCCCGCCCACATCCAGAGGAGCCCCGTTTCCCCCTCGTAGCTCGAGATGAGGGATCCTTTCCCTGCTTTCAACGGGAAAGAATTCCCGGCGTTCCCGTCGCATCTCAAGAGGAGGCACTCTCAACAGGAAAGGCGAGAGGAACTCCATGGTCGTACCACCATTCCAAGAGTCCCCCAGATGTCTCAGTCCATTCCAGAGGAACCTCTTTGCCCTGCACTGGCTCATCTTTCACGCCGAGGATCGACTCACACCACGGTGGCACGTGGGACAGCCCTGTGGGAAAGCCTCGAGGGAAAACCACAGATCCTTTGATCCACGCGACGGGAAGCGTGACATTGCTGCTACAGCCTGGAAGGAAAGCGCACGTGCGTGCCCCCACTCGAGACGAGGCCTGACTCCCCTGGGGAGACTCCAGAAATACCCAAAGTTCCATGTCACCCCTGAGAGAAAACCTCGGTTCCGGCCCTTACTCCACACAAGGTTTTTGGCCCCGGTATCGACGGGAGAGGAATCCTGAGAGGCCCCCTAGCAACTCGCATGGGGACTGGCCATTCCTGAGGCCACCATGGCGGGTCCCTGAGGTCCCCGTCGTAACTCGAGAACACCTGCCGCAACTCGAGAAAATCCAGGAAGTTCTCCCTTCCAGGCGAGATGAGGCCTATTTCCTATGAGGCGTCTGGAGACTAATGACACCTAACCTCTGGAACTTCGAAAGGGTCTTTCACACCCTTGCTGCTACTCAAGAATTTCACCGCCATACCCGTCTCCACTCAAGAGGAAGCACGATGGTCCCGCCCACATCCAGAGGAGCCCCGTTTCCCCCTCGTAGCTCGAGATGAGGGATCCTTTCCCTGCTTTCAACGGGAAAGAATTCCCGGCGTTCCCGTCGCATCTCAAGAGGAGGCACTCTCAACAGGAAAGGCGAGAAGAACTCCATGGTCGTACCACCATTCCAAGAGTCCCCCAGATGTCTCAGTCCATTCCAGAGGAACCTCTTTGCCCTGCACTGGCTCATCTTTCACTCCGAGGATCGACTCACACCACGGCGGCACGTGGGACAACCCTGTGGGAAAGCCTCGAGGGAAAGCCTAGAGGGAAAACCACAGATCCTTTGATCCACGCGACGAGAAGCGTGACATTGCTGCTACAGCCTGGAAGGAAAGCGCACGTGCATGCCCCCACTCGAGACGATGCCTCACTCCCCTGGGGAGACTCCAGAAGTACCCAAAGATCCATGTCAGCCCCTGAGAGGAATCCCCGGTTCCGGCCCTGACTTCACACAAGGTTTTTGGCCCCGGTATCGACGGGAGAGGGATCCTGAGAGGCCCCCTAGCAACTCGCATGGGGACTGGCCTTTCCTGAGGCCACCATGGCGGTTCCCTGAGGTCCCCGTCGTAACTCGAGAACACCTGCCGCAACTCGAGATAATCCAGGAAGTTCTCCCTTCCAGGCGAGATGAGGCCTATTTCCAATGAGGCGTCTGGAGACTAATGACACCTAACCTCTGGAACTTCGAAAGGGTCTTTCACACCCTTGCTGCAACTCAAGAAGTTCACCGCCATACCCGTCTCCACTCGAGAGGAAGCACGATGGTCCCGCCCACATCCAGAGGAGCCCCGTTTCCCCCTCGTAGCTCGAGATGAGGGATCCTTTCCCTGCTTTCAACGGGAAAGAATTCCCGGCGTTCCCGTCGCATCTCAAGAGGAGGCACTCTCAACAGGAAAGGCGAGAGGAACTCCATGGTCGTACCACCATTCCAAGAGTCCCCCAGATGTCTCAGTCCATTCCAGAGGAACCTCTTTGCCCTGCACTGGCTCATCTTTCACGCCGAGGATCGACTCACACCACGGTGGCACGTGTGACAGCCCTGTGGCAAAGCCTCGAGGGAAAACCACAGATCCTTTGATCCACGCGACGGGAAGCGTGACATTGCTGCTACAGCCTGGAAGGAAAGCACACGTGCATGCCCCCACTCGAGACGAGGCCTGACTCCCCTGGGGAGACTCCAGAAGTACCCAAAGATCCATGTCAGCCCCTGAGAGGAATCCTCGGTTCCGGCCCTGACTCCACACAAGGTTTTTGGCCCCGGTATCGACGGGAGAGGAATCCCGAGAGGCCCCGTAGCAACTCGCATGGGGACTGGCCTCTCCTGGGGCCACCAGGGCGGGTCCCTGAGGTCCCCGTCGTAATTCGAGAACACCTGCCGCAACTCGAGAAAATCCATGAAGTTCTCCCTTCCAGGCGAGATGAGGCCTATTTCCGATGAGGCGTCTGGAGACTAATGACACCTAACCTCTGGAATGTCGAGAGGGTCTTTCACACCCTTGCTGCAACTCAAGAAGTTCACCGCCATACCCGTCTCCACTCGAGAGGAAGCACGATGGTCCCGCCCACATCCACAGGAGCCCCGTTTCCCCCTCGTAGCTCGAGATGAGGGATCCTTTCCCTGCTTTCAACGGGAAAGAATTCCCGGCGTTCCCGTCGCATCTCAAGAGGAGGCACTCTCAACAGGAAAGGCGAGAGGAACTCCATGGTCGTACCACCATTCCAAGAGTCCCCCAGATGTCTCAGTCCATTCCAGAGGAACCTCTTTGCCCAGCAATGGCTCATCTTTCACGCCGAGGATCGACTCACACCACGGTGGCACGTGGGACAGCCCTGTGGGAAAGCCTCGAGGGAAAGCCTCGAGGGAAAACCACAAATCCTTTGATCCACGCGACGGGAAGCGTGACATTGCTGCTTCAGCCTGGAGGGAAAGCGCACGTGCATGCCCCCACTCGAGACGAGGCCTGACTCCCCTGGGGAGACTCCAGAAGTACCCAAAGATCCATGTCAGCCCCTGAGAGGAATCCTCGTTTCCGGCCCTGACTCCACACAAGGATTTGGCCCGGGTATCGACGGGAGAGAAATCCCGAGAGGCCACCTAGCAACTCGCTTGGGGACTGGCCTCTCCTGAGGCCACCAGGGCGGGTCCCTGAGGTCCCCATCGTAACTCGAGATCACCTGCCGCAACTCGAGAAAATCCAGGAAGTTCTCCCTTCCAGGCGAGATGAGGCCTATTTCCGATGAGGCGTCTAGAGACTAATGACACCTAAACTATGGAACTTCGAAAGGGTCTTTCACACCCTTGCTGCAACTCAAGTAGTTCACCGCCATACCCGTATCCACTCGAGAGGAAGCACGATGGTCCCGCCCACATCCAGAGGAGCCCCGCTTCCCCCTCGGAGCTCGAGATGAGGGATCCTTTCCCTGCTTTCAACGGGAAAGAATTCCCGGCGTTCCTGTCGCATCTCAAGAGGAGGCACTCTCAACAGGAAAGGCGAGAGGAACTCCATGGTCGTACCACCATTCCAAGAGTCCCCCAGATGTCTCAGTCCATTCCAGAGGAACCTCTTTGCCCTGCACTGGCTCATCTTTCACGCCGAGGATCGACTCACACCACGGTGGCACGTGGGACAGCCCTGTGGGAAAGCCTCGAGGGAAAGCCTCGAGGGAAAACCACAGATCCTTTGATCCACGCGACGGGAAGCGTGACAGTGCTGCTACAGCCTGGAAGAAAAGCGCTCGTGCATGCCCCCACTCGAAACGAGGCCTGACTCCAGTGGGGAGACTCCAGAAGTACCCAAAGATCCATGTCAGCCCCTGAGAGGAATCCTCGGTCCCGGCCCTGACTCCACACAAGGTTCTTGGCCCCGGTATCGACGGGAGAGGAATCCCGAGAGGCCCCCTAGCAACTCACATGGGGACTGGCCACTCCTGAGGCCACCAGGGCGGGTCCCTGAGGTCCCCGTCGTAACTCGAGAACACCTGCCGCAACTCGAGAAAATCCAGGAAGTTCTCCCTTCCAGGTCAGATGAGGCCTATTTCCAATTAGGCGTCTGGAGACTAATGACACCTAACCTCTGGAACTTCGAAAGGGTCTTTCACACCCTTGCTGCTACTCAAGAAGTTCACCGCCATACCCGTCTCCACTCGAGAGGAAGCACGATGGTCCCGCCCACATCCAGAGGAGCCCCGTTTCCCCCTCCTAGCTCGAGATGAGGGATCCTTTCCCTGCTTTCAACGGGAAAGAATTCCCGGCGTTCCCGTCGCATCTCAAGAGGAGGCACTCTCAACAGGAAAGGCGAGAGGAACTCCATGGTCGTACCACCATTCCAAGAGTCCCCCAGATGTCTCAGTCCATTCCAGAGGAACCTCTTTGCCCTGCACTGGCTCATCTTTCACGCCGAGGATCGACTCACACCACGGTGGCACGTGGGACAGCCCTGTGGGAAAGCCTCGAGGGAAAACCACAGATCCTTTGATCCACGCGACGGGAAGCGTGACATTGCTGCTACAGCCTGGAAGGAAAGCGCACGTGCGTGCCCCCACTCGAGACGAGGCCTGACTCCCCTGGGGAGACTCCAGAAATACCCAAAGTTCCATGTCACCCCTGAGAGAAAACCTCGGTTCCGGCCCTTACTCCACACACGGTTTTTGGCCCCGGTATCGACGGGAGAGGAATCCTGAGAGGCCCCCTAGCAACTCGCATGGGGACTGGCCATTCCTGAGGCCACCATGGCGGGTCCCTGAGGTCCCCGACGTAACTCGAGAACACCTGCCGCAACTCGAGAAAATCCAGGAAGTTCTCCCTTCCAGGCGAGATGAGGCCTATTTCCGATGAGGCGTCTGGAGACTAATGACACCTAACCTCTGGAACTTCGAAAGGGTCTTTCACACCCTTGCTGCTACTCAAGAAGTTCACCGCCATACCCGTCTCCACTCAAGAGGAAGCACGATGGTCCCGCCCACATCCAGAGGAGCCCCGTTTCCCCCTCGTAGCTCGAGATGAGGGATCCTTTCCCTGCTTTCAACGGGAAAGAATTCCCGGCGTTCCCGTCGCATCTCAAGAGGAGGCACTCTCAACAGGAAAGGCGAGAGGAACTCCATGGTCGTACCACCATTCCAAGAGTCCCCCAGATGTCTCAGTCCATTCCAGAGGAACCTCTTTGCCCTGCACTGGCTCATCTTTCACTCCGAGGATCGACTCACACCACGGTGGCAAGTGGGACAGCCCTGTGGGAAAGCCTCGAGGGAAAGCCTCGAGGGAAAACCACAGATCCTTTGATCCACGCGAAGGTAAGTGTGACATTGCTGCTACAGCCTGGAAGAAAAGCGCTCGTGCATGCCCCCACTTGAAACGAGGCCTGACTCCAGTGGGGAGACTCCAGAAGTACCCAAAGATCCATGTCAGCCCCTGAGAGGAATCCTCGGTTCCGGCCCTGACTCCAAACAAGGTTTTTGGCCCCGGTATCGACAGGAGAGGAATCCTGAGAGGCCCCCTAGCAACTCGCATGGGGACTGGCTTTTCCTGAGGCCACCAGGGCGGTTCCCTGAGGTCCCCGTCGTAACTCGAGAACACCTGCCGCAACTCGAGAAAATCCAGGATGTTCTCCCTTCCAGGCGAGATGAGGCCTATTTCCAATGAGGCGTCTGGAGACTAATGACACCTAACCTCTGGAACTTCGAAAGGGTCTTTCACACCCTTGCTGCAACACAAGAAGTTCACCGCCATACCCGTCTCCACTCGAGAGGAAGCACGATGGTCCCGCCCACATCCAGAGGAGCCCCGTTTCCCCTCATAGCTCGAGATGAGGGATCCTTTCCCTGCTTTTAACGGGAAAGAATTCCCGGCATTTCCGTCGCATCTCAAGAGGAGGCACTCTCAACAGGAAAGGCGAGAGGAACTCCATGGTCGTACCACCATTCCAAGAGTCCCCCAGATGTCTCAGTCCATTCCAGAGGAACCTCTTTGCCCTGCACTGGCTAATCTTTCACGCCGAGAATCGACTCACACCACGGCGGCACGTGGGACAACCCTGTGGGAAAGCCTCGAGGGAAAGCCTAGAGGGAAAACCACAGATCCTTTGATCCACGCGACGAGAAGCGTGACATTGCTGCTACAGCCTGGAAGGAAAGCGCACATGCATGCCCCCACTCGAGACGATGCCTCACTCCCCTGGGGAGACTCCAGAAGTACCCAAAAATCCATGTCAGCCCCTGAGAGGAATCCCCGGTTCCGGCCCTGACTTCACACAAGGTTTTTGGCCCCGGTATCGACGGGAGAGGAATCCTGAGAGGCCCCCTAGCAACTCGCATGGGGACTGGCCTTTCCTGAGGCCACCATGGCGGGTCCCTGAGGTCCCCGTCGTAACTCGAGAACACCTGCCGCAACTCGAGATAATCCAGGAAGTTCTCCCTTCCAGGCGAGATGAGGCCTATTTCCAATGAGGCGTCTGGAGACTAATGACACCTAACCTCTGGAACTTCGAAAGGGTCTTTCACACCCTTGCTGCAACTCAAGAAGTTCACCGCCATACCCGTCTCCACTCGAGAGGAAGCACGATGGTCCCGCCCACATCCAGAGGAGCCCCGTTTCCCCCTCGTAGCTCGAGATGAGGGATCCTTTCCCTGCTTTCAACGGGAAAGAATTCCCGGCGTTCCCGTCGCATCTCAAGAGGAGGCACTCTCAACAGGAAAGGCGAGAGGAACTCCATGGTCGTACCACCATTCCAAGAGTCCCCCAGATGTCTCAGTCCATTCCAGAGGAACCTCTTTGCCCTGCACTGGCTCATCTTTCACGCCGAGGATCGACTCACACCACGGTGGCACGTGTGACAGCCCTGTGGCAAAGCCTCGAGGGAAAACCACAGATCCTTTGATCCACGCGACGGGAAGTGTGACATTGCTGCTACAGCCTGGAAGGAAAGCGCACTTGCATGCCCCCACTCGAGACGAGTCCTGACTCCCCTAGGGAGACTCCAGAAGTACCCAAAGATCCATGTCACCCCTGAGAGGAAACCTCGGTTCCGGCCCTGACTCCACACAAGGTTTTTGGCCCCGGTATCGACGGGAGAGGAATCCTGAGAGGCCCCCTAGCAACTCGCATGGGGAATGGCCTTTCCTGAGGCCACCAGGGCGGGTCCCTGAGGTCCCCGTCGTAACTCGAGAACACCTGCCGCAACTCGAGAAAATCCAGGAAGTTCTCCCTTCCAGCCGAGATGAGGCCTATTTCCGATGAGGCGTCTGGAGACTAATGACACCTAACCTCTGGAACTTCGAAAGGGTTTTTCACACCCTTGCTGCTACTCAAGAAGTTCACCGCCATACCCGTCTCCACTCGAGAGGAAGCACGATGGTCCCGCCCACATCCAGAGGAGCCCCGTTTCCCCCTCGTAGCTCGAGATGAGGGATCCTTTCCCTGCTTTCAACGGGAAAGAATTCCCGGCGTTCCCGTCGCATCTCAAGAGGAGGCACTCTCAACAGGAAAGGCGAGAGGAACTCCATGGTCGTACCACCATTCCAAGAGTCCCCCAGATGTCTCAGTCCATTCCAGAGGAACTTCTTTGCCCTGCACTGGCTCATCTTTCACACCGAGGATCGACTCACACCACGGTGGCACATGGGACATCCCTGTGGCAAAGCCTCGAGGGAAAGCCTCGAGGGAAAACCACAGATCCTTTGATCCACGCGACGGGAAGCGTGACATTGCTGCTACAGCCTGGAAGGAAAGCGCACATGCATGCCCCCACTCGAGACGAGGCCTGACTCCCCTGGGGAGACTCCAGAAATACCCAAAGTTCCATGTCACCTCTGAGAGGAAACCTCGGTTCCGACCCTGACTCCACACAAGGTTTTTGGCCCCGGTATCGACGGGAGAGGAATCCTGAGAGGCCCCCTAGCAACTCGCATGGGGACTGGCCTTTCCTGAGGCCACCATGGCGGGTCCCTGAGGTCCCCGTCGTAACTCGAGAACACCTGCCGCAACTCGAGAAAATCCAGGAAGTTCTCCCTTCCAGGCGAGATGAGGCCTATTTCCGATGAGGCGTCTGGAGACTAATGACACCTAACCTCTGGAACTTCGAAAGGGTCTTTCACACCCTTGCTGCAACTCAAGAAGTTCACCGCCATACCCGTCTCCACTCGAGAGGAAGCACGATGGTCCCGCCCACATCCAGAGGAGCCCCGTTTCCCCCTCGTAGCTCGAGATGAGGGATCCTTTCCCTGCTTTCAACGGGAAAGAATTCCCGGCGTTCCCGTCGCATCTCAAGAGGAGGCACTCTCAACAGGAAAGGCGAGAGGAACTCCATGGTCGTACCACCATTCCAAGAGTCCCCCAGATGTCTCAGTCCATTCCAGAGGAACCTCTTTGCCCTGCACTGGCTCATCTTTCACGCCGAGGATCGACTCACACCACGGTGGCACGTGTGACAGCCCTGTGGGAAAGCCTCGAGGGAAAACCACAGATCCTTTGATCCACGCGACGGGAAGCGTGACATTGCTGCTACAGCCTGGACTGAAAGCGCACGTGCATGCCCCCACTCGTGACGAGTCCTGACTCCCCTAGGGAGACTCCAGAAGTACCCAAAGATCCATGTCACCCCTGAGAGGAAACCTCGGTTCCGGCCCTGACTCCACACAAGGTTTTTGGCCCCGGTATCGACGGGAGAGGAATCCTGAGAGGCCCCCTAGCAACTCGCATGGGGAATGGCCTTTCCTGAGGCCACCAGGGCGGGTCCCTGAGGTCCCCGTCGTAACTCGAGAACACCTGCCGCAACTCGAGAAAATCCAGGAAGTTCTCCCTTCCAGCCGAGATGAGGCCTATTTCCGATGAGGCGTCTGGAGACTAATGACACCTAACCTCTGGAACTTCGAAAGGGTCTTTCACACCCTTGCTGCTACTCAAGAAGTTCACCGCCATACCCGTCTCCACTCGAGAGGAAGCACGATGGTCCCGCCCACATCCAGAGGAGCCCCGTTTCCCCCTCGTAGCTCGAGATGAGGGATCCTTTCCCTGCTTTCAACGGGAAAGAATTCCCGGCGTTCCCGTCGCATCTCAAGAGGAGGCACTCTCAACAGGAAAGGCGAGAGGAACTCCATGGTCGTACTACCATTCCAAGAGTCCCCCAGATGTCTCAGTCCATTCCTGAGGAACCTCTTTGCCCTGCACTGGCTCATCTTTCACGCCGAGGATCGACTCACACCACGGTGGCACGTGGGACATCCCTGTGGCAAAGCCTCGAGGGAAAGCCTCGAGGGAAAACCACAGATCCTTTGATCCACGCGACGGGAAGCGTGACATTGCTGCTACAGCCTGGAAGGAAAGCGCACATGCATGCCCCCACTCGAGACGAGGCCTGACTCCCCTGGGGAGACTCCAGAAATACCCAAAGTTCCATGTCACCTCTGAGAGGAAACCTCGGTTCCGACCCTGACTCCACACAAGGTTTTTGGCCCCGGTATCGACGGGAGAGGAATCCTGAGAGGCCCCCTAGCAACTCGCATGGGGACTGGCCTTTCCTGAGGCCACCATGGCGGGTCCCTGAGGTCCCCGTCGTAACTCGAGAACACCTGCCGCAACTCGAGAAAATCCAGGAAGTTCTCCCTTCCAGGCGAGATGAGGCCTATTTCCGATGAGGCGTCTGGAGACTAATGACACCTAACCTCTGGAACTTCGAAAGGGTCTTTCTCACCCTTGCTGCAACTCAAGAAGTTCACCGCCATACCCGTCTCCACTCGAGAGGAAGCACGATGGTCCCGCCCACATCCAGAGGAGCCCCGTTTCACATTCGTAGCTCGAGATGAGGGATCCTTTCCCTGCTTTCAACGGGAAAGAATTCCCGGCGTTCCCGTCGCATCTCAAGAGGAGGCACTCTCAACAGGAAAGGCGAGAGGAACTCCATGGTCGTACCACCATTCCAAGAGTCCCCCAGATGTCTCAGTCCATTCCTGAGGAACCTCTTTGCCCTGCACTGGCTCATCTTTCACGCCGAGGATCGACTCACACCACGGTGGTACGTGGGACATCCCTGTGGCAAAGCCTCGAGGGAAAGCCTCGAGGGAAAACCACAGATCCTTTGATCCACGCGACGGGAAGCGTGACATTGCTGCTACAGCCTGGAAGGAAAGCGCACATGCATGCCCCCACTCGAGACGAGGCCTGACTCCCCTGGGGAGACTCCAGATATACCCAAAGTTCCATGTCACCTCTGAGAGGAAACCTCGGTTCCGACCCTGACTCCACACAAGGTTTTTGGCCCCGGTATCGACGGGAGAGGAATCCTGAGAGGCCCCCTAGCAACTCGCATGGGGACTGGCCTTTCCTGAGGCCACCATGGCTGGTCCCTGAGGTCCCCGTCGTAACTCGAGAACACCTGCCGCAACTCGAGAAAATCCAGGAAGTTCTCCCTTCCAGGCGAGATGAGGCCTATTTCCGATGAGGCGTCTGGAGACTAATGACACCTAACCTCTGGAACTTCGAAAGGGTATTTCACACCCTTGCTGCAACTCAAGAAGTTCACCGCCATACCCGTCTCCACTCGAGAGGAAGCACGATGGTCCCGCCCACATCCAGAGGAGCCCCGTTTCACATTCGTAGCTCGAGATGAGGGATCCTTTCCCTGCTTTCAACGGGAAAGAATTCCCGGCGTTCCCGTCGCATCTCAAGAGGAGGCACTCTCAACAGGAAAGGCGAGAGGAACTCCATGGTCGTACCACCATTCCAAGAGTACCCCAGATGTCTCAGTCCATTCCATAGGAACCTCTTTGCCCTGCACTGGCTCATCTTTCACGCCGAGGATCGACTCACACCACGGTGGCAAGTGGGACAGCCCTGTGGGAAAGCCTCGAGGGAAAGTCTCGAGGGAAAACCACAGATCCTTTGATTCACGCGACGAGAAGCGTGACATTGCTGCTACAGCCTGGAAGGAAAGCGCACGTGCATGCCCCCAATCGAGACGAGGCCTGACTCCCCTGGGGAGACTCCAGAAGTACCCAAAGATCCATGTCAGCCCCTGAGAGGAATCCCCGGTTCCGGCCCTGACTTCACAGAAGGTTTTTGGCCCCGGTATCGACGGGAGAGGAATCCTGAGAGGCCCCCTAGCAACTCGCATGGGGACTGGCCTTTCCTGAGGCCACCATGGCGGGTCCCTGAGGTCCCCGTCGTGACTCGAGAACTCCTGCCGCAACTCGAGAAAATCCAGGAAGTTCTCCCTTCCAGGCGAGATGAGGCCTATTTCCAATGAGGCGTCTGGAGAGTAATGACACCTAACCTCTGGAACTTCGAAAGGGTCTTTCACACCCTTGCTGCAACTCAAGAAGTTCACCGCCATACCCGTCTCCACTCGAGAGGAAGCACGATGGTCTCGCCCATATCCAGAGGAGCCCCGTTTCCCCCTCGTAGCTCGAGATGAGGGATCCTTTCCCTGCTTTCAACGGGAAAGAATTCCCGGCATTCCCCTCGCATCTCAAGAGGATGCACTCTCAACAGGAAAGGCGAGAGGAACTCTATGGTCGTACCACCATTCCAAGAATCCCCCAGATGTCTCAGTCCATTCCAGAGGAACCTCTTTGCCCTACACTGGCTCATCTTTCACGCCGAGGATCGACTCACACCACGGTGGCAAGTGGGACAGCACTGTGGGAAAGCCTCGAGGGAAAGCCTCGAGGGAAAACCACAGATCCTTTGATCCACGCGAAGGTAAGCGTGACATTGCTGCTACAGCCTGGAAGAAAAGCGCTCGTGCATGCCCCCACTCGAAACGAGGCCTGACTCCAGTGGGGAGACTCCAGAAGTACCCAAAGATACATGTCAGCCCCTGAGACGAACCCTCGGTTCCGGCCCTGACTCCAAACAAGGTTTTTGGCCCCGGTATCGACAGGAGAGGAATCCTGAGAGGCCCCCTAGCAACTCGCATGGGGACTGGCTTTTCCTGAGGCCACCAGGGCGGTTCCCTGAGGTCCCCGTCGTAACTCGAGAACACCTGCCGCAACTCGAGAAAATCCAGGATGTTCTCCCTTCCAGGCGAGATGAGGCCTATTTCCAATGAGGCGTATGGAGACTAATGACACCTAACCTCTGGAACTTCGAAAGGGTCTTTCACACCCTTGCTGCAACACAAGAAGTTCACCGCCATACCCGTCTCCACTTGAGAGGAAGCACGATGGTCCCGCCCACATCCAGAGGAGCCCCGTTTCCCCTCGTAGCTCGAGATGAGGGATCCTTTCCCTGCTTTTAACGGGAAAGAATTCCCGGCATTTCCGTCGCATCTCAAGAGGAGGCACTCTCAACAGGAAAGGTGAGAAGAACTCCATGGTCGTACCACCATTCCAAGAGTCCCCCAGATGTCTCAGTCCATTCCAAAGGAACCTCTTTGCCCTGCACTGGCTCATCTTTCACGCCGAGGATCGACTCACACCACGGCGGCACGTGGGACAACCCTGTGGGAAAGCCTCGAGGCAAAGCCTCGAGGGAAAACCACAGATCCTTTGATCCACGCGACGAGAAGCGTGACATTGCTGCTACAGCCTGGAAGGAAAGCGCACGTGCATGCCCCCACTCGAGACGAGGCCTCACTCCCCTGGGGAGACTCCAGAAGTACCCAAAGATCCATGTCACCCCTGAGAGGAATCCTCGGTTCCGGCCCTGACTCCACACAAGGATTTTGGCTCCGGTATCGACGGGAGAGGAATCCCGAGAGGCCCCCTAGCAACTCGCATGGGGACTGGCCGTTCCTGAGGCCACCAGGGCGGGTCCCTGAGGTCCCCGTCGTAACGCGAGAACACCTGCCGCATCTCGAGAAAATCCAGGAAGTTCTCCCTTCCAGGCGAGATGAAGCCTATTTCCGATGAGGCATCTGGAGACTAATGACACCTAACCTCTGGAACTTCGAAAGTGTCTTTCACACCCTTGCTGCAACTCAAGAAGTTCACCGCCATACCCGTCTCCACTCGAGAGGAAGCACGATGGTCCCGCCCACATCCAGAGGAGCCCCGTTTCCCCCTCGTAGCTCGAGATGAGGGATCCTTTCCCTGCTTTCAACGGGAAAGAATTCCCGGAGTTCCCGTCGCATCTCAAGAGGAGGCACTCTCAACAGAAAAGGCGATAGGAACTCCATGGTCGTACCACCATTCCAAGAGTCCCCCAGATGTCTCAGTCCATTCCAGAGGAACCTCTTTGCCCTGCACTGGCTCATCTTTCACGCCGAGGATCGACTCACACCACGGTGGCACGTGGGACAGCCCTGTGGGAAAGCCTCGAGGGAAAGCCTCGAGGGAAAACCACAGATCCTTTGATCCACGCGACGGGAAGTGTGACATTGCTGCTACAGCCTGGAAGGAAAGCGCACGTGCATGCCCCCACTCGAAACGAGGCCTGACTCCCCTGGGGAGACTCCAGAAGTACCCAAAGATCCATGTCAGCCCCTGAGAGGAATCCCCGGTTCCGGCCCTGACTTCACACAAGGTTTTTGGCCCCGGTATCGACGGGAGAGGAATCCTGAGAGGCCCCCTAGCAACTCGCATGGGGACTGGCCTTTCCTGAGGCCACCAGGGCGGGTCCCTGAGGTCCCCGTCGTAACTCGAGAACACCTGCCGCAACTCGAGAAAATCCAGCAAGTTCTCCCTTCCAGGCGAGATGAGGCCTATTTCCAATGAGGCGTCTGGAGACTAATGACACCTAACCTCTGGAACTTCGAAAGGGTCTTTCACACCCTTGCTGCAACTCAAGAAGTTCACCGCCATACCCGTCTCCACTCGAGAGGAAGCACGATGGTCCCGCCCATATCCAGAGGAGCCCCGTTTCCCCCTCGTAGCTCGAGATGTGGGATCCTTTCCCTGCTTTCAACGGGAAAGAATTCCCGGCATTCCCCTCGCATCTCAAGAGGAGGCACTCTCAACAGGAAAGGCGAGAGTAACTCTATGGTCGTACCACCATTCCAAGAATCCCCCAGATGTCTCAGTCCATTCCAGAGGAACCTCTTTGCCCTGCACTGTCTCATCTTTCACGCCGAGGATCGACTCACACCACGGTGGCAAGTGGGACAGCCCTGTGGGAAAGCCTCGAGGGAAAGCCTCGAGGGAAAACCACAGATCCTTTGATCCACGCGAAGGTAAGCGTGACATTGCTCCTACAGCCTGGAAGAAAAGCGCTCGTGCATGCCCCCACTCGAAACGAGGCCTGACTCCAGTGGGGAGACTCCAGAAGTACCCAAAGATCCATGTCAGCCCCTGAGACGAATCCTCGGTTCCGGCCCTGACTCCAAACAAGGTTTTTGGCCCCGGTATCGACAGAAGTGGAATACTGAGAGGCCCCCTAGCAACTCGCATGGGGACTGGCCTCTCCGGAGGCCACCAGGGCGGGTCCCTGAGGTCCCCATCGTAACTCGAGAACACCTGCCGCAACTCGCGAAAATCCAGGATGTTCTCCCTTCCAGGAGAGATGAGGCCTATTTCCAATGAGGCGTCTGGAGACTAATGACACCTAACCTCTGGAACTTCGAAAGGGTCTTTCACACCCTTGCTGCAACACAAGAAGTTCACCGCCATACCCGTCTCCACTCGAGAGTAAGCACGATGGTCCCGCCCACATCCAGAGGAGCCCCGTTTCCCCTCATAGCTCGAGATGAGGGATCCTTTCCCTGCTTTTAACGGGAAAGAATTCCCGGCATTTCCGTCGCATCTCAAGAGGAGGCACTCTCAACAGGAAAGGCGAGAAGAACTCCATGGTCGTACCACCATTCCAAGAGTCCCCCAGATGTCTCAGTCCATTCCAGAGGAAACTCTTTGCCCTGCACTGGCTCATCTTTCACGCCGAGGATCGACTCACACCACGGCGGCACGTGGGACAACCCTGTGGGAAAGCCTCGAGGCAAAGCCTCGAGGGAAAACCACAGATCCTTTGATCCACGCGACGAGAAGCGTGACATTGCTGCTACAGCCTGGAAGGAAAGCGCACGTGCGTGCCCCCACTCGAGACGAGGCCTCACTCCCCTGGGGAGACTCCAGAAGTACCCAAAGATCCATGTCACCCCTGAGAGGAATCCTCGGTTCCGGCCCTGACTCCACACAAGGTTTTTGGCCCCGGTATCGACGGGAGAGGAATCCCGAGAGGCCCCCTAGCAACTCGCATGGGGACTGGCCTTTCCTGAGGCCACCATGGCGGGTCCCTGAGGTCCCCGGCGTAACTCGAGAACACCTGCCGCAACTCGAGAAAATCCAGGAAGTTCTCCCTTCCAGGCGAGATGAGGCCTATTTCCAATGAGGCGTCTGGAGACTAATGACACCTAACCTCTGGAACTTCGAAAGGGTCTTTCACACCCTTGCTGCAACTCAAGAAGTTCACCGCCATACCCGTCTCCACTGGAGAGGAAGCACGATGGTCCCGCCCATATCCAGAGGAGTCCCGTTTCCCCCTCGTAGCTCGAGATGAGGGATCCTTTCCCTGCTTTCAACGGGAAAGAATTCCCGGCATTCCCGTCGCATCTCAAGAGGAGGCACTCTCAACAGGAAAGGCGAGAGGAACTCCATGGTCGTACCACCATTCCAAGAGTCCCCCAGATGTCTCAGTCCATTCCAGAGGAACCTCTCTGCCCTGCACTGGCTCATTTTTCACGCCGAGGATCGACTCACACCACGGTGGCACGTGGGACAGCCCTGTGGGAAAGCCTCGAGGGAAAGCCTCGAGGGAAAACCACAGATCCTTTGATCCACGCGACGTGAAGCGTGACATTGCTGCTACAGCCTGGAAGGAAAGCACACGTGCATGCCCCCACTCGAGACGAGGCCTGACTCCCCTGGGGAGACTCCAGAAGTACCCAAAGATCCATGTCAGCCCCTGAGAGGAATCCTCGGTTCGGGCCCTGACTCCACACAAGGTTCTTGGCCCCGGTATGGACGGGAGAGGAATCCCGAGAGGCCCCCTAGCAACTCGCATGGGGACTGGCCTCTCCTGAGGCCACCAGGGCGGGTCCCTGAGGTCCCCGTCGTAACTCGAGAACACCTGCCGCAACTCGAGAAAATCCAGGAAGTTCTCCCTTCCAGGCGAGATGAGGCCTATTTCCGATGAGGCGTCTGGAGACTAATGACACCTAACCTCTGGAATTTCGAAAGGTTCTTTCACACCCTTGCTGCAACTCAAGAAGTTCACCGCCATACCCGTCTCCACTCGAGAGGAAGCACGATGGTCCCGCCCACATCCACAGGAGCCCCGTTTCCCCCTCAGAGCTCGAGATGAGGGATCCTTTCCCTGCTTTCAACGGGAAAGAATTCCCGGCGTTCCCGTCGCATCTCAAGAGGAGGCACTCTCAACAGGAAAGGCGAGAGGAACTCCATGGTCGTACCACCATTGCAAGAGTCCCCCAGATGTCTCAGTCCATTCCAGAGGAACCTCTTTGCCCTGCACTGGCTCATCTTTCACGCCGAGGATCGACTCACACCACGGTGGCACGTGGGACAGCCCTGTGGGAAAGCCTCGAGGGAAAGCCTCGAGGGATAACCACAGATCCTTTGATCCACGCGACGGGAAGTGTGACATTGCTGCTACAGTCTGGAAGGAAAGCGCACGTGCATGCCCCCACTCGAGACGAGGCCTGACTCCCCTGGGGAGACTCAAGAAGTACTCAAAGATCCATGTCAGCCCCTGAGAGGAATCCTCGGTTCGGGCCCTGACTCCACACAAGGTTATTGGCCCCGGTATCGACGGGAGAGGAATCACGAGAGGCCCCCTAGCAACTCGCAAGGGGACTGGCCTCTCCTGAGGCCACCAGGGCGGGTCCCTGAGGTCCCCGTCGTAACTCGAGAACACCTGCCGCAACTCGAGAAAATCCAGGAAGTTCTCCCTTCCAGGTGAGATGAGGCCTATTTCCGATGAGGCGTCTGGAGACTAATGACACCTAACTTCTGGAATTTCGAAAGGGTCTTTCACACCCTTGCTGCAACTCAAGAAGTACACCGCCATACCCGTCTCCACTCGAGAGGAAGCACGATGGTCCCGCCCACATCCAGAGGAGCCCCGTTTCCCCCTCGTAGCTCGAGATGAGGGATCCTTTCCCTGCTTTCAACGGGAAAGAATTCCCAGCGTTCCCGTCGCATCTCAAGAGGAGGCACTCTCAACAGGAAAGGCGAGAGGAACTCCATGGTCGTACCACCATTCCAAGAGTCCCCCAGATGTCTCAGTCCATTCCAGAGGAACCTCTTTGCCCTGCACTGGCTCATCTTTCACGCCGAGGATCGACTCACACCACGGTGGCACGTGGGACAGCCTTGTGGGAAAGCCTCGAGGGAAAGCCTCGAGGGAAAACCACAGATACTTTGATCCACTCGACGGGAAGCGTGACATTGCTGCTACAGCCTGGAAGGAAAGCGCACGTGCATGCCCCCACTCGAGACGAGGCCTGACTCCCCTGGGGAGACTCCAGAAGTACCCAAAGATACATGTCACCCCTGAGAGGAATCCTCGGTTCCGGCCCTGACTCCACACAAGGTTTTTGGCCCCGGTATCGACGGGAGAGGAATCCCGAGAGGCCGCCTAGCAACTCGCACGGGGAGTGGCCTCTCCTGAGGCCAGAAGGGCGGGTCCCTGACGTCCCCGTCGTAACTCGAGAACACCTGCCGCAACTCGAGAAAATCCAGGAAGTTCTCCCTTCCAGGCGAGATGAGGCATATTTCCGATGAGGCGTCTGGAGTCTAATGACACCTAACCTCTGGAACTTCGAAAGGGTCTTTCACACCCTTGCTGCAACTCAAGAAGTTCACCGGCATACCCGTCTCCACTCGAGAGGAAGCACGATGGTCCAGCCCACATCCAGAGGAGCCCCGTTTCCCCCTCGTAGCTCGAGATGAGGGATCCTTTCCCTGCTTTCAACGGGAAAGAATTCCCGGCGTTCCCGTCGCATCTCAAGAGGAGGCACTCTCAACAGGAAAGGCGAGAGGAACTCCATGGTCGTACCACCATTCCAAGACTCCCCCAGATGTCTCAGTCCATTCCAGAGGAAACTCTTTGCCCTGCACTGGCTCATCTTTCACGCCGAGGATCGACTCACAACACGGTGGCACGTGGGACAGCCCTGTGGGAAAGCCTCGAGGGAAAGCCTCGAGGGAAAGCCACAGATCCTTTGATAAATGCGACGGGAATCGTGACATTGCTGCTACAGCCTGGAAGGAAAGCGCACGTGCATGCCCCCACTCGAGACGAGGCCTGACTCCCGTGGGGAGACTCCAGAAGTACCCAAAGATCCATGTCAGCCCCTGAGAGGAATCCTCGGTCCCGGCCCTGACTCCACACAAGGTTTTTGGACCCGGTATCGACGGGAGAGGAATCCCGAGAGGCCCCCTAGCAACTGGCATGGGGACTGGCCTCTCCTGAGGCCACCAGGGCGGGTCCCTGAGGTCCCCGTCGTAACTCGAGAACACCTGCCGCAACTCGAGAAAATCCAGGAAGTTCTCCCTTCCAGGCGAGATGAGGCCTATTTCCGATGAGGCGTCTGGAGACTAATGACACCTAACCTCTGGAACTTCGAAAGGGTCTTTCACACCCTTGCTGCAACTCAAGAAGTTCACCGCCATACCCGTCTCCACTCGAGAGGAAGCACGATGGTCCCGCCCACATCCAGAGGAGCCCCGTTTCCCCCTCGTAGCTCGAGATGAGGGATCCTTTCCCTGCTTTCAACGGGAAAGAATTCCCGGCGTTCCCGTCGCATCTCAAGAGGAGGCACTCTCAACAGGAAAGGCGAGAGGAACTCCATGGTCGTACCACCATTCCAAGACTCCCCCAGATGTCTCAGTCCATTCCAGAGGAACCTTTTGCCCTGCACTGGCTCATCTTTCACGCCGAGGATCCACTCACACCACGGTGGCACGTGGGAAAGCCTTGTGGGAAAGCCTCGAGGGAAAGCCTCGAGGGAAAACCACAGATCCTTTGATCCACGCGACGGGAAGCGTGACATTGCTGCTGCAGCCTGGAAGGAAAGCGCACGTGCATGCCCCCACTCGAGACGAGTCCTGACTCCCCTGGGGAGACTCCAGAAGTACCCAAAGATACATGTCACCCCTGAGAGTAATCCTCGGTTCCGGCCCTGACTCCACACAAGGTTTTTGGCCCCGGTATCGACGGGAGAGGAATCCCGAGTGGCCCCCTAGCAACTCGCATGGGGACTGGCCTCTCCTGAGGCAACCAGGGCGGGTCCCTGAGGTCCCCGTCGTAACTCGAGAACACCTGCCGCAACTCGAGAAAATCCAGGAAGTTCTCCCTTCCAGGCGAGATGAGGCCTATTTCCGATGAGGCGTCTGGAGACTAATGACACCTAACCTCTGGAACTTCGAAAGGGTCTTTCACACCCTTGCTGCAACTCAAGAAGTTCACCGGCATACCCGTCTCCACTCGAGAGGAAGCACGATGGTCCCGCCCACATCCAGAGGAGCCCCGTTTCCCCCTCGTAGCTCGAGATGAGGGATCCTTTCCCTGCTTTCAACGGGAAAGAATTCCCGGCGTTCCCGTCGCATTTCAAGAGGAGGCACTCTCAACAGGAAAGGCGAGAGGAACTCCATGGTCGTACCACCATTCCAAGAGTCCCCCAGATGTCTCAGTCCATTCCAGAGGAACCTCTTTGCCCTGCACTGGCTCATCTTTCACGCCGAGGATCGACTCACACCACGGTGGCACGTGGGACAGCCCTGTGGGAAAGCCTCGAAAGAAAGCCTCGAGGGAAAACCACAGATCCTTTGATCCACGCGACGGGAAGCGTGACATTGCTGCTACAGCCTGGAAGGAAAGCGCACGTGCATGCCCCCACTCGAGACGAGGCCTGACTCCACTTTGGAGACTCCAGAAGTACCCAAAGATACATGTCACCCCTGAGAGGAATCCTCGGTTCCGGCCCTGACTCCACACAAGGTTTTTGTCCCCGGTATCGACGGGAGAGGAATCCCGAGAGGCCCCCTATCAACTCGCATGGGGACTGGCCTCTCCGGAGGCCACCAGGGCGGGTCCCTGAGGTCCCCGTCGTAACTCGAGAACACCTGCCACAACTCGAGAAAATCCAGGAAGTTCTCCCTTGCAGGCGAGATGAGGCCTATTTCCGATGAGGCGTCTGGAGACTAATGACACCTAACCTCTGGAACTTCGAAAGGGTCTTTCACACCCTTGCTGCAACTCAAGAAGTTCACCGGCATACCCGTCTCCACTCGAGAGGAAGCATGATGGTCCCGCCCACATCCAGAGGAGCCCCGTTTCCCCCTCGTAGCTCGAGATGAGGGATCCTTTCCCTGCTTTCAACGGGAAAGAATTCCCGGCGTTCCTGTCGCATCTCAAGAAGAGGCACTCTCAACAGGAAAGGCGAGAGGAACTCCATGGTCGTACCACCATTCCTAGAGTCCCCTAGATGTCTCAGTCCATTCCAGAGGAACCTCTTTGACCTGCACTGGCTCATCTTTCACGCCGAGGATCGATTCACACCACGGTGGCACGTGGGACAGCCCTGTGGGAAAGCCTCGAGGGAAAGACTCGAGGGAAAGCCACAGACCCTTTGATAAATGCGACGGGAATCGTGACATTGCTGCTACAGCCTGGAAGGAAAGCGCACGTGCATGCCCCCACTCGAGACGAGGCCTGACTCCCCTTTGGAGACTCCAGAAGTACCCAAAGATACATGTCACCCCTGAGAGGAATCCTCGGTTCCGGCCCTGACTCCACACAAGGTTTTTGTCCCCGGTATCGACGGGAGAGGAATCCCGAGAGGCCCCCTATCAACTCGCATGGGGACTGGCCTCTCCTGAGGCCACCAGGGCGGGTCCCTGAGGTCACCGTCGTAACTCGAGAACACCTGCCGCAACTCGAGAAAATCCAGGAAGTTCTCCCTTGCAGGCGAGATGAGGCCTATTTCCGATGAGGCGTCTGGAGACTAATGACACCTAACCTCTGGAACATCGAAAGGGTCTTTCACACCCTTGCTGCAACTCAAGAAGTTCTCCGCCATACCCGTCTCCACTCGAGAGGAAGCACGATGGTCCCGCCCACATCCAGAGGAGCCCCGTTTCCCCCTCGTAGCTCGAGATGAGGGATCCCTTCCCTGCTTTCAACGGGAAAGAATTCCCGGCGTTCCCGTCGCATCTCAAGAGGAGGCACTCTCAACAGGAAAGGCGAGAGGAACTCCATGGTCGTACCACCATTCCAAGAGTCCCCCAGATGTCTCAGTCCATTCCAGAGGAACCTCTTTGCCCTGCACTGGCTCATCTTTCACGCCGAGGATCGACTCACACCACGGTGGCACGTGGGCCAGCCCTGTGGGAAAGCCTCGAGGGAAAGCCTCGAGGGAAAACCACAGATCCATTGATCCACCCGACGGGAAGCGTGACATTGCTGCTACAGCCTGGAAGGAAAGCGCAAATTCATGCCACCACTCGAGACGAGGCCTGACTCCCCTGGGGAGACTCCAGAAGTACCCAGAGATCCATGTCAGCCCCTGAGAGGAATCCTCGGTTCCGGCCCTGACTCCACACAAGGTTTTTGGCCCCGGTATCGACGGGAGAGGAATCCCGAGAGGCCGCCTAGCAACTCGCACGGGGAGTGGCCTCTCCTGAGGCCACCAGGGCGGGTCCCTGACGTCCCCGTCGTAACTCGAGAACACCTGCCGCAACTCGAGAAAATCCAGGAAGTTCTCCCTTCCAGGCGAGATGAGGCCTATTTCCGATGAGGCGTCTGGAGTCTAATGACACCTAACCTCTGGAACTTCGAAAGGGTCTTTCACACCCTTGCTGCAACTCAAGAAGTTAACCGCCATACCCGTCTCCACTCGAGAGGAAGCACGATGGTCCCGCCCACATCCAGAGGAGCCCCGTTTCCCCCTCGTAGCTCGAGATGAGGGATCCTTTCCCTGCTTTCAACGGGAAAGAATTCCCGGCGTTCCCGTCGCATCTCAAGAGGAGGCACTCTCAACAGGAAAGGCGAGAGGAACTCCATGGTCGTACCACCATTCCAAGACTCCCCCAGATGTCTCAGTCCATTCCAGAGGAAACTCTTTGCCCTGCACTGGCTCATCTTTCACGCCGAGGATCGACTCACAACACGGTGGCACGTGGGACAGCCCTGTGGGAAAGCCTCGAGGGAAAGCCTCGAGGGAAAGCCACAGATCCTTTGATAAATGCGACGGGAATCGTGACATTGCTGCTACAGCCTGGAAGGAAAGCGCACGTGCATGCCCCCACTCGAGACGAGGCCTGACTCCCGTGGGGAGACTCCATAAGTACCCAAAGATCCATGTCAGCCCCTGAGAGGAATCCTCGGTCCCGGCCCTGACTCCACACAAGGTTTTTGGCCCCGGTATCGACAGGAGAGGAATCCCGAGAGGCCCCCTAGCAACTGGCATGGGGAATGGCCTCTCCTGAGGCCACCAGGGCGGGTCCCTGAGGTCCCCGTCGTAACTCGAGAACACCTGCCGCAACTCGAGAAAATCCAGGAAGTTCTCCCTTCCAGGCGAGATGAGGCCTATTTCCGATGAGGCGTCTGGAGACTAATGACACCTAACCTCTGGAACTTCGAAAGGGTCTTTCACACCCTAGCTGCAACTCAAGAAGTTCACCGCCATACCCGTCTTAACTCCAGAGGAAGCAAGATGGTCCCGCCCACATCCAGAGGAACCCCGTTTCCCCCTCTTAGCTCGAGATGAGGGATCCTTTCCCTACTTTCAACGGGAAAGAGTTCCCGGCGTTCCCGTCGCATCTCAAGAGGAGGCACTCTCAACAGGAAAGGCGAGAGGAACTCCATGGTCGTACCACCATTCCAAGAGTCCCCCAGATGTCTCAGTCCATTCCAGAGGAACCTCTTTGCCCTGCACTGGCTCATCTTTCACGCCGAGGATCGACTCACACCACGGTGGCACGTGGGACAGCCCTGTGGGAAAGCCTCATGGGAAAGCCTCGAGGAAAAACCACAGATTCTTTGATCCACGCGACGGGAAGCGTGACATTGCTGCTAGAGCCTGGAAGGAAAGCGCACGTGCATGCCCCCACTCGAGACGAGGCCTGACTCCCCTGGGGAGACTCCAGAAGTACCCAAAGATCCATGTCAGCCCCTGAGAGGAATCCTCGGTTCTGGCCCTGACTCCACACAAGGTTTTTGGCCCCGGTATCGACGGGAGAGGAATCCCGAGGGGCCCCCAAGCAACTAGCATGGGGACTGGCCTCTCCTGAGGCCACCAGGGCGGGTCCCTGAGGTCCCCGTCGTAACTCGAGAACACCTGCCGCAACTCGAGAAAATCCAGGAAGTTCTCCCTTCCAGGCGAGATGAGGCCTATTTCCGATGAGGCGTCTGGAGACTAATGACACCTAACCTCTGGAACTTCGAAAGGGTCTTTCACACCCTTGCTGCAACTCAAGAAGTTCACCGCCATACCCGTCTCCACTCGAGAGGAAGCACGATGGTCCCGCCCACATCCAGAGGAGCCCCGTTTCCCCCTCGGAGCTCGAGATGAGGGATCGTTTCCCTGCTTTCAACAGGAAAAAATTCCCAGCATTCCCGTCGCATCTCAAGAGGAGGCACTCTCAACAGGAAAGGCGAGAGGAACTCAATGGTCGTACCACCATTCCTAGAGTCCACTAGATGTGTCAGTCCATTCCAGAGGAACCTCTTTGACCTGCACTGGCTCATCTTTCACGCCGAGGATCGACTCACACCACGGTGGCACTTGGGACAGCCCTGTGGGAAAGCCTCGAGGGAAAGCCTCGAGGGAAAGCCACAGATCCTTTGATAAATGCGACGGGAAGAATGACATTGCTGCTACAGCCTGGAAGGAAAGCGCACGTGCATGCCCCCACTCGAAACGAGGCCTGACTCCCCTGGGGAGACTCCAGAAGTACCCAAAGATCCATGTCAGCCCCTGAGAGGAATCCTCGGTTCTGGCCCTGACTCCACACAAGATTTTTGGCCCCGGTATCGACGGGAGAGGAATCCCGAGGGGCCCCCTAGCAACTAGCATGGGGAGTGTCCTCTCCTTAGGCCACCAGGGCGGGTCCCTGAGGTCCCCGTCGTAACTCGAGAACACCTGCCGCAACTCGAGCAAATCCAGGAAGTTCTCCCTTCCAGGCGAGATGAGGCCTATTTCCGATGAGGCGTCTGGAGACTAATGACACCTAACCTCAGGAACTTCGAAAGGGTCATTCACACCCTTGCTGCAACTCAAGAAGTTCACCGAAATACCCGTCTCCACTCGGGAGGAAGCACGATGGTCCCTCCCACATCCAGAGGAGCCCCGTTTCCCCCTCGGAGCTTGAGATGAGGGATCCTTTCCCTGCTTTCAACGGGAAAGATTTCCCGGCGTTCCCGTCGCATCTCAAGAGGAGGCACTCTCAACAGGAAAGGCGAGAGGAACTCCATGGTCGTACCACCATTCCAAGCTTCCCCCAGATGTCTCAGTCAATTCCAGAGGAACCTCATTGCCCTGCACTGGCTCATCTTTCACGCCGAGGATCGACTCACACCACGGTGGCACGTGGGACAGCCCTGTGGGAAAGCCTCGAGGGGAAGTCTCGAGGGAAAGCCACAGATCCTTTGATAAATGCGACGGGAAGAATGACATTGCTGCTACAGCCTGGAAGGAAAGCGCACGTGCATGCCCCCACTCGAGACGAGGCCTGACTCCCCTGGGGAGACTCCAGAAGTACCCAAAGATCCATGTCAGCCCCTGAGAGGAATCCTCGGTTCCGGCCCTGACTCCACACAAGGTTTTTGGCCCCGGTATCGAAGGGAGAGGAATCCCGAGGGGCCCCCTAGCAACTAGCATGGGGACTGGCCTCTCCTGAGGCCACCAGGGCGGGTCCCTGAGGTCCCCGTCGTAACTCGAGAACACCTGCCGCAACTCGAGCAAATCCAGGAAGTTCTCCCTTCCAGGCCAGATGAGGCCTATTTCCGATGAGGCGTCTGGAGACTAATGACACCTAACCTCTGGAACTTCGAAAGGGTCATTCACACCCTTGCTGCAACTCAAGAAGTTCACCGCCATACCCGTCTCCACTCAGGAGGAAGCACGATGGTCCCGCCCACATCCAGAGGAGCCCCGTTTCCCCCTCGTAGCTCGAGATGAGGGATCCTTTCCCTGCTTTCAACGGGAAAGAATTCCCGGCGTTCCCGTCGCATCTCAAGAGGAGGCACTCTCAACAGGAAAGGCGAGAGGAACTCCATGGTCGTACCACCATTCCAAGAGTCCCCCAGATGTCTCAGTCCATTCCATAGGAACCTCTTTGCCCTGCACTGGCTCATCTTTCACGCCGAGGATCGACTCACACCACGGTCGCACGTGGGACAGCCCTGTGGGAAAGCCTCGAGGGAAAGCCTCGAGGGAAAACCACATATCCTTTGATCCACGCGACGGGAAGCGTGACATTGCTGCTACAGCCTGGAAGGAAAGCGCAAGTGCATGCCACCACTCGAGACGAGGCCTGACTCCCCTGGGGAGACTCCAGAAGTACCCAAAGATCCATGTCAGCCCCTGAGAGGAATCCTCGGTTCCGGCCCTGACTCCACACAAGGTTTTTGGCCCCGGTATCAACGGGAGAGGAATCCCGAGAGGCCGCCTAGCAACTCGCATGGGGAGTGGCCTCTCCTGAGGCCACCAGGGCGGGTCCCTAACGTCCCCGTCGTTACTCGAGAACACCTGCCGCAACTCGAGAAAATCCAGGAAGTTCTCCCTTCCAGGCGAGATGAGGCCTATTTCCGATGAGTCGTCTGGAGACTAATGACACCTAACCTCTGGAACTTCGAAAGGGTCTTTCACACAATTGCTGCAACTCAAGAAGTTCACCGCCATACCCGTCTCCACTCGAGAGGAAGCACGACGGTCCCGACCACATCCAGAGGAGCCCCGTTTCCCCCTCGTAGCTCGAGATGAGGGATCCTTTCCCTGCTTTCAACGGGAAAGAATTCCCGGCGTTCCCGTCGCATCTCAAGAGGAGGCACTCTCAACAGGAAAGGCGAGAGGAACTCCATGGTCGTACCACCATTCCAAGAGTCCCCCAGATGTCTCAGTCCATTCCAGACGAACCTCTTTGCCCTGCACTGGCTCATCTTTCACGCCGAGGATCGACTCACACCACGGTGGCACGTGGGACAGCCCTGTGGGAAAGCCTCGAGGGAAAGCCTCGAGGGAAAACCACAGATCCTTTGATCCACGCCACGGGAAGCGTGACATTGCTGCTACAGCCTGGAAGGAAAGCGCACGTGCATGCCCCCACTCGAGACGAGGCCTGACTCCCCTGGGGAGACTGCAGAAGTACCCAAAGATCCATGTCAGCCCCTGAGAGGAATCCTCGGTTCCGGCCCTGACTCCACACAATGTTTTTGGCCCCAGTATTGATGGGAGAGGAATCCCGAGAGGCCCCCTAGCAACTCGCATGGGGACTGGCCGTTCCTGAGGCCACCAGGGCGGGTCCCTGAGGTCCCCGTCGTAACTCGAGAACACCTGCCGCAACTCGAGAAAATCCAGGAAGTTCTCCCTTCCAGGCAAGATGAGGCCTATTTCCGATGAGGCGTCTGGAGACTAATGACACCTAACCTCTGGAACTTCGAAAGGGTCTTTCACACCCTTGCTGCAAGTCAAGAAGTTCACCGCCATACCCGTCTCCACTCGAGAGGAAGCACGATCGTCCCGCCCACATCCAGAGGAGCCCCGTTTCCCCCTCGGAGCTCGAGATGAGGGATCGTTTCCCTGCTTTCAACAGGAAAAAATTCCCAGCATTCCCGTCGCATCTCAAGAGGAGGCACTCTCAACAGGAAAGGGGAGAGGAACTCAATGGTCGTACCACCATTCCTAGAGTCCCCTAGATGTCTCAGTCCATTCCAGAGGAACCTCTTTGACCTGCACTGGCTCATCTTTCACGCCGAGGATCGACTCACACCACGGTGGCACGTGGGACAGCCCTGTGGGAAAGCCTCGAGGGAAAGCCTCGAGGGAAAGCCACAGATCTTTTCACAAATGCGACGGGAAGAATGACATTGCTGCTACAGCCTGGAAGGAAAGCGCACGTGCATGCCCCCACTCGAGACGAGGCCTGACTCCCCTGGGGAGACTCCAGAAGTACCCAAAGATCCATGTCAGCCCCTGAGAGGAATCCTCGGTTCCGGCCCTGACTCCACAAAAGTTTTTTGGCCCCGGTATCGACGGGAGAAGAATCACGAGAGGCCACCTAGCAAGACGCATGGGGACTGTTCTCTATTGAGGCCACAAGGGCGGGTCCCTGAGGTCCCCGTCTTAACTCTAGAACACCTCCCGCAACTCGAGAAAATCCAGGAAGTTCTCCCTTCCAGGCGAGATGAGGCCTATTTCCGATGAGGCGTCTGGAGACTAATGACACCTAACCTCTGGAACTTCGAAAGGGTCTTTCACACCCTTGCTGCAACTCAAGAAGTTCACCGCCATACCCGTCTCCACTCTAGAGGAAGCACGATGGTCCCGCCCACATCCAGAGGAGCCCCGTTTCCCCCTCGTAGCTCGAGATGAGGGATCCTTTCCCTGCTTTCAACGGGAAAGAATTCCCAGCGTTCCCGTCGCATCTCAAGAGGAGGCACTCTCAACAGAAAAGGCGAGAGGAACTCCATGGTCGTACCACCATTCCAAGAGTCCCCCAGATGTCTCAGTCCATTCAAGAGGAACCTCTTTGACCTGCACTGGCTCATCTTTCACGCCGAGGATCGACTCACACCACGGTGGCACGTGGGACAGTCCTGTGGGAAAGCCTCGAGGGAAAGCCTCGAGGGAAAACCACATATCCTTTGATCCACGCGACGGGAAGCGTGACATTGCTGCTACAGCCTGGAAGGAAAGCGCACGTGCATGCCCCCACTCGAGACGAGGCCTGACTCCCCTGGGGAGTCTCCAGAAGTACCCAAAGAACCATGTCACCCCTGAGAGGAATCCTCGGTTCCGGCCCTGACTCCACACAAGGTTTTTGGCCCCGGTATCGACGGGAGAGGAATCCCGAGAGGCCCCCTAGCAACTCGCATGGGGACTGGCCTTTGCTGAGGCCACCAGGACGGGTCCCTGAGGTCCCCGTTTTAACTCGAGAACACCTCCCGCAACTCGAGAAAATCCAGGAAGGTCTCCCTTCCAGGCAAGATGAGGCCTATTTCCGATGAGGCGTCTGGAGACTAATGACACCTAACCTCTGGAACTTCGAAAGGGTCTTTCACACCCTTGCTGCAACTCAAGAAGTTCACCGCCATAACCGTCTCCACTCGAGAGGAAGCACGATGGTCTCGCCCACATCCAGAGGAGCCCCGTTTCCCCCTCGGAGCTCGAGATGAGGGATCCTTTCCCTGCTTTCAACGGGAAAGAATTCCCGGCCTTCCCGTCGCATCTCAAGAGGAGGCACTCTCAACAGGAAAGGCGAGAGGAACTCCATGGTCGTACCACCATTCCAAGAGTCCCCCAGATATCTCAGTCCATTCCAGAGGAACCTCTTTGCCCTGCACTGGCTCATCTTTCACGCCGAGGATCGACTCACACCACGGTGGCACGTGGGACAGCCCTGTGGGAAAGCCTCGAGGGAATGCCTCGAGGGAAAACCACAGATCCTTTGATCCACGCGACGGGAAGCGTCACATTGCTGCTACAGCCTGGAAGGAAAGCGCACGTGCATGCCCCCGCTGGAGACGAGGCCTGACTCCCCTGGGGAGACTCCAGAAGTACCCAAAGATCCATGTCAGCCCCTGAGAGGAATCCTCGGTTCCGGCCCTGACTCCACACAATGTTTTTGGCCCCAGTATTGATGGGAGAGGAATCCCGAGAGGCCCCCTAGCAACTCGCATGGGGACTGGCCGTTCCTGAGGCCACCAGGGCGGGTCCCTGAGG
This sequence comes from Capricornis sumatraensis, assembly GCF_032405125.1. Classification (NCBI taxonomy): domain Eukaryota; kingdom Metazoa; phylum Chordata; class Mammalia; order Artiodactyla; family Bovidae; genus Capricornis; species Capricornis sumatraensis. Next base: position 3,186,909 of record NW_027184616.1, on the reverse strand, counting down.
TCCCCGTCGTAACTCGAGAACTCCTGCCGCAACTCGAGAAAATCCAGGAAGTTCTCCCTTCCAGGCGAGATGAGGCCTATTTCCGATGAGGCGTCTGGAGACTAATGACACCTAACCTCTGGAACTTCGAAAGGGTCTTTCACACCCTTGCTGCAACTCAAGAAATTCACCGCCATACCCGTCTCCACTCGAGAGGAAGCACGATGGTCCCGCCCACATCCAGAGGAGCCCCGTTCCCCCTCGGAGCTCGAGATGAGGGATCGTTTCCCTGCTTTCAACAGGAAAATATTCCCAGCATTCCCGTCGCATCTCAAGAGGAGGTACTCTCAACAGGAAAGGCGAGAGGAACTCAATGGTCGTACCACCATTCCTAGAGTCCCCTAGATGTCTCAGTCCATTCCAGAGGAACCTCTTTGACCTGCACTGGCTCATCTTTCACGCCGAGGATCGACTCACACCACGGTGGCACGTGGGACAGCCCTGTGGGAAAGCCTCGAGGGAAAGCCTCGAGGGAAAGCCACAGATCCTTTGATAAATGCGACGGGAAGAATGACATTGCTGCTACAGCCTGGAAGGAAAGCGCACGTGCATGCCCCCACTCGAGACGAGGCCTGACTCCCCTGGGGAGACTCCAGAAGTACCCAAAGATCCATGTCAGCCCCTGAGAGGAATCCTCGGTTCCGGCCCTGACTCCACACAAGGTTTTTGGCCCCGGTATCGACGGGAGAGGAATCCCGAGGGGCCCCCTAGCAACTAGCATGGGGAGTGGTCTCTCCTGAGGCCACCAGGGCGGGTCCCTGAGGTCCCCGTCGTAACTCGAGAACACCTGCCGCAACTCGAGCAAATCCAGGAAGTTCTCCCTTCCAGGCGAGATGAGGCCTATTTCCGATGAGGCGTCTGGAGCCTAATGACACCTAACCTCTGGAACTTCGAAAGGGTCATTCACAACCTTGCTGCAACTCAAGAATTTCACCGCCATACCCGTCTCCACTCGGGAGGAAGCACGATGGTCCCGCCCACATCCAGAGGAGCCCCGTTTCCCCCTCGGAGCTCGAGATGAGGGATCCTTTCCCTGCTTTCAACGGAAAAGAATTCCTGGCGTTCCCGTTGCATCTCAAGAGGAGGCACTCTCAACAGGAAAGGCGAGAGGAACTCCATGATCGTACCACCATTCAAAGAGTCCCCCAGATGTCTCAGTCCATTCCAGAGGAACCTCTTTGCCCTGCACTGGCTCATCTTTCACGCCGAGGATTGACTCACACCACAGTGGCACGTGGGACAGCCCTGTGGGAAAGCCTCGAGGGAAAGCCTCGAGGGAAAACCACAGATCCTTTGATCCACGCGACAGGAAACGTTACATTGCTGCTACAGCCTGGAAGGAAAGCGCACGTGCATGCCCCCACTCGAGACGAGGCCTGACTCCCCTGGGGAGACTCCAGAAGTACCCAAAGATCCATGTCAGCCCCTGAGAGGAATCCTCGGTTCCGGCCCTGACTCCACACAAGGTTTTTGGCCCCAGTATCGATGGGAGAGGAATCCCGAGAGGCCCCCTAGCAACTCGCATGGGGACTCTCCGTTCCTTAGGCGACCAGGGCGGGTCCCTGAGGTCCCCGTCGTAACTCGAGAACACCTGCCGCAAATCGAGAAAATCCAGGAAGTTCTCCCTTCCAGGCGAGATGAGGCCTATTTCCGATGAGGCGTCTGGAGACTAATGACACCTAACCTCTGGAACTTCGAAAGGGTCTTTCACACCCTTGCTGCAACTCAAGAAGTTCACCGCCATACCCGTCTCCACTCTAGAGGAAGCACGATGGTCCCGCCTACATCCAGAGGAGCCCCGTTTCCCCCTCGTAGCTCGAGATGAGGGATCCTTTCCCTGCTTTCAACGGGAAAGAATTCCCAGCGTTCCCGTCGCATCTCAAGAGGAGGCACTCTCAACAGAAAAGGCGAGAGGAACTCCATGGTCGTACCACCATTCCAAGAGTCCCCCAGATGTCTCAGTCCATTCAAGAGGAACCTCTTTGCCCTGCACTGGCTCATCTTTCACGCCGAGGATCGACTCACACCACGGTGGCACGTGGGACAGTCCTGTGGGAAAGCCTCGAGGGAAAGCCTCGAGGGAAAACCACAGATCCTTTGATCCACGCGACGGGAAGCGTGACATTGCTGCTACAGCCTGGAAGGAAAGCGCACGTGCATGCCCCCACTCGAGACGAGGCCTGACTCCCCTGGGGAGTCTCCAGAAGTACCCAAAGAACCATGTCACCCCTGAGAGGAATCCTCGGTTCCGGCCCTGACTCCACACAAGGTTTTTGGCCCCGGTATCGACGGGAGAGGAATCCCGAGAGGCCCCCTAGCAACTCGCATGGGGACTGGCCTTTGCTGAGGCCACCAGGACGGGTCCCTGAGGTCCCCGTCTTAACTCGAGAACACCTCCCGCAACTCGAGAAAATCCAGGAAGTTCTCCCTTCCAGGCAAGATGAGGCCTATTTCCGATGAGGCGTCTGGAGACTAATGACACCTAACCTCTGGAACTTCGAAAGGGTCTTTCACACCCTTGCTGCAACTCAAGAAGTTCACCGCCATACCCGTCTCCACTCTAGAGGGAGCACGATGGTCCCGCCCACATCCAGAGGAGCCCCGTTTCCCCCTCGTAGCTCGAGATGAGGGATCCTTTCCCTGCTTTCAACGGGAAAGAATTCCCAGCGTTCCCGTCGCATCTCAAGAGAAGGCACTCTCAACAGAAAAGGCGAGAGGAACTCCATGGTCGTACCACCATTCCAAGAGTCCCCCAGATGTCTCAGTCCATTCCAGAGGAACCTCTTTGCCCTGCACTGGCTCATCTTTCACGCCGAGGATCGACTCACACCACGGTGGCACGTGGGACAGCCCTGTGGGAAAGCCTCGAGGGAAAGCCTCGAGGGAAAACCACAGATCCTTTGATCCACGCGACGGGAAGCGTCACATTCCTGCTACAGCCTGGAAGGAAAGCGCACGTGCATGCCCCCGCTCGAGACGAGGCCTGACTCCCCTGGGGAGACTCCAGAAGTACCCAAAGATCCATGGCACCCCTGAGAGGAATCCTCGGTTCCGGCCCTGACTCCACACAAGATTTTTGGCCCCGGTATCGACAGGAGAGGAATCCCGAGAGGCCACCTAGCAACTCGCATGGACCTGGCCTCTCCTGAGGCCATCAGGGCGGGTCCCTGAGGTCCCCGTCGTAATCGAGAACACCTGCCGCAACTCAAAAAAATCCAGGAAGTTCTCCCTTCCAGGCGAGATGAGGCCTATTTCCGATGAGGCGTCTGGAGACTAATGACACCTAACCTCTGGAACTTCGAAAGGGTCTTTCACACCCTTGCTGCAACTCAAGAAGTTCACCGCCATACCCATCTCCACTCGAGAGGAAGCACGACGGTCCCGCCCACATCCAGAGGAGCCCAGTTTCCCCCTCGTAGCTCGAGATGAGGCATCCTTTCCCTGCATTCAACGGGAAAGAATTCCCGGCGTTCTCGTCGCATCTCAAGAGGAGGCACTCTCAACAGGAAAGGCTTGAGGAACTCCATGGTCGTACCACCATGCCAAGAGTCCCCCAGATGTCTCAGTCCATTCCAGAAGAACCTCTTTGCCCTGCACTGGCTCATCTTTCACGCCTAGGATCGACTCACACCACGGTGGCACGTGGGACAGCCCTGTGGGAAAGCCTCGAGGGAAAGCCTCGAGGGAAAACCACAGATCCTTTGATCCACGCGACGGGAAGCGTGACATTGCTGCTACAGCCTCGAAGGAAAGCGCACGTGCATGTCCCCACTCGAGATGAGGCCTGACTCAGCTGGGGAGACTCCAGAAGTACCCAAAGATCCATGTCAGCCCCTGAGAGGAATCCTCGGTTCCGGCCCTGACTCCACACAAGTTTTTTGGCCCCGGTATCGACGGGAGAGGAATCCCGAGAGGCCACCTAGCAACACGCATGGGGACTGTCCTCTATTGAGGCCACCAGGGCGGGTCCCCGAGATCCCCGTCTTAACTCCAGAACACCTCCCGCAACTCGAGAAAATCCAGGAAGTTCTCCCTTCCAGGCGAGATGAGGCCTATTTCCGATGAGGCGTCTGGAGACAAATGACACCTAACCTCTGGAACTTCGAAAGGATCTTTCACACCCTTGCTGCAACTCAAGAAGTTCACCGCCATACCCGTCTCCACTCGAGAGGAAGCACGATGGTCCCGCCCACATCCAGAGGAGACCCGTTTCCCCCTCGGAGCTCGAGATGAGGGATCCTTTCCCTGCTTTCAACGGGAAAGAATTCCCGGCGTTCCCGTCGCATCTCAAGAGGAGGCACTCTCAACAGGAAAGGCGAGAGGAACTCCATGGTCGTACCACCATTCCAGGAGTCCCCCAGATGTCTCAGTCCATTCCAGAGGAACCTCTTTGCCCTGCACTGGCTCATCTTTCACGCCGAGGATCGACTCACACCACGGTGGCACGTGGGGCAGCCCTGTGGGAAAGCCTCGAGGGAAAACCACAGATCCTTTGATCCACGCGACGGGAAGCGTGACATTGCTGCTACAGTCTGGAAGGAAAGCGCACGTCCATGCCCCCACTCGAGACGAGGCCTGACTCCCCTGGGGAGACTCCAGAAGTACTCAAAGATTCATGTCAACCCCTGAGAGGAATCCTCGGTTCCGGCCCTGACTCCACACAAGGTTTTTGGCCCCAATATCGACGGGAGAGGAATCCCTAGAGGCCCCCTAGCAACGCGCATGGGGACTGGCCTTTCCAGAGGCCACCAGAGCGGGTCCCTGATGTCCCCGTCGTATCTCGAGAACACCTGCCGCAGCTCGAGAAAATCCAGGAAGTTCTCCCTTACAGGCGAGATGAGGCCAATTTCCGATGAGGCGTCTGGAGAGTAATGACACCTAACCTCTGGAAATTCGAAAGGGTCTTTCACACCCTTGCGGCAACACAAGAAGTTCACCGCCATACCCATCTCCAATCGAGAGGAAGCACGATGATCACGCGCACATCCAGAGGAGCCCCGTATCCTTCTCGTAGCTCGAGATGAGGGATCCTTTCCCTGCTTTCAACGGGAAAGAATTCCCGGTGTTCCCGTCGCATCTCAAGAGGAGGCACTCTCAACAGGAAAGGCGAGAGGAACTCCATGGTCGTATCACCATTCCAAGAGTCCCCCAGATGTCTCAGTCCATTCCAGAGGAACCTCTTTGCCCTTCACTGGCTCATCTTTCACGCCGAGGATCGACTCACACCACGGTGGCACGTAGGACAGCCCTGTGGGAAAGCCTCGATGGAAAACCACAGATCCTTTGATCCACGCCACGGGAAGCGTGACATTGCTGCTACAGCCTGTAAGGAAAGCACACGTGCATGCCCCCACTCGAGACGAGGCCTGACTCCCCTGGGGAGACTCCAGAAGTACCCAAAGATCCATGTCAGCCCCTGAGAGGAATCCTCGGATCCGGCCCTGAATCCACACAAGGTTTTTGGCCCCGGTATCAACAGAAGAGGAATCCCGAGAGGCCCCCTAGCAACTCGCAAGGGGAATGGCCTCTCCTGAGGCCACCAGGGCGGGTCCCTGAGGTCCCCGTCGTAACTCGAGAACACCTGCCGCAACTCGAGAAAATCCAGGAAGTTCTCCCTTCCAGGCGAGATGAGGCCTATTTCCGATGAGGCGTCTGGAGACTAATGACACCTAACCTCTGGAACTTCGAAAGGGTCTTTCACACCCTTGCTGCAACTCAAGAAGTTCACCGCCATACCCGTCTCCACTCGAGAGGAAGCACGATGGTCCCGCCCACATCCAGAGGAGCCCCGTTTTCCCCTCGGAGCTCGAGATGAGGGATCCTTTCCCTGCTTTCAACGGGAAAGAATTCCCGGCGTTCCCGTCGCATCTCAACAGGAGGCACTCTCAACAGGAAAGGCGAGAGGAACTCCATGGTCGTACCACCATTCCAAGAGTCCCCCAGATGTCTCAGTCCATTCCAGAGGAACCTCTTTGCCCTGCACGGGCTCATCTTTCACGCCGAGGATCGACTCACACCACGGTGGCACGTGGGACAGCCCTGTGGGAAAGCCTCGAGGGAAAGCCTAGAGGGAAAACCACAGATCGTTTGATTCACGCCACGGGAAGCGTGACATTGCTGCTACAGCCTTGAAGGAAAGCGCACGTGCATGCCCCCACTCGAGACGAGGCCTGACTCCCCTGGGGAGACTCCAGAAGTACCCAAAGATCCATGTCAGCCACTGAGAGGAATCCTCGGTTCCGGCCCTGACTCCACACAAGGTTTTTGGCCCCGGTATCGACGGGAGAGGAATCCCGAGAGGCCCCCTAGCAACTCGCATGGGGACGGGCCTCTCCTGAGGCCACCAGGGCGGGTCCCTGAGGTCCCCGTTGTAACTCGAGAACACCTGCCGCAACTCGAGAAAATCCAGGAAGTTCTCCCTTCCAGGCGAGATGAGGCCTATTTCCGATGAGGCGTCTGGAGACTAATGACACCTAAACTCTGGAACTTCGAAAGGGTCTTTCACACCCTTGCTGCAAATCAAGAAGTTCACCGCCATACCCGTCTCCACTCTAGAGGAAGCACGATGGTCCCGCCCACATCCAGAGGAGCCCCGTTTCCCCCTCCTAGCTCGAGATGAGCGATCCTTTCCCTGCTTTCAACGGGAAAGAATTCCCGGCGTTCCCGTCGCATCTCAAGAGGAGGCACTCTCAACAGGAAAGGCGAGAGGAACTCCATGGTCGTACCACCATTCCAAGAGTCCCCCAGATGTCTCAGTCCATTCCAGAGGAACCTCTTTGCCCTGCACTGGCTCAGCTTTCACGCCGAGGAGCGACTCACACCACGGTGGCACGTGGGAGAGCCCTGTGGGAAAGCCTCGAGGGAAAGCCTCGAGGGAAAACCACAGATCCTTTGATCCACGCGATGGGAAGCGTGACATTGCTGCTACAGCCAGGAAGGAAAGTGCACGTGCATGCCCCCACTCGAGATGAGGCCTTTCTCCCCTGGCGAGACTCCAGAAGTACCCAAAGATGCATATCAGCCCGTGAGAGGAATCCTCGGTTCCGGCCCAGACTCCACACAAGGTTTTTGGCCCGGGTATCGACGGGAGAGGAATCCCGAGAGGCCCCCTAGCAACTCGCATGGGGACTGGCCTCTCCTGAGGCCACCAGGGCGGGTCCCTGAGGTCCCCGTCGTAACTCGAGAACACCTGCCGCAACTCGAGAAAATCCAGGAAGTTCTCCCTTCCAGCGAGATGAGGCCTATTTCCGATGAGGCGTCTGGAGACTAATGACACCTAACCTCTGGAACTTCGAAAGGGTCTTTCACACCCTTGCTGCAACTCAAGAAGTTCACCGCCATACCCATCTCCACTCGAGAGGAAGAACGATGGTCCCGCCCCCATCCAGAGGAGCCCCGTTTCCCCCTCGGAGATCGAGATGAGGGATCGTTTCCCTGCTTTCAACGGGAAAGAATTCCCGGCGTTCCCGTCGCATCTCAAGAGGAGGCACTCTCAACAGGAAAGGCGAGAGGAACTCCATGGCCGTACCACCATTCCAAGAGTCCCCCAGATGTCTCTTTCCATTCCAAAGGAACCTCTTTGCCCTGCACTGGCTCATCTTTCACGGAGAAGTCGACTTACACCACAGTGGCACGTGGGACAGCCCTGTGGGAAAGCCTCGAGGGAAAACCACAGATCCTTTGATCCACGCCACGGGAAGCGTGACATTGCTGCTACAGGCTGGAAGGAAAGTGCACGTGCATGCCCCGACACGAGACGAGGCCTGACTCCCCTGGGGAGACTCCAGAAGTACCCAAAGATCCATGTCAGCCCCTGAGAGGAATCCTCCGTTCCGGCCCTGACTCCACGCAAGGTTTTTGGCCCCGGTATCGACGGGAGAGGAATCCCGAGAGGCCCCCTAGCAACTCGCATGGGGACTGGCCTTTACTGAGGCCACCAGGGCGGGTCCCTGAGGTCCCCGTCATAACTCGAGAACACCTGCCACAACTCGAGAATATCCAGGAAGTTCTCCCTTCTAGGCGAGATGAGGCCTATTTCCGATGATGCGTCTGGAGACGAATGACACCTAACCTCTGGAACTTCGAAAGGGTCTTTCACACCCTTGCTGCAACTCAAGAAGTTCACCGCCATACCCGTCTCCACTCGAGAGGAAGCACGATGGTCCCGCCCACATCGAGAGGAGCCCCGTTTCCCCCTCGAAGCTCGAGATGAGGGATTCTTTCCCTGCTTTCAACGCAAAGAATTCCCGGCCTTCCCGTCACATCTCAAGAGGAGGCACTCTCAACAGGAAAGGCGAGAGGAACTCCATGGTCGTACCACCATTCCAAGAGTCCCCCAGATGTCTCAGTCCATTCCAGAGGAACCTCTTTGCCCTGCACTGGCTCATCTTTCACGCCGAGGATCGACTCACACCACGGTGGCACGTGGGACAGCCCTGTGGGAAAGCCTCGAGGGAAAGCCTCGAGGGAAAACCACAGATCCTTTGATCCACGCCACGGGAAGCGTGACATTGCTGCTACAGCCTGGAAGGAAAGTGCACCTGCATGCCCCGACACGAGACGAGGCCTGACTCCCCTGGGGAGACTCCAGAAGTACCCAAACATCCATGTCAGCCCCTGAGAGGAATCCTCGGTTCCGGCCCTGACTCCACACAAGGTTTTTGGCCCCGGTATCGACGGGAGAGGAATCCCGAGAGGCCCCCTAGCAACTCGCATGGGGACTGGCCTCTCCTGAGGCCACCAGGGCGGGTCCCTGAGGTCCCCGTTGTAACTCGAGAACAACTGCCGCAACTCGAGAAAATCCAGGAAGTTCTCCCTTCCAGGCGAGATGAGGCCTATTTCCGATCAGGCGTCTGGAGACTAATGACACCTAAACTCTGGAACTTCGATAGGGTCTTTCACACCCTTGCTGCAACTCAAGAAGTTCACCGCCATACCCGTCTCCACTCCAGAGGAAGCACGATGGTCCCGCCCACATCCAGAGGAGCCCCGTTTCCCCCTCGTAGCTCGAGATGAGCGATCCTTTCCCTGCTTTCAACGGGAAAGAATTCCCGGCGTTCCCGTCGCTTCTCAAGAGGAGGCACTCTCAACAGAAAAGGCGAGAGGAACTCCATGGTCGTACCACCATTCCAAGAGTCCCCCTGATGTCTCAGTCCATTCCAGAGGAACCTCTTTTCCCTGCACTGGCTCATCTTTCACGCCGAGGATCGACTCACACCACGGTGGCACGTGGGACAGCCCTGTGGGAAAGTCTCGAGGGAAAGCCTCGAGGGAAAACCACAGATCCTTTGATCCACGAGATGGGAAGCGTGACATTGCTGCTACAGCCTGGAAGGAAAGCGCACGTGCATGGCCCCACTCGAGCCGAGGCCTGACTCCCCTGGGGAGACTCCAGAAGTACCCAAATATCCATGTCAGCCCCTGAGAGAAATCCTCGTTTCCGGCCCTGACTCCACACAAGGATTTTGGCCCCGGTATCGACGGGAGAGGAATCCCGAGAGGCCCCCTAGCAACTCGCCTGGGGACTGGCCTCTCCTGAGGCCACCAGGGCGGGTCCCTGATGTCCCCGTCGTAACTCGTGAACACCTGCCGCAACTCGAGAAAATCCAGGAAGTTCTCCCTTCCAGGCGAGATGAGTCCTATTTCCGATGAGGCGTCTGGAGACTAATGACACCTAAACTCTGGAACTTCGAAAGGGTCTTTCACACCCTTGCTGCAACTCAAGAAGTTCACCGCCATACCCGTCTCCACTCGAGAGGAAGCACGATCGTCCCGCCCACATCCAGAGGAGCCCCCTTTCCCCCTCCTAGCTCGAGATGTGCGATCCTTTCCCTGCTTTCAACGGGAAAGAATTCCCGGCGTTCCCGTCGCATCTCAAGAGGAGGCACTCTCAACAGGAAAGGCGAGAGGAACTCCATGGTCTTACCACCATTCCAAGAGTCCCCCAGATGTCTCAGTCCATTCAAGAGGAACCTCTTTGCCCTGCACTGGCTCATCTTTCACGCCGAGGATCGACTCACACCACGGTGGCACGTGGGACAGCCCAGTGGGAAAGCCTCGAGGGAAAGCCTCGAGGGAAAACCACAGATCCTTTCATCCACGCCACGGGAAGCGTGACATTGCTGCTACAGCCTGGAAGGAAAGCGCACGTGCATGCCCCCACTCGAGCCGAGGCCTGACTCCCCTGGGGAGACTCCAGAAGTACCCAAACATCCATGTCAGCCCCTGAGAGGAATCCTCGGTTCGGGCCCTGACTCCACACAAGGTTTTTGGCCCCGGTATCGACGGGAGAGGAATCCCGAGAGGCACCCTAGCAACTCGCATGGGGACTGGCCTCTCCTGAGGCCATCAGGGCGGGTCCCTGTGGTCCCCGTCGTAACTCGAGAACACCTGCCGCAACTCGAGAAAATCCAGGAATTTCTCCCTTCCAGGCGAGATGAGGCCTATTTCCGATCAGGCGTCTGGAGACTAATGACACCTAACCTCTGGAACTTCGACAGGGTCTTTCACACCCTTGCTGCAACTCAAGAAGTTCACCGCCATATCCGTCTCCACTCGAGAGGAAGCACGATGGTCCCGCCCACATCCAGAGGAGCCCCGTTTCCCCCTCCTAGCTCGAGATGAGCGATCCTTTCCCTGCTTTCAACGGGAAAGAATTCCCGGCGTTCCCGTCGCATCTCAAGAGGAGGCACTCTCAACAGGAAAGGCGAGAGGAACTCCATGGTCGTACCACCATTCCAAGAGTCCCCCAGATGTCTCAGTCCATTCCAGAGGAACCTCTTTGCCCTGCACTGGCTCATCTTTCACGCCGAGGATCGACTCACACCACGGTGGCACGTGGGACAGCCCTGTGGGAAAGCCTCGAGGGAAAGCCTCGAGGGAAAACCACAGATCCTTTGATCCACGCGATGGGAAGCGTGACATTGCTGCTACAGCCTGGAAGGAAAGCGCACGAGCATGCCCCCACTCGAGATGAGGCCTGTCTCCCCTGGCGAGACTCCAGAAGTACCCAAAGATCCATATCAGCCCGTGAGAGAAATCCTCGGTTCCGGCCCTGACTCCACACAAGGTTTTTGGCCCGGGTATCGACGGGAGAGGAATCCCGAGAGGCCCCCTAGCAACTCGCATGGGGACTGGCCTCTCCTGAGGCCACCACGGCGGGTCCCTGAGGTCCCCGTCGTAACTCTAGAACACCTGCCGCAACTCGAGAAATTCCAGGAAGTTCACCCTTCCAGGCGAGATGAGGCCTATTTCCGATGAGGCGTCTGGAGACTAATGACACCTAACCTCTGGAACTTCGAAAGGGTCTTTCACACCCTTGCTGCAGCTCAAGAAGTTCACCGCCATACCCGTCTCCACTCGAGAGGAAGCACGATCGTCCCGCCCACATCCAGAGGAGCCCCCTTTCCCCCTCATAGCTCGAGATGAGGAATCCTTTCCCTGCTTTCAATGGGAAAGAATTCCCGGCGTTCCCGTCGCATCTCAAGCGGAGGCACTCTCAACAGGAAAGGCGAGAGGAACTCGATGGTCGTACCACCATTCCAAGAGTCCCCCAGATGTCTCAGTCCATTCCAGAGGAACCTCTTTGCCCTGCACTGGCTCATCTTTCACGCCGAGGATCAACTCACACCACGGTGGCACGTGGGACAGCCCTGTGGGAAAGCCTCGAGGGAAAGCCTCGAGGGAAAACCACAGATCCTTTGATCCACGCCACGGGAAGCGTGACATTGCTGCTACAGCCTGGAAGGAAAGTGCACGTGCATGCCCCGACACGAGACGAGGCCTGACTCCCCTGGGGAGACTCCAGAAGTACCCAAAGATCCATGTCAGCCCCTGAGAGGAATCCTCGGTTCCGGCCCTGACTCCACACAAGGTTTTTGGCCCCGGTATCGACGGGAGAGGAATCCCGAGAGGCCCCCTAGCAACTCTCATGGGGACTGGCCTCTCCTGAGGCCACCAGGGCGGGTCCCTGAGGTCCCCGTCGTAACTCGAGAACACCTGCCGCAACTCGAGAAAATCCAGGAAGTTCTCCCTTCCAGGCGAGATGAGGCCTATTTCCGATCAGGCGTCTGGAGACTAATGACACCTAAACTCTCGAACTTCGAAAGGGTCTTTCACACCCTTGCTGCAACTCAAGAAGTTCACCGCCATACCCGTCTCCACTCCAGAGCAAGCACGATGGTCCCGCCCACATCCAGAGGAGCCCCGTTTCCCCCTCGTAGCTCGAGATGAGCGATCCTTTCCCTGCTTTCAACGGGAAAGAATTCCCGGCGTTCCCGTCGCTTCTCAAGAGGAGGCACTCTCAACAGAAAAGGCGAGAGGAACTCCATGGTCGTACCACCATTCCAAGAGTCCCCCAGATGTCTCAGTCCATTCCAGAGGAACCTCTTTGCCCTGCACTGGCTCATCTTTCACGCCGAGGATCGACTCACACCACGGTGGCACGTGGGACAGCCCTGTGGGAAAGCCTCGAGGGAAAGCCTCGAGGGAAAACCACAGATCCTTTGATCCACGCGATGGGAAGCGTGACATTGCTGCTACAGCCTGGAAGGAAAGCGCACGTGCATGGCCCCACTCGAGCCGAGGCCTAACTCCCCTTGGGAGACTCCAGAAGTACCCAAAGATCCATGTCAGCCCCTGAGAGGAATCCTCGTTTCCGGCCCTGAATCCACACAAGGATTTTGGCCCCGGTATCGACGGGAGAGGAATCCCGAGAGGCCCCCTAGCAACTCGCCTGGGGACTGGCCTCTCCTGAGACCACCAGGGCGGGTCCCTGATGTCCCCGTCGTAACTCGAGAACACCTGCCGCAACTCGAGAAAATCCAGGAAGTTCTCCCTTCCAGTCGAGATGAGTCCTATTTCCGATGAGGCGTCTGGAGACTAATGACACCTAAACTCTGGAACTTCGAAAGGGTCTTTCACACCCTTGCTGCAACTCAAGAAGTTCACCGCCATACCCGTCTCCACTCGAGAGGAAGCACGATCGTCCCGCCCACATCCAGAGGAGCCCCCTTTCCCCCTCCTAGCTCGAAATGAGCGATCCTTTCCCTGCTTTCAACGGGAAAGAATTCCCGGCGTTCCCGTCGCATCTCAAGAGGAGGCACTCTCAACAGGAAAGGCGAGAGGAACTCCATGGTCTTACCACCATTCCAAGAGTCCCCCAGATGTCTCAGTCCATTCCAGAGGAACCTCTTTGCCCTGCACTGGCTCATCTTTCACGCCGAGGATCGACTCACACCACGGTGGCACGTGGGACAGCCCAGTGGGAAAGCCTCGAGGGAAAGCCTCGAGGGAAAAACCACAGATCCTTTCATCCACGCCACGGGAAGCGTGACATTGCTGCTACAGCCTGGAAGGAAAGCGCACGTGCATGCCCCCACTCGAGCCGAGGCCTGACTCCCCTGGGGAGACTCCAGAAGTACCCAAACATCCATGTCAGCCCCTGAGAGGAATCCTCGGTTCGGGCCCTGACTCCACACAAGGTTTTTGGCCCCGGTATCGACGGGAGAGGAATCCCGAGAGGCCCCCTAGCAACTCGCATGGGGACTGGCCTCTCCTGAGGCCATCAGGGCGGGTCCCTGTGGTCCCCGTCGTAACTCGAGAACACCTGCCGCAACTCGAGAAAATCCAGGAATTTCTCCCTTCCAGGCGAGATGAGGCCTATTTCCGATCAGGCGTCTGGAGACTAATGACACCTAACCTCTGGAACTTCGACAGGGTCTTTCACACCCTTGCTGCAACTCAAGAAGTTCACCGCCATATCCGTCTCCACTCGAGAGGAAGCACAATGGTCCCGCCCACATCCAGAGGAGCCCCGTTTCCCCCTCCTAGCTCGAGATGAGCGATCCTTTCCCTGCTTTCAACGGGAAAGAATTCCCGGCGTTCCCGTCGCATCTCAAGAGGAGGCACTCTCAACAGGAAAGGCGAGAGGAACTCCATGGTCGTACCACCATTCCAAGAGTCCCCCAGATGTCTCAGTCCATTCCAGAGGAACCTCTTTGCCCTGCACTGGCTCATCTTTCACGCCGAGGATCGACTCACACCACGGTGGCACGTGGGACAGCCCTGTGGGAAAGCCTCGAGGGAAAGCCTCGAGGGAAAACCACAGATCCTTTGATCCACGCGATGGGAAGCGTGACATTGCTGCTACAGCCTGGAAGGAAAGCGCACGTGCATGCCCCCACTCGAGATGAGGCCTGTCTCCCCTGGCGAGACTCCAGAAGTACCCAAAGATCCATATCAGCCCGTGAGAGAAATCCTCGGTTCCGGCCCTGACTCCACACAAGGTTTTTGGCCCGGGTATCGACGGGAGAGGAATCCCGAGAGGCCCCCTAGCAAATCGCAAGGGGACTGGCCTCTCCTGAGGCCACCACGGCGGGTCCCTGAGGTCCCCCTCGTAACTCTAGAACACCTGCCGCAACTCGAGAAATTCCAGGAAGTTCCCCCTTCCAGGCGAGATGAGGCCTATTTCCGATGAGGCGTCTGGAGACTAATGACACCTAACCTCTGGAACTTCGAAAGGGTCTTTCACACCCTTGCTGCAGCTCAAGAAGTTCACCGCCATACCCGTCTCCACTCGAGAGGAAGCACGATCGTCCCGCCCACATCCAGAGGAGCCCCCTTTCCCCCTCATAGCTCGAGATGAGGAATCCTTTCCCTGCTTTCAATGGGAAAGAATTCCCGGCGTTCCCGTCACATCTCAAGCGGAGGCACTCTCAACAGGAAAGGCGAGAGGAACTCGATGGTCGTACCACCATTCCAAGAGTCCCCCAGATGTCTCAGTCCATTCCAGAGGAACCTCTTTGCCCTGCACTGGCTCATCTTTCACGCCGAGGATCAACTCACACCACGGTGGCACGTGGGACAGCCCTGTGGGAAAGCCTCGAGGGAAAGCCTCGAGGGAAAACCACAGATCCTTTGATCCACGCCACGGGAAGCGTGACATTGCTGCTACAGCCTGGAAGGAAAGTGCACGTGCATGCCCCGACACGAGACGAGGCCTGACTCCCCTGGGGAGACTCCAGAAGTACCCAAAGATCCATGTCAGCGCCTGAGAGGAATCCTCGGTTCCGGCCCTGACTCCACACAAGGTTTTTGGCCCCGGTATCGACGGGAGAGGAATCCCGAGAGGCCCCCTAGCAACTCGCATGGGGACTGGCCTCTCCTGAGGCCACCACGGCGGGTCCCTGAGGTCCCCGTCGTAACTCGAGAACACCTGCCGCAACTCGAGAAAATCCAGGAAGTTCTCCCTTCCAGGCGAGATGAGGCCTATTTCCGATCAGGTGTCTGGAGACTAATGACACCTAAACTCTCGAACTTCGAAAGGGTCTTTCACACCCTTGCTGCAACTCAAGAAGTTCACCGCCATACCCGTCTCCACTCCAGAGGAAGCACGATGGTCCCGCCCACATCCAGAGGAGCCCCGTTTCCCCCTCGTAGCTCGAGATGAGCGATCCTTTCCCTGCTTTCAACGGGAAAGAATTCCCGGCGTTCCCGTCGCTTCTCAAGAGGAGGCACTCTCAACAGAAAAGGCGAGAGGAACTCCATGGTCGTACCACCATTCCAAGAGTCCCCCTGATGTCTCAGTCCATTCCAGAGGAACCTCTTTTCCCTGCACTGGCTCATCTTTCACGCCGAGGATCGACTCACACCACGGTGGCACGTGGGACAGCCCTGTGGGAAAGTCTCGAGGGAAAGCCTCGAGGGAAAACCACAGATCCTTTGATCCACGAGATGGGAAGCGTGACATTGCTGCTACAGCCTGGAAGGAAAGCGCACGTGCATGGCCCCACTCGAGCCGAGGCCTGACTCCCCTGGGGAGACTCCAGAAGTACCCAAATATCCATGTCAGCCCCTGAGAGAAATCCTCGTTTCCGGCCCTGACTCCACACAAGGATTTTGGCCCCGGTATCGACGGGAGAGGAATCCCGAGAGGCCCCCTAGCAACTCGCCTGGGGACTGGCCTCTCCTGAGGCCACCAGGGCGGGTCCCTGATGTCCCCGTCGTAACTCGTGAACACCTGCCGCAACTCGAGAAAATCCAGGAAGTTCTCCCTTCCAGGCGAGATGAGTCCTATTTCCGATGAGGCGTCTGGAGACTAATGACACCTAAACTCTGGAACTTCGAAAGGGTCTTTCACACCCTTGCTGCAACTCAAGAAGTTCACCGCCATACCCGTCTCCACTCGAGAGGAAGCACGATCGTCCCGCCCACATCCAGAGGAGCCCCCTTTCCCCCTCCTAGCTCGAGATGTGCGATCCTTTCCCTGCTTTCAACGGGAAAGAATTCCCGGCGTTCCCGTCGCATCTCAAGAGGAGGCACTCTCAACAGGAAAGGCGAGAGGAACTCCATGGTCTTACCACCATTCCAAGAGTCCCCCAGATGTCTCAGTCCATTCAAGAGGAACCTCTTTGCCCTGCACTGGCTCATCTTTCACGCCGAGGATCGACTCACACCACGGTGGCACGTGGGACAGCCCAGTGGGAAAGCCTCGAGGGAAAGCCTCGAGGGAAAACCACAGATCCTTTCATCCACGCCACGGGAAGCGTGACATTGCTGCTACAGCCTGGAAGGAAAGCGCACGTGCATGCCCCCACTCGAGCCGAGGCCTGACTCCCCTGGGGAGACTCCAGAAGTACCCAAACATCCATGTCAGCCCCTGAGAGGAATCCTCGGTTCGGGCCCTGATTCCACACAAGGTTTTTGGCCCCGGTATCGACGGGAGAGGAATCCCGAGAGGCACCCTAGCAACTCGCATGGGGACTGGCCTCTCCTGAGGCCATCAGGGCGGGTCCCTGTGGTCCCCGTCGTAACTCGAGAACACCTGCCGCAACTCGAGAAAATCCAGGAATTTCTCCCTTCCAGGCGAGATGAGGCCTATTTCCGATCAGGCGTCTGGAGACTAATGACACCTAACCTCTGGAACTTCGACAGGGTCTTTCACACCCTTGCTGCAACTCAAGAAGTTCACCGCCATATCCGTCTCCACTCGAGAGGAAGCACGATGGTCCCGCCCACATCCAGAGGAGCCCCGTTTCCCCCTCCTAGCTCGAGATGAGCGATCCTTTCCCTGCTTTCAACGGGAAAGAATTCCCGGCGTTCCCGTCGCATCTCAAGAGGAGGCACTCTCAACAGGAAAGGCGAGAGGAACTCCATGGTCGTACCACCATTCCAAGAGTCCCCCAGATGTCTCAGTCCATTCCAGAGGAACCTCTTTGCCCTGCACTGGCTCATCTTTCACGCCGAGGATCGACTCACACCACGGTGGCACGTGGGACAGCCCTGTGGGAAAGCCTCGAGGGAAAGCCTCGAGGGAAAACCACAGATCCTTTGATCCACGCGATGGGAAGCGTGACATTGCTGCTACAGCCTGGAAGGAAAGCGCACGAGCATGCCCCCACTCGAGATGAGGCCTGTCTCCCCTGGCGAGACTCCAGAAGTACCCAAAGATCCATATCAGCCCGTGAGAGAAATCCTCGGTTCCGGCCCTGACTCCACACAAGGTTTTTGGCCCGGGTATCGACGGGAGAGGAATCCCGAGAGGCCCCCTAGCAACTCGCATGGGGACTGGCCTCTCCTGAGGCCACCACGGCGGGTCCCTGAGGTCCCCGTCGTAACTCTAGAACACCTGCCGCAACTCGAGAAATTCCAGGAAGTTCACCCTTCCAGGCGAGATGAGGCCTATTTCCGATGAGGCGTCTGGAGACTAATGACACCTAACCTCTGGAACTTCGAAAGGGTCTTTCACACCCTTGCTGCAGCTCAAGAAGTTCACCGCCATACCCGTCTCCACTCGAAAGGAAGCACGATCGTCCCGCCCACATCCAGAGGAGCCCCCTTTCCCCCTCATAGCTCGAGATGAGGAATCCTTTCCCTGCTTTCAATGGGAAAGAATTCCCGGCGTTCCCGTCGCATCTCAAGCGGAGGCACTCTCAACAGGAAAGGCGAGAGGAACTCGATGGTCGTACCACCATTCCAAGAGTCCCCCAGATGTCTCAGTCCATTCCAGAGGAACCTCTTTGCCCTGCACTGGCTCATCTTTCACGCCGAGGATCAACTCACACCACGGTGGCACGTGGGACAGCCCTGTGGGAAAGCCTCGAGGGAAAGCCTCGAGGGAAAACCACAGATCCTTTGATCCACGCCACGGGAAGCGTGACATTGCTGCTACAGCCTGGAAGGAAAGTGCACGTGCATGCCCCGACACGAGACGAGGCCTGACTCCCCTGGGGAGACTCCAGAAGTACCCAAAGATCCATGTCAGCCCCTGAGAGGAATCCTCGGTTCCGGCCCTGACTCCACACAAGGTTTTTGGCCCCGGTATCGACGGGAGAGGAATCCCGAGAGGCCCCCTAGCAACTCTCATGGGGACTGGCCTCTCCTGAGGCCACCAGGGCGGGTCCCTGAGGTCCCCGTCGTAACTCGAGAACACCTGCCGCAACTCGAGAAAATCCAGGAAGTTCTCCCTTCCAGGCGAGATGAGGCCTATTTCCGATCAGGCGTCTGGAGACTAATGACACCTAAACTCTCGAACTTCGAAAGGGTCTTTCACACCCTTGCTGCAACTCAAGAAGTTCACCGCCATACCCGTCTCCACTCCAGAGCAAGCACGATGGTCCCGCCCACATCCAGAGGAGCCCCGTTTCCCCCTCGTAGCTCGAGATGAGCGATCCTTTCCCTGCTTTCAACGGGAAAGAATTCCCGGCGTTCCCGTCGCTTCTCAAGAGGAGGCACTCTCAACAGAAAAGGCGAGAGGAACTCCATGGTCGTACCACCATTCCAAGAGTCCCCCAGATGTCTCAGTCCATTCCAGAGGAACCTCTTTGCCCTGCACTGGCTCATCTTTCACGCCGAGGATCGACTCACACCACGGTGGCACGTGGGACAGCCCTGTGGGAAAGCCTCGAGGGAAAGCCTCGAGGGAAAACCACAGATCCTTTGATCCACGCGATGGGAAGCGTGACATTGCTGCTACAGCCTGGAAGGAAAGCGCACGTGCATGGCCCCACTCGAGCCGAGGCCTGACTCCCCTTGGGAGACTCCAGAAGTACCCAAAGATCCATGTCAGCCCCTGAGAGGAATCCTCGTTTCCGGCCCTGAATCCACACAAGGATTTTGGCCCCGGTATCGACGGGAGAGGAATCCCGAGAGGCCCCCTAGCAACTCGCCTGGGGACTGGCCTCTCCTGAGACCACCAGGGCGGGTCCCTGATGTCCCCGTCGTAACTCGAGAACACCTGCCGCAACTCGAGAAAATCCAGGAAGTTCTCCCTTCCAGTCGAGATGAGTCCTATTTCCGATGAGGCGTCTGGAGACTAATGACACCTAAACTCTGGAACTTCGAAAGGGTCTTTCACACCCTTGCTGCAACTCAAGAAGTTCACCGCCATACCCGTCTCCACTCGAGAGGAAGCACGATCGTCCCGCCCACATCCAGAGGAGCCCCCTTTCCCCCTCCTAGCTCGAAATGAGCGATCCTTTCCCTGCTTTCAACGGGAAAGAATTCCCGGCGTTCCCGTCGCATCTCAAGAGGAGGCACTCTCAACAGGAAAGGCGAGAGGAACTCCATGGTCTTACCACCATTCCAAGAGTCCCCCAGATGTCTCAGTCCATTCCAGAGGAACCTCTTTGCCCTGCACTGGCTCATCTTTCACGCCGAGGATCGACTCACACCACGGTGGCACGTGGGACAGCCCAGTGGGAAAGCCTCGAGGGAAAGCCTCGAGGGAAAAACCACAGATCCTTTCATCCACGCCACGGGAAGCGTGACATTGCTGCTACAGCCTGGAAGGAAAGCGCACGTGCATGCCCCCACTCGAGCCGAGGCCTGACTCCCCTGGGGAGACTCCAGAAGTACCCAAACATCCATGTCAGCCCCTGAGAGGAATCCTCGGTTCGGGCCCTGACTCCACACAAGGTTTTTGGCCCCGGTATCGACGGGAGAGGAATCCCGAGAGGCCCCCTAGCAACTCGCATGGGGACTGGCCTCTCCTGAGGCCATCAGGGCGGGTCCCTGTGGTCCCCGTCGTAACTCGAGAACACCTGCCGCAACTCGAGAAAATCCAGGAATTTCTCCCTTCCAGGCGAGATGAGGCCTATTTCCGATCAGGCGTCTGGAGACTAATGACACCTAACCTCTGGAACTTCGACAGGGTCTTTCACACCCTTGCTGCAACTCAAGAAGTTCACCGCCATATCCGTCTCCACTCGAGAGGAAGCACAATGGTCCCGCCCACATCCAGAGGAGCCCCGTTTCCCCCTCCTAGCTCGAGATGAGCGATCCTTTCCCTGCTTTCAACGGGAAAGAATTCCCGGCGTTCCCGTCGCATCTCAAGAGGAGGCACTCTCAACAGGAAAGGCGAGAGGAACTCCATGGTCGTACCACCATTCCAAGAGTCCCCCAGATGTCTCAGTCCATTCCAGAGGAACCTCTTTGCCCTGCACTGGCTCATCTTTCACGCCGAGGATCGACTCACACCACGGTGGCACGTGGGACAGCCCTGTGGGAAAGCCTCGAGGGAAAGCCTCGAGGGAAAACCACAGATCCTTTGATCCACGCGATGGGAAGCGTGACATTGCTGCTACAGCCTGGAAGGAAAGCGCACGAGCATGCCCCCACTCGAGATGAGGCCTGTCTCCCCTGGCGAGACTCCAGAAGTACCCAAAGATCCATATCAGCCCGTGAGAGAAATCCTCGGTTCCGGCCCTGACTCCACACAAGGTTTTTGGCCCGGGTATCGACGGGAGAGGAATCCCGAGAGGCCCCCTAGCAAATCGCAAGGGGACTGGCCTCTCCTGAGGCCACCACGGCGGGTCCCTGAGGTCCCCCTCGTAACTCTAGAACACCTGCCGCAACTCGAGAAATTCCAGGAAGTTCCCCCTTCCAGGCGAGATGAGGCCTATTTCCGATGAGGCGTCTGGAGACTAATGACACCTAACCTCTGGAACTTCGAAAGGGTCTTTCACACCCTTGCTGCAGCTCAAGAAGTTCACCGCCATACCCGTCTCCACTCGAGAGGAAGCACGATCGTCCCGCCCACATCCAGAGGAGCCCCCTTTCCCCCTCATAGCTCGAGATGAGGAATCCTTTCCCTGCTTTCAATGGGAAAGAATTCCCGGCGTTCCCGTCACATCTCAAGCGGAGGCACTCTCAACAGGAAAGGCGAGAGGAACTCGATGGTCGTACCACCATTCCAAGAGTCCCCCAGATGTCTCAGTCCATTCCAGAGGAACCTCTTTGCCCTGCACTGGCTCATCTTTCACGCCGAGGATCAACTCACACCACGGTGGCACGTGGGACAGCCCTGTGGGAAAGCCTCGAGGGAAAGCCTCGAGGGAAAACCACAGATCCTTTGATCCACGCCACGGGAAGCGTGACATTGCTGCTACAGCCTGGAAGGAAAGTGCACGTGCATGCCCCGACACGAGACGAGGCCTGACTCCCCTGGGGAGACTCCAGAAGTACCCAAAGATCCATGTCAGCCCCTGAGAGGAATCCTCGGTTCCGGCCCTGACTCCACACAAGGTTTTTGGCCCCGGTATCGACGGGAGAGGAATCCCGAGAGGCCCCCTAGCAACTCGCATGGGGACTGGCCTCTCCTGAGGCCACCACGGCGGGTCCCTGAGGTCCCCGTCGTAACTCGAGAACACCTGCCGCAACTCGAGAAAATCCAGGAAGTTCTCCCTTCCAGGCGAGATGAGGCCTATTTCCGATCAGGTGTCTGGAGACTAATGACACCTAAACTCTCGAACTTCGAAAGGGTCTTTCACACCCTTGCTGCAACTCAAGAAGTTCACCGCCATACCCGTCTCCACTCCAGAGGAAGCACGATGGTCCCGCCCACATCCAGAGGAGCCCCGTTTCCCCCTCGTAGCTCGAGATGAGCGATCCTTTCCCTGCTTTCAACGGGAAAGAATTCCCGGCGTTCCCGTCGCTTCTCAAGAGGAGGCACTCTCAACAGAAAAGGCGAGAGGAACTCCATGGTCGTACCACCATTCCAAGAGTCCCCCAGATGTCTCAGTCCATTCCAGAGGAACCTCTTTGCCCTGCACTGGCTCATCTTTCACGCCGAGGATCGACTCACACCACGGTGGCACGTGGGACAGCCCTGAGGGAAAGCCTCGAGGGAAAGCCTCGAGGGAAAACCACAGATCCTTTGATCCACGCGATGGGAAGCGTGACATTGCTGCTACAGCCTGGAAGGAAAGCGCACGTGCATGGCCCCACTCGAGCCGAGGCCTGACTCCCCTGGGGAGACTCCAGAAGTACCCAAAGATCCATGTCAGCCCCTGAGAGGAATCCTCGTTTCCGGCCCTGACTCCACACAAGGTTTTTGGCCCCGGTATCGACGGGAGAGGAATCCCGAGAGGCCCCCTAGCAACTCGCCTGGGGACTGGCCTCTCCTGAGACCACCAGGGCGGGTCCCTGATGTCCCCGTCGTAACTCGAGAACACCTGCCGCAACTCGAGAAAATCCAGGAAGTTCTCCCTTCCAGGCGAGATGAGTCCTATTTCTGATGAGGCGTCTGGAGACTAATGACACCTAAACTCTGGAACTTCGAAAGGGTCTTTCACACCCTTGCTGCAACTCAAGAAGTTCACCGCCATACCCGTCTCCACTCGAGAGGAAGCACGATCGTCCCGCCCACATCCAGAAGAGCCCCCTTTCCCCCTCCTAGCTCGAAATGAGCGATCCTTTCCCTGCTTTCAACGGGAAAGAATTCCCGGCGTTCCCGTCGCATCTCAAGAGGAGGCACTCTCAACAGGAAAGGCGAGAGGAACTCCATGGTCTTACCACCATTCCAAGAGTCCCCCAGATGTCTCAGTCCATTCCAGAGGAACCTCTTTGCCCTGCACTGGCTCATCTTTCACGCCGAGGATCGACTCACACCACGGTGGCACGTGGGACAGCCCAGTGGGAAAGCCTCGAGGGAAAGCCTCGAGGGAAAAACCACAGATCCTTTCATCCACGCCACGGGAAGCGTGACATTGCTGCTACAGCCTGGAAGGAAAGCGCACGTGCATGCCCCCACTCGAGCCGAGGCCTGACTCCCCTGGGGAGACTCCAGAAGTACCCAAACATCCATGTCAGCCCCTGAGAGGAATCCTCGGTTCCGGCCCTGACTCCACACAAGGTTTTTGGCCCCGGTATCGACGGGAGAGGAATCCCGAGAGGCCCCCTAGCAACTCGCATGGGGACTGGCCTCTCCTGAGGCCATCAGGGCGGGTCCCTGTGGTTCCCGTCGTAACTCGAGAACACCTGCCGCAACTCGAGAAAATCCAGGAATTTTTCCCTTCCTGGCGAGATGAGGCCTATTTCCGATCAGGCGTCTGGAGACTAATGACACCTAACCTCTGGAACTTCGAAAGGGTCTTTCACAACCTTGCTGCAACTCAAGAAGTTCACCGCCATATCCGTCTCCACTCGAGAGGAAGCACGATGGTCCCGCCCACATCCAGAGGAGCCCCGTTTCCCCCTCCTAGCTCGAGATGAGCGATCCTTTCCCTGCTTTCAACGGGAAAGAATTCCCGGCGTTCCCGTCGCATCTCAAGAGGAGGCACTCTCAACAGGAAAGGCGAGAGGAACTCCATGGTCGTACCACCATTCCAAGAATCCCCCAGATGTCTCAGTCCATTCCAGAGGAACCTCTTTGCCCTGCACTGGCTCATCTTTCACGCCGAGGATCGACTCACACCACGGTGGCACGTGGGACAGCCCTGTGGGAAAGCCTCGAGGGAAAGCCTCGAGGGAAAACCACAGATCCTTTGATCCACGCGATGGGAAGCGTGACATTGCTGCTACAGCCTGGAAGGAAAGCGCACGAGCATGCCCCCACTCGAGATGAGGCCTGTCTCCCCTGGCGAGACTCCAGAAGTACCCAAAGATCCATATCAGCCTGTGAGAGAAATCCTCGGTTCCGGCCCTGACTCCACACAAGGTTTTTGGCCCGGGTATCGACGGGAGAGGAATCCCGAGAGGCCCCCTAGCAACTCGCATGGGGACTGGCCTCTCCTGAGGCCACCACGGCGGGTCCCTGAGGTCCCCGTCGTAACTCGAGAACACCTGCCCCAACTCGAGAAATTCCAGGAAGTTCCCCCTTCCAGGCGAGATGAGGCCTATTTCCGATGAGGCGTCTGGAGACTAATGACACCTAACCTCTGGAACTTCGAAAGGGTCTTTCACACCCTTGCTGCAGCTCAAGAAGTTCACCGCCATACCCGTCTCCACTCGAGAGGAAGCACGATCGTCCCGCCCACATCCAGAGGAGCCCCCTTTCCCCCTCATAGCTCGAGATGAGGAATCCTTTCCCAGCTTTCAATGGGAAAGAATTCCCGGCGTTCCCGTCGCATCTCAAGCGGAGGCACTCTCAACAGGAAAGGCGAGAGGAACTCCATGGTCTTACCACCATTCCAAGAATCCCCCAGATGTCTCAGTCCATTCCAGAGGAACCTCTTTGCCCTGCACTGCCTCATCTTTCACGCCGAGGATCGACTCACACCACGGTGGCACGTGGGACAGCCCAGTGGGAAAGCCTCGAGGGAAAGCCTCTAGGGAAAACCACAGATCCTTTGATCCACGCCACGGGAAGCGTGACATTGCTGCTACAGCCTGGAAGGAAAGTGCACGTGCATGCCCCGACACGAGACGAGGCCTGACTCCCCTGGGGAGACTCCAGAAGTACCCAAAGATCCATGTCAGCCCCTGAGAGGAATCCTCGGTTCCGGACCTGACTCCACACAAGGTTTTTGGCCCCGGTATCGACGGGAGAGGAATCCCGAGAGGCCCCCTAGCAACTCGCATGGGGACTGGCCTCTCCTGAGGCCACCAGGGCGGGTCCCTGAGGTCCCCGTCGTAACTCGAGAACACCTGCCGCAACTCGAGAAAATCCAGGAAGTTCTCCCTTCCAGGCGAGATGAGGCCTATTTCCGATCAGGCGTCTGGAGACTAATGACACCTAAACTCTCGAACTTCGAAAGGGTCTTTCACACCATTGCTGCAACTCAAGAAGTTCACCGCCATACCCGTCTCCACTCCAGAGGAAGCACGATGGTCCCGCCCACATCCAGAGGAGCCCCGTTTCCCCCTCGTAGCTCGAGATGAGCGATCCTTTCCCTGCTTTCAACGGGAAAGAATTCCCGGCGTTCCCGTCGCTTCTCAAGAGGAGGCACTCTCAACAGAAAAGGCGAGAGGAACTCCATGGTCGTACCACCATTCCAAGAGTCCCCCAGATGTCTCAGTCCATTCCAGAGGAACCTCTTTGCCCTGCACTGGCTCATCTTTCACGCCGAGGATCGACTCACACCACGGTGGCACGTGGGACAGCCCTGTGGGAAAGCCTCGAGGGAAAGCCTCGAGGGAAAACCACAGATCCTTTGATCCACGCGATGGGAAGCGTGACATTGCGGCTACAGCCTGGAAGGAAAGCGCACGTGCATGGCCCCACTCGAGCCGAGGCCTGACTCCCCTGGGGAGACTCCAGAAGTACCCAAAGATCCATGTCAGCCCCTGAGAGGAATCCTCGTTTCCGGCCCTGACTCCACACAAGGATTTTGGCCCCGGTATCGACGGGAGAGGAATCCCGAGAGGCCCCCTAGCAACTCGCCTGGGGACTGGCCTCTCCTGAGACCACCAGGGCGGGTCCCTGATGTCCCCGTCGTAACTCGAGAACACCTGCCGCAACTCGAGAAAATCCAGGAAGTTCTCCCTTCCAGGCGAGATGAGTCCTATTTCCGATGAGGCGTCTGGAGACTAATGACACCTAAACTCTGGAACTTCGAAAGGGTCTTTCACACCCTTTCTGCAACTCAAGAAGTTCACCGCCATACCCGTCTCCACTCGAGAGGAAGCTCGATGGTCCCGCCCACATCCAGAGGAGCCCCGTTTCCCCCTCGTAGCTCGAGATGAGGGATCCTTTCCCTGCTTTCAACGGGAAAGAATTCCCGGCGTTCCCGTCGCATCTCAAGAGGAGGCACTCTCAACAAGAAAGGCGAGAGGAACTGCATGGTCGTACCACCATTTCAAGAGTCCCCCAGATGTCTCAGTCCATTCCAGAGGAACCTCTTTGCCCTGCACTGGCTCATTTTTCACGCCGAGGATCGACTCACACCACGGTGTCACGTGGGACAGCCCTGTAGGAAAGCCTCGAGGGAAAACCACAGATCCTTTGATCCACGCGATGGGAAGCGTGACATTGCTGCTACAGCCTGGAAGGAAAGCGCACGTGCATGCCCCCACTCGAGATGTGGCCTGTCTCCCCTGGCGAGACTCCAGAAGTACCCAAAGATCCATATCAGCCACTGAAAGGAATCCTCGGTTGCGGCCCTAACTCCACACAAGGTTTTTGGCCCCGGTATCGATGGGAGAGGAATACCGAGAGGCCCCCTAGCAACTCGCATGGGGACTGGCCTCTTCTGAGGCCACCAGGGCGGGTCCCTGAGGTCCCCGTCGTAACTCGAGAACACCTGCCGAAACTCGAGAAAATCCAGGAAGTTCTCCCTTCCAGGCGAGATGAGGCCTATTTCCGATGAGGCGTCTGGAGACTAATGACACCTAACCTCTGGAACTTCGAAAGGGTCTTTCACACCCTTGCTGCAACTCAAGAAGTTCACCGCCATACCCGTCTCCACTCGAGAGGAAGCACGATAGTCCCGCCCACATCCAGAGGAGCCCCGTTTCCCCTCGTAGCTCGAGATGAGGGATCCTTTCCCTGCATTCAACGGGAAAGAATTCCCGGCGTTCCCGTCGCATCTCAAGAGGAGACACTCTCAACAGGAAAGGCGAGAGGAACTCCATGGTCGTACCACCATTCCAAGAGTCCCCCAGATGTCTCAGTCCATTCCAGAGGAAGCTCTTTGCCCTGCACTGGCTCATCTTTCACGCCGAGGATAGACTCACACCACGGTGGCACGTGGGACAGCCCTGTGGGAAAGCCTCGAGGGAAAGCCTCGAGGGAAAACCATAGATCCTTTGATCCACGCCACGGGAAGCGTGACATTGATGCTACAGCCTGGAAGGAAAGTGCACGTGCATGCCCCGACTCGAGACGAGGCCTGACTCCCCTGGGGAGACTCCAGAAGTACCCAAAGATCCATGTCAGCCCCTGAGAGGAATCCTCGGTTCCGGCCCTGACTCCACACAAGGTTTTTGCCCCGGTATCGACGGGAGAGGAATCCCGAGAGGCCCCCTAGCAACTCGCATGGGGACTGGCCTCTCCTGAGGCCACCAGGGCGGGTCCCTGAGGTCCCCGTCGTAACTCGAGAACACCTGCCACAACTCGAGAAATTCCAGGAAGTTCCCCCTTCCAGGCGAGATGAGGCCTATTTCCGATGAGGCGTCTGGAGACTAATGACACCTAACCTCTGGAACTTCGAAAGGGTCTTTCACACCCTTGCTGCAACTCAAGAAGTTCACCGCCACACCCGTCTCCACTCGAGAGGAAGCACGATGGTCCCGCCCACATCCAGAGGAGCCCCGTTTCCCCCTCGTAGCTCGAGATGAGGGATCCTTTCCCTGCTTTCAACGGGAAAGAATTCCTGGCGTTCCCGTCGCATCTCAAGAGGAGGCACTCTCAACAGGAAAGGCGAGGGGAACTCCATGGTCGTACCACCATTCCAAGAGTCCCCCAGATGTCTCAGTCCATTCCAGAGGAACCTCTTTGCCCTGCACTGGCTCATCTTTCACGCCGAGGATCGACTCACACCACGGTGGCACGTGGGACAGCCCTGTGGGAAAGCCTCGAGGGAAAGCCTCGAGGGAAAACCACAGATCCTTTGATCCACGCGATGGGAAGCGTGACATTGCGGCTACAGCCTGGAAGGAAAGCGCACGTGCATGGCCCCACTCGAGCCGAGGCCTGACTCCCCTGGGGAGACTCCAGAAGTACCCAAAGATCCATGTCAGCCCCTGAGAGGAATCCTCGTTTCCGGCCCTGACTCCACACAAGGATTTTGGCCCCGGTATCGACGGGAGAGGAATCCCGAGAGGCCCCCTAGCAACTCGCCTGGGGACTGGCCTCTCCTGAGACCACCAGGGCGGGTCCCTGATGTCCCCGTCGTAACTCGAGAACACCTGCCGCAACTCGAGAAAATCCAGGAAGTTCTCCCTTCCAGGCGAGATGAGTCCTATTTCCGATGAGGCGTCTGGAGACTAATGACACCTAAACTCTGGAACTTCGAAAGGGTCTTTCACACCCTTGCTGCAACTCAAGAAGTTCACCGCCATACCCGTCTCCACTCGAGAGGAAGCACGATCGTCCCGCCCACATCCAGAGGAGCCCCCTTTCCCCCTCCTAGCTCGAAATGAGCGATCCTTTCCCTGCTTTCAACGGGAAAGAATTCCCGGCGTTCCCGTCGCATCTCAAGAGGAGGCACTCTCAACAGGAAAGGCGAGAGGAACTCCATGGTCGTACCACCATTCCAAGAATCCCCCAGATGTCTCAGTCCATTCCAGAGGAACCTCTTTGCACTGCACTGGCTCATCTTTCACGCCGAGGATCGACTCACACCACGGTGGCACGTGGGACAGCCCTGTGGGAAAGCCTCGAGGGAAAGCCTCGAGGGAAAACCACAGATCCTTTGATCCACGCGATGGGAAGCGTGACATTGCTGCTACAGCCTGGAAGGAAAGCGCACGAGCATGCCCCCACTCGAGATGAGGCCTGTCTCCCCTGGCGAGACTCCAGAAGTACCCAAAGATCCATATCAGCCTGTGAGAGAAATCCTCGGTTCCGGCCCTGACTCCACACAAGGTTTTTGGCCCGGGTATCGACGGGAGAGGAATCCCGAGAGGCCCCCTAGCAACTCGCATGGGGACTGGCCTCTCCTGAGGCCACCACGGCGGGTCCCTGAGGTCCCCGTCGTAACTCGAGAACACCTGCCCCAACTCGAGAAATTCCAGGAAGTTCCCCCTTCCAGGCGAGATGAGGTCTATTTCCGATGAGGCGTCTGGAGACTAATGACACCTAACCTCTGGAACTTCGAAAGGGTCTTTCACACCCTTGCTGCAGCTCAAGAAGTTCACCGCCATACCCGTCTCCACTCGAGAGGAAGCACGATCGTCCCGCCCACATCCAGAGGAGCCCCCTTTCCCCCTCATAGCTCGAGATGAGGAATCCTTTCCCAGCTTTCAATGGGAAATAATTCCCGGCGTTCCCGTCGCATCTCAAGCGGAGGCACTCTCAACAGGAAAGGCGAGAGGAACTCCATGGTCGTACCACCATTCCAAGAATCCCCCAGATGTCTCAGTCCATTCCAGAGGAACCTCTTTGCCCTGCACTGCCTCATCTTTCACGCCGAGGATCGACTCACACCACGGTGGCACGTGGGACAGCCCAGTGGGAAAGCCTCGAGGGAAAGCCTCGAGGGAAAACCACAGATCCTTTGATCCACGCCACGGGAAGCGTGACATTGCTGCTACAGCCTGGAAGGAAAGTGCACGTGCATGCCCCGACACGAGACGAGGCCTGACTCCCCTGGGGAGACTCCAGAAGTACCCAAAGATCCATGTCAGCCCCTGAGAGGAATCCTCGGTTCCGGACCTGACTCCACACAAGGTTTTTGGCCCCGGTATCGACGGGAGAGGAATCCCGAGAGGCCCCCTAGCAACTCGCATGGGTACTGGCCTCTCCTGAGGCCACCAGGGCGGGTCCCTGAGGTCCCCGTCGTAACTCGAGAACACCTGCCGCAACTCGAGAAAATCCAGGAAGTTCTCCCTTCCAGGCGAGATGAGGCCTATTTCCGATCAGGCGTCTGGAGACTAATGACACCTAACCTCTGGAACTTCGAAAGGGTCTTTCACACCCTTTCTGCAACTCAAGAAGTTCACCGCCATACCCGTCTCTACTCGAGAGGAAGCTCGATGGTCCCGCCCACATCCAGAGGAGCCCCGTTTCCCCCTCGTAGCTCGAGATGAGGGATCCTTTCCCTGCTTTCAACGGGAAAGAATTCCCGGCGTTCCCGTCGCATCTCAAGAGGAGGCACTCTCAACAAGAAAGGCGAGAGGAACTGCATGGTCGTACCACCATTTCAAGAGTCCCCCAGATGTCTCAGTCCATTCCAGAGGAACCTCTTTGCCCTGCACTGGCTCATTTTTCACACCGAGGATCGACTCACACCACGGTGTCACGTGGGACAGCCCTGTAGGAAAGCCTCGAGGGAAAACCACAGATCCTTTGATCCACGCGATGGGAAGCGTGACATTGCTGCTACAGCCTGGAAGGAAAGCGCACGTGCATGCCCCCACTCGAGATGTGGCCTGTCTCCCCTGGCGAGACTCCAGAAGTACCCAAAGATCCATATCAGCCACTGAAAGGAATCCTCGGTTGCGGCCCTAACTCCACACAAGGTTTTTGGCCCCGGTATCGATGGGAGAGGAATACCGAGAGGCCCCCTAGCAACTCGCATGGGGACTGGCCTCTTCTGAGGCCACCAGGGCGGGTCCCTGAGGTCCCCGTCGTAACTCGAGAACACCTGCCGAAACTCGAGAAAATCCAGGAAGTTCTCCCTTCCAGGCGAGATGAGGCCTATTTCCGATGAGGCGTCTGGAGACTAATGACACCTAACCTCTGGAACTTCGAAAGGGTCTTTCACACCCTTGCTGCAACTCAAGAAGTTCACCGCCATACCCGTCTCCACTCGAGAGGAAGCACGATAGTCCCGCCCACATCCAGAGGAGCCCCGTTTCCCCTCGTAGCTCGAGATGAGGGATCCTTTCCCTGCATTCAACGGGAAAGAATTCCCGGCGTTCCCGTCGCATCTCAAGAGGAGACACTCTCAACAGGAAAGGCGAGAGGAACTCCATGGTCGTACCACCATTCCAAGAGTCCCCCAGATGTCTCAGTCCATTCCAGAGGAAGCTCTTTGCCCTGCACTGGCTCATCTTTCACGCCGAGGATAGACTCACACCACGGTGGCACGTGGGACAGCCCTGTGGGAAAGCCTCGAGGGAAAGCCTCGAGGGAAAACCATAGATCCTTTGATCCACGCCACGGGAAGCGTGACATTGATGCTACAGCCTGGAAGGAAAGTGCACGTGCATGCCCCGACTCGAGACGAGGCCTGACTCCCCTGGGGAGACTCCAGAAGTACCCAAAGATCCATGTCAGCCCCTGAGAGGAATCCTCGGTTCCGGCCCTGACTCCACACAAGGTTTTTGCCCCGGTATCGACGGGAGAGGAATCCCGAGAGGCCCCCTAGCAACTCGCATGGGGACTGGCCTCTCCTGAGGCCACCAGGGCGGGTCCCTGAGGTCCCCGTCGTAACTCGAGAACACCTGCCACAACTCGAGAAATTCCAGGAAGTTCCCCCTTCCAGGCGAGATGAGGCCTATTTCCGATGAGGCGTCTGGAGACTAATGACACCTAACCTCTGGAACTTCGAAAGGGTCTTTCACACCCTTGCTGCAACTCAAGAAGTTCACCGCCACACCCGTCTCCACTCGAGAGGAAGCACGATGGTCCCGGCCACATCCAGAGGAGCCCCGTTTCCCCCTCGTAGCTCGAGATGAGGGATCCTTTCCCTGCTTTCAACGGGAAAGAATTCCTGGCGTTCCCGTCGCATCTCAAGAGGAGGCACTCTCAACAGGAAAGGCGAGGGGAACTCCATGGTCGTACCACCATTCCAAGAGTCCCCCAGATGTCTCAGTCCATTCCAGAGGAACCTCTTTGCCCTGCACTGGCTCATCTTTCACGCCGAGGATCGACTCACACCACGGTGGCACGTGGGACAGCCCAGTGGGAAAGCCTCGAGGGAAAGCCTCGAGGGAAAATCACAGATCCTTTGATCCACGCCACGGGAAGCGTGATATTGCTGCTACAGCCTGGAAGGAAAGCGCACGTGCATGGCCCCACTCGAGACGAGGCCATACTCCCATGGGGAGACTCCAGAAGTACCCAAAGATCCATGTCAGCCCCTGAGAGGAATCCTCGGTTCCGGCCGTGACTCCACACAAAGTTTTTGGCCCCGGTATCGACGGGAGAGGAATCCTGAGAGGCCCCCTAGCAACTCGCATGGGGACTGGCCTCTCCTGAGGCCACCAGGGCGGGTCCCTGAGGTCCCCGTCGTAACTCGAGAACACCTGCCGCAACTCGAGAAAATCCAGGAAGTTCTCCCTTCCAGGCGAGATGAGGCCTATTTCCGATGAGGCGTCTGGAGACTAATGACACCTAACCTCTGGAACTTCGAAAGGGTCTTTCACACCCTTGCTGCAACTCAAGAAGTTCACCGCCATACCCGTCTCCACTCTAGAGGAAGCACGATGGTCCCGCCCACATCCAGAGGAGCCCCGTTTCCCCCTCCTAGCTCGAGATGAGCGATCCTTTCCCTGCTTTCAACGGGAAAGAATTCCCGGCGTTCCCGTCGCATCTCAAGAGGAGGCACTCTCAACAGGAAAGGCGAGAGGAACTCCATGGTCGTACCACCATTCCAAGAGTCCCCCAGATGTCTCAGTCCATTTCAGAGGAACCTCTTTGCCCTGCACTGGCTCATCTTTCACGCCGAGGATCGACTCCCACCACGGTGGCACGTGGGACAGCCCTGTGGGAAAGCCTCGAGGGAAAGCCTCGAGGGAAAACCACAGATCCTTTGATCCAGGCGATGGGAAGCGTGACCTTGCTGCTACAGCCTGGAAGGAAAGCGCACGTGCATGCACCCACTCGAGATAAGGCCTGTCTCCCCTGGCGAGACTCCAGAAGTACCCAAGGATCCATATCAGCCCGTGAGAGGAATCCTCGGTTCCGGCCCTGACTCCACACAAGGTTTTTGGCCCGGGTATCGACGGGAGAGGAATACCGAGAGGCCCCCTAGCAACTCGCATGGGGACTGGCCTCTCCTGAGGCCACCAGGGCGGGTCCCTGAGGTCCCCGTCGTAACTCGAGAACACCTGCCGCAACTCGAGAAAATCCAGGAAGTTCTCCCTTCCAGGCGAGATGAGGCCTATTTCCGATGAGGCGTCTGGAGACTAATGACACCTAACCTCTGGAACTTCGAAAGGGTCTTTCACACCCTTGCTGCAACTCAAGAAGTTCACCGCCATACCCGTCTCCACTCGAGAGGAAGCACGATCGTCCCGCCCACATCCAGAGGAGCCCCCTTTCCCCCTCGTAGCTCGAGATGAGGAATCCTTTCCCTGCTTTCAATGGGAAAGAATTCCCGGCGTTCCCGTCGCTTCTCAAGCGGAGGCACTCTCAACAGGAAAGGCGAGAGGAACTCCATGGTCGTACCACCATTCCAAGAGTCCCCCAGATGTCTCAGTCCATTCCAGAGGAACCTCTTTGCCCTGCACTGGCTCATCTTTCACGCCGAGGATCGACTCACACCACGGTGGCACGTGGGACAGCCCTGTGGGAAAGCCTCGAGGGAAAGCCTAGAGGGAAAACCACAGATCCTTTGATCCACGCCACGGGAAGCGTGACATTGCTGCTACAGCCTGGAAGGAAAGTGCACGTGCATGCCCCGACACGAGACGAGGCCTGACTCCCCTGGGGAGACTCCAGAAGTACCCAAAGATCCATGTCAGCCCCTGAGAGGAATCCTCGGTTCCGGCCCTGACTCCACACAAGGTTTTTGGCCCCAGTATCGACGGGAGAGGAATCCCGAGAGGGCCCCTAGCAACTCGCATGGGGACTGGCCTCTCCTGAGGCCACCAGGGCGGGTCCCTGAGGTCCCCGTCGTAACTCGAGAACACCTGCCGCAACTCGAGAAAATCCAGGAAGTTCTCCCTTCCAGGCGAGATGAGGCCTATTTCCGATCAGGCGTCTGGAGACTAATGACACCTAACCTCTGGAACTTCGAAAGGGTCTTTCACACCCTTGCTGCAACTCAGGAAGTTCACCGCCATACCCGTCTCCACTCTAGAGGAGGCACGATGGTCCCGCCCACATCCAGAAGAGCCCCGTTTCCCCCTCGTAGCTCTAGATGAGCGATCCTTTCCCTGCTTTCAACGGGAAAGAATTCCAGGCGTTCCCGTCGCTTCTCAAGAGGAGGCACTCTCAACAGAAAAGGCGAGAGGAACTCCATGGTCGTACCACCATTCCAAGAGTCCCCCAGATGTCTCAGTCCATTCCAGAGGAACCTCTTTGCCCTGAACTGGCTCATCTTTCACGCCGAGGATCGACTCACACCACGGTGGCACGTGGGACAGCCCTGTGGGAAAGACTCGAGGGAAAGCCTCGAGGGAAAACCACAGATCCTTTGATCCACGCGATGGGAAGCGTGACATTGCTGCTACAGCCTGGAAGGAAAGCGCACGTGCATGGCCCCACTCGAGCCGAGGCCTGACTCCCCTGGGGAGACTCCAGAAGTACCCAAAGATCCATGTCAGCCCCTGAGAGGAATCCTCGTTTCCGGCCCTGACTCCACACAAGGATTTTGGCCCAGGTATCGACGGGAGAGGAATCCCGAGAGGCCCCCTAGCAACTCGCCTGGGGACTGGCCTCTCCTGAGGCCACCAGGGCGGGTCCCTGATGTCCCCGTCGTAACTCGAGAACACCTGCCGCAACTCGAGAAAATCCAGGAAGTTCTCCCTTCCAGGCGAGATGAGTCCTATTTCCGATGAGGCGTCTGGAGACTAATGACACCTAAACTCTGGAACTTCGAAAGGGTCTTTCACACCCTTGCTGCAACTCAAGAAGTTCACCGCCATACCCGTCTCCACTCGAGAGGAAGCACGATCGTCCCGCCCACATCCAGAGGAGCCCCCTTTCCCCCTCCTAGCTCGAGATGAGCGATCCTTTCCCTGCTTTCAACGGGAAAGAATTCCCGGCGTTCCCGTCGCATCTCAAGAGGAGGCACTCTCAACAGGAAAGGCGAGAGGAACTCCATTGTCGAACCACCATTCCAAGAGTCCCCCAGATGTCTCAGTCCATTCCAGAGGAACCTCTTTGCCCTGCACTGGCTCATCTTTCACGCCGAGGATCGACTCACACCACGGTGGCACGTGGGACAGCCCTGTGGGAAAGCCTCGAGGGAAAGCCTCGAGGGAAAACCACAGATCCTTTGATCCACGCCACGGGAAGCGTGACATTGCTGTTACAGCCTGGAAGGAAAGCGCACGTGCATGCCCCCCCTCGAGACGAGGCCATACTCCCATGGGGAGACTCCAGAAGTACCCAAACATCCATGGCAGCCCCTGAGAGGAATCCTCGGTTCCGGCCGTGACTCCACACAAGGTTTTTGGCCCCGGTATCGACGGGAGAGGAATCCCGAGAGGCCCCCTAGCAACTCGCATGGGGACTGGCCTCTCCTGAGGCCACCAGGGCGGGTCCCTGAGGTCCCCATCGTAACTCGAGAACACCTGCCGCAACTCGAGAAAATCCAGGAAGTTCTCCCTTCCAGGCGAGATGAGGCCTATTTCCGATGAGGCGTCTGGAGACTAATGACACCTAACCTCTGGAACTTCGAAAGGGTCTTTCACACCCTTGCTGCAACTCAAGAAGTTCACCGCCATACCCGTCTCCACTCTAGAGGAAGCACGATGGTCCCGCCCACATCCAGAGGAGCCCCGTTTCCCCCTCCTAGCTCGAGATGAGCGATCCTTTCCCTGCTTTCAACGGGAAAGAATTCCCGGCGTTCCCGTCGCATCTCAAGAGGAGGCACTCTCAACAGGAAAGGCGAGAGGAACTCCATGGTCGTACCACCATTCCAAGAGTCCCCCAGATGTCTCAGTCCATTTCAGAGGAACCTCTTTGCCCTGCACTGGCTCATCTTTCACGCCGAGGATCGACTCACACCACGGTGGCACGTGGGACAGCCCTGTGGGAAAGCCTCGAGGGAAAACCACAGATCCTTTGATCCACGCGATGGGAAGCGTGACATTGCTGCTACAGCCTGGAAGGAAAGCGCACGTGCATGCCCCCACTCGAGATGAGGCCTGTCTCCCCTGGCGAGACTCCAGAAGTACCCAAAGATCCATATCAGCCACTGTAAGGAATCCTCGGTTCCGGCCCTAACTCCACACAAGGTTTTTGGCCCCGGTATCGATGGGAGAGGAATACCGAGAGGCCCCCTAGCAACTCGCATGGGGACTGGCCTCTTCTGAGGCCACCAGGGCGGGTCCCTGAGGTCCCTGTCGTAACTCGAGAACACCTGCCGCAACTCGAGAAAATCCAGGAAGTTCTCCCTTCCAGGCGAGATGAGGCCTATTTCCGATGAGGCGTCTGGAGACTAATGACACCTAACCTCTGGAACTTCGAAAGGGTCTTTCACACCCTTGCTGCAACTCAAGAAGTTCACCGCCATACCCGTCTCCACTCGAGAGGAAGCACGATAGTCCCGCCCACATCCAGAGGAGCCCCGTTTCCCCTCGTAGCTCGAGATGAGGGATCCTTTCCCTGCTTTCAACGGGAAAGAATTCCCGGCGTTCCCGTCGCATCTCAAGAGGAGGCACTCTCAACAGGAAAGGCGAGAGGAACTCCATGGTCGTACCACCATTCCAAGAGTCCCCCAATTGTCTCAGTCCATTCCAGAGGAACCTCTTTGCCCTACACTGGCTCATCTTTCACGCCGAGGATCGACTCACACCACGGTGGCACGTGGGACAGCCCTGTGGGAAAGCCTCGAGGGAAAGCCTCGAGGGAAAACCACAGATCCTTTGATCCACGCGACGGGAAGCGTGACATTGCTGCTACAGCCTGGAAGGAAAGCGCACGTGCATGCCCCCACTCGAGATGAGGCCTGTCTCCCCTGGCGAGACTCCAGAAGTACCCAAAGATCCATATCAGCCCGTGAGAGGAATTCTCGGTTCCGGCCCTGACTCCACACAAGGTTTTTGGCCCGGGTATCGACGGGAGAGGAATCCCGAGAGGCCCCCTAGCAACTCGCATGGGGACTGGCCTCTCCTGAGGCCACCAGGGCGGGTCCCTGAGGTCCCCGTCGTAACTCGAGAACACCTGCCGCAACTCGAGAAAATCCAGGAAGTTCTCCCTTCCAGGCGAGATGAGGCCTATTTCCGATGAGGCGTCTGGAGACTAATGACACCTAACCTCTGGAACTTCGAAAGGGTCTTTCACACCCTTGCTGCAACTCAAGAAGTTCACCGCCATACCCGTCTCCACTCGAGAGGAAGCATGATCGTCCCGCCCACATCCAGAGGAGCCCCCTTTCCCCCTCGTAGCTCGAGATGAGGAATCCTTTCCCTGCTTTCAATGGGAAAGAATTCCCGGCGTTCCCGTCGCATCTCAAGCGGAGGCACTCTCAACAGGAAAGGCGAGAGGAACTCCATGGTCGTACCACCATTCCAAGAGTCCCCCAGATGTCTCAGTCCATTCCAGAGGAACCTCTTTGCCCTGCATTGGCTCATCTTTCACGCCGAGGATCGACTCACACCACGGTGGCACGTGGGACAGACCTGTGGGAAAGCCTCGAGGGAAAGCCTCGAGGGAAAACCACAGATCCTTTGATCCACGCCACGGGAAGCGTGACATTGCTGCTACAGCCTGGAAGGAAAGTGCACGTGCATGCCCCGACACGAGACGAGGCCTGACTCCCCTGGGGAGACTCCAGAAGTACCCAAAGATCCATGTCAGCCCCTGAGAGGAATCCTCGGTTCCGGCCCTGACTCCACACAAGGTTTTTGGCCCCGGTATCGACGGGAGAGTAATCCCGAGAGGCCCCCTAGCAACTCGCATGGGGACTGGCCTCTCCTGAGGCCACCAGGGCGGGTCCCTGAGGTCCCCGTCGTAACTCGAGAACACCTGCCGCAACTCGAGAAAATCCAGGAAGTTCTCCCTTCCAGGCGAGATGAGGCCTATTTCCGATCAGGCGTCTGGAGACTAATGACACCTAAACTCTGGAACTTCGAAAGGGTCTTTCACACCCTTGCTAAAACTCAAGAAGTTCACCGCCATACCCGTCTCGACTCTAGAGGAAGCACGATGGTCCCGCCCACATCCAGAGGAGCCCCGTTTCCCCCTCGTAGCTCGAGATGAGCGATCCTTTCCCTGCTTTCAACGGGAAAGAATTCCTGGCGTTCCCGTCGCATCTCAAGAGGAGGCACTCTCAACAGGAAAGGCGAGAGGAACTCCATGGTCGTACCACCATTCCAAGAGTCCCCCAGATGTCTCAGTCCATTCCAGAGGAACCTCTTTGCCCTGCACTGGCTCATCTTTCACGCCGAGGATCGACTCACACCACGGTGGCACGTGGGACAGCCCAGTGGGAAAGCCTCGAGGGAAAGCCTCGAGGGAAAACCACAGATCCTTTGATCAACGCCACGGGAAGCGTGACATTGCTGCTACAGCCTGGAAGGAAAGCGCACGTGCATGCCCCCACTCGAGCCGAGGCCTGACTCCCCTGGGGAGATTCCAGAAGTACCCAAACATCCATGTCAGCCCCTGAGAGGAATCCTCGGTTCCGGCCCTGACTCCACACAAGGTTTTTGGCCCCGGTATCGACGGGAGAGGAATCCCGAGAGGCCCCCTAGCAACTCGCATGGGGACTGGCCTCTCCTGAGGCCATCAGGGCGGGTCCCTGTGGTCCCCGTCGTAACTCGAGAACACCTGCCGCAACTCGAGAAAATCCAGGAATTTCTCCCTTCCAGGCGAGATGAGGCCTATTTCCGATCAGGCGTCTGGAGACTAATGACACCTAACCTCTGGAACTTCGAAAGGGTCTTTCACACCCTTGCTGCAACTCAAGAAGTTCACCGCCATACTCGTCTCCACTCGAGAGGAAGCACGATGGTCCCGCCCACATCCAGAGGAGCCCCGTTTCCCCCTCGTAGCTCGAGATGAGGGATCCTTTCCTTGCTTTCAACGGGAAAGAATTCCCGGCGTTCCCGTCGCATCTCAAGAGGAGACACTCTCAACAAGAAAGGCGAGAGGAACTGCATGGTCATACCACCATTTCAAGAGTCCCCCAGATGTCTCAGTCCATTCCAGAGGAACCTCTTTGCCCTGCACTGGCTCATCTTTCACGCCGAGGATCGACTCACACCACGGTGGCACGTGGGACAGCCCTGTGGGAAAGCCTCGAGGGAAAATCACAGATCCTTTGATCCACGCGATGGGAAGCGTGACATTGCTGCTACAGCCTGGAAGGAAAGCGCACGTGCATGCCCCCACTCGAGATGAGGCCTGTCTCCACTGGCGAGACTCCAGAAGTACCCAAAGATCCATATCAGCCACTGAAAGGAATCCTCGGTTCCGGCCCTAAATCCACACAAGGTTTTTGGCCCCGGTATCGATGGGAGAGGAATACCGAGAGGCCCCCTAGCAACTCGCATGGGGACTGGCCTCTCCTGAGGCCACCAGGGCGGGTCCCTGAGGTCCCCGTCTTAACTCGAGAACACCTGCCGCAACTCGAGAAAATCCAGGAAGTTCTCCCTTCCAGGCGAGATGAGGCCTATTTCCGATCAGGCGTCTGGAGACTAATGACACCTAACCTCTGGAACTTCGAAAGGGTCTTTCACACCCTTGCTGCAACTCAAGAAGTTCACCGCCATACCCGTCTCCACTCTAGAGGAAGCACGATGGTCCCGCCCACATCCAGAGGAGCCCCGTTTCCCCCTCCTAGCTCGAGATGAGCGATCCTTTCCCTGCTTTCAACGGGAAAGAATTCCCGGCGTTCCCGTCGCATCTCAAGAGGAGGCACTCTCAACAGGAAAGGCGAGAGGAACTCCATGGTCGTACCACCATTCCAAGAGTCCCCCAGATGTCTCAGTCCATTTCAGAGGAACCTCTTTGCCCTGCACTGGCTCATCTTTCACGCCGAGGATCGACTCACACCACAGTGGCACGTGGGACAGCCCTGTGGGAAAGCCTCGAGGGAAAGCCTCGAGGGAAAACCACAGATCCTTTGATCCACGCGATGGGAAGCGTGACATTGCTGCTACAGCCTGGAAGGAAAGCGCACGTGCATGCACCCACTCGAGATAAGGCCTGTCTCCCCTGGCAAGACTCCAGAAGTACCCAAACATCCATGTCAGCCCCTGAGAGGAATCCTCGTTTCCGGCCCTGACTCCACACAAGGTTTTTGGCCCCGGTATCGACGGGAGAGGAATCCCGAGAGGCCCCCTAGCAACTCGCATGGGGACTGGCCTCTCCTGAGGCCACCAGGGCGGGTCCCTGAGGTCCCCGTCGTAACCCGAGAACACCTGCCGCAACTCGAGAAAATCCAGGAAGTTCTCCCTTCCAGGCGAGATGAGGCCTATTTCCGATCAGGCGTCTGGAGACTAATGACACCTAACCTCTGGAACTTCGAAAGGGTCTTTCACACCCTTGCTGCAACTCAAGAAGTTCACCGCCATACCCGTCTCCACTCTAGAGGAAGCACGATGGTCCCGCCCACATCCAGAGGAGCCCCGTTTCCCCCTCGCAGCTCGAGATGAGCGATCCTTTCCCTGCTTTCAACGGGAAAGAATTCCCGGCGTTCCCGTCGCATCTCAAGAGGAGGCACTCTCAACAAGAAAGGCGAGAGGAACTGCATGGTCGTACCACCATTTGAAGAGTCCCCCAGATGTCTCAGTCCATTCCAGAGGAACCTCTTTGCCATGCACTGGCTCATCTTTCACGCCGAGGATCGACTCACACCACGGTGGCACGTGGGACAGCCCTGTGGGAAAGCCTCGAGGGAAAACCACAGATCCTTTGATCCACGCGATGGGAAGCGTGACATTGCTGCTACAGCCTGGAAGGAAAGCGCACGTGCATGCCCCCACTCGAGATGAGGCCTGTCTCCCCTGGCGAGACTCCAGAAGTACCCAAAGATCCATATCAGCCACTGTAAGGAATCCTCGGTTCCGGCCCTAACTCCACACAAGGTTTTTGGCCCCGGTATCGATGGGAGAGGAATACCGAGAGGCCCCCTAGCAACTCGCATGGGGACTGGCCTCTTCTGAGGCCACCAGGGCGGGTCCCTGAGGTCCCTGTCGTAACTCGAGAACACCTGCCGCAACTCGAGAAAATCCAGGAAGTTCTCCCTTCCAGGCGAGATGAGGCCTATTTCCGATGAGGCGTCTGGAGACTAATGACACCTAACCTCTGGAACTTCGAAAGGGTCTTTCACACCCTTGCTGCAACTCAAGAAGTTCACCGCCATACCCGTCTCCACTCGAGAGGAAGCACGATAGTCCCGCCCACATCCAGAGGAGCCCCGTTTCCCCTCGTAGCTCGAGATGAGGGATCCTTTCCCTGCTTTCAACGGGAAAGAATTCCCGGCGTTCCCGTCGCATCTCAAGAGGAGGCACTCTCAACAGGAAAGGCGAGAGGAACTCCATGGTCGTACCACCATTCCAAGAGTCCCCCAATTGTCTCAGTCCATTCCAGAGGAACCTCTTTGCCCTACACTGGCTCATCTTTCACGCCGAGGATCGACTCACACCACGGTGGCACGTGGGACAGCCCTGTGGGAAAGCCTCGAGGGAAAGCCTCGAGGGAAAACCACAGATCCTTTGATCCACGCGACGGGAAGCGTGACATTGCTGCTACAGCCTGGAAGGAAAGCGCACGTGCATGCCCCCACTCGAGATGAGGCCTGTCTCCCCTGGCGAGACTCCAGAAGTACCCAAAGATCCATATCAGCCCGTGAGAGGAATTCTCGGTTCCGGCCCTGACTCCACACAAGGTTTTTGGCCCGGGTATCGACGGGAGAGGAATCCCGAGAGGCCCCCTAGCAACTCGCATGGGGACTGGCCTCTCCTGAGGCCACCAGGGCGGGTCCCTGAGGTCCCCGTCGTAACTCGAGAACACCTGCCGCAACTCGAGAAAATCCAGGAAGTTCTCCCTTCCAGGCGAGATGAGGCCTATTTCCGATGAGGCGTCTGGAGACTAATGACACCTAACCTCTGGAACTTCGAAAGGGTCTTTCACACCCTTGCTGCAACTCAAGAAGTTCACCGCCATACCCGTCTCCACTCGAGAGGAAGCATGATCGTCCCGCCCACATCCAGAGGAGCCCCCTTTCCCCCTCGTAGCTCGAGATGAGGAATCCTTTCCCTGCTTTCAATGGGAAAGAATTCCCGGCGTTCCCGTCGCATCTCAAGCGGAGGCACTCTCAACAGGAAAGGCGAGAGGAACTCCATGGTCGTACCACCATTCCAAGAGTCCCCCAGATGTCTCAGTCCATTCCAGAGGAACCTCTTTGCCCTGCATTGGCTCATCTTTCACGCCGAGGATCGACTCACACCACGGTGGCACGTGGGACAGACCTGTGGGAAAGCCTCGAGGGAAAGCCTCGAGGGAAAACCACAGATCCTTTGATCCACGCCACGGGAAGCGTGACATTGCTGCTACAGCCTGGAAGGAAAGTGCACGTGCATGCCCCGACACGAGACGAGGCCTGACTCCCCTGGGGAGACTCCAGAAGTACCCAAAGATCCATGTCAGCCCCTGAGAGGAATCCTCGGTTCCGGCCCTGACTCCACACAAGGTTTTTGGCCCCGGTATCGACGGGAGAGTAATCCCGAGAGGCCCCCTAGCAACTCGCATGGGGACTGGCCTCTCCTGAGGCCACCAGGGCGGGTCCCTGAGGTCCCCGTCGTAACTCGAGAACACCTGCCGCAACTCGAGAAAATCCAGGAAGTTCTCCCTTCCAGGCGAGATGAGGCCTATTTCCGATCAGGCGTCTGGAGACTAATGACACCTAAACTCTGGAACTTCGAAAGGGTCTTTCACACCCTTGCTAAAACTCAAGAAGTTCACCGCCATACCCGTCTCGACTCTAGAGGAAGCACGATGGTCCCGCCCACATCCAGAGGAGCCCCGTTTCCCCCTCGTAGCTCGAGATGAGCGATCCTTTCCCTGCTTTCAACGGGAAAGAATTCCTGGCGTTCCCGTCGCATCTCAAGAGGAGGCACTCTCAACAGGAAAGGCGAGAGGAACTCCATGGTCGTACCACCATTCCAAGAGTCCCCCAGATGTCTCAGTCCATTCCAGAGGAACCTCTTTGCCCTGCACTGGCTCATCTTTCACGCCGAGGATCGACTCACACCACGGTGGCACGTGGGACAGCCCAGTGGGAAAGCCTCGAGGGAAAGCCTCGAGGGAAAACCACAGATCCTTTGATCAACGCCACGGGAAGCGTGACATTGCTGCTACAGCCTGGAAGGAAAGCGCACGTGCATGCCCCCACTCGAGCCGAGGCCTGACTCCCCTGGGGAGATTCCAGAAGTACCCAAACATCCATGTCAGCCCCTGAGAGGAATCCTCGGTTCCGGCCCTGACTCCACACAAGGTTTTTGGCCCCGGTATCGACGGGAGAGGAATCCCGAGAGGCCCCCTAGCAACTCGCATGGGGACTGGCCTCTCCTGAGGCCATCAGGGCGGGTCCCTGTGGTCCCCGTCGTAACTCGAGAACACCTGCCGCAACTCGAGAAAATCCAGGAATTTCTCCCTTCCAGGCGAGATGAGGCCTATTTCCGATCAGGCGTCTGGAGACTAATGACACCTAACCTCTGGAACTTCGAAAGGGTCTTTCACACCCTTGCTGCAACTCAAGAAGTTCACCGCCATACTCGTCTCCACTCGAGAGGAAGCACGATGGTCCCGCCCACATCCAGAGGAGCCCCGTTTCCCCCTCGTAGCTCGAGATGAGGGATCCTTTCCTTGCTTTCAACGGGAAAGAATTCCCGGCGTTCCCGTCGCATCTCAAGAGGAGACACTCTCAACAAGAAAGGCGAGAGGAACTGCATGGTCATACCACCATTTCAAGAGTCCCCCAGATGTCTCAGTCCATTCCAGAGGAACCTCTTTGCCCTGCACTGGCTCATCTTTCACGCCGAGGATCGACTCACACCACGGTGGCACGTGGGACAGCCCTGTGGGAAAGCCTCGAGGGAAAATCACAGATCCTTTGATCCACGCGATGGGAAGCGTGACATTGCTGCTACAGCCTGGAAGGAAAGCGCACGTGCATGCCCCCACTCGAGATGAGGCCTGTCTCCACTGGCGAGACTCCAGAAGTACCCAAAGATCCATATCAGCCACTGAAAGGAATCCTCGGTTCCGGCCCTAAATCCACACAAGGTTTTTGGCCCCGGTATCGATGGGAGAGGAATACCGAGAGGCCCCCTAGCAACTCGCATGGGGACTGGCCTCTCCTGAGGCCACCAGGGCGGGTCCCTGAGGTCCCCGTCTTAACTCGAGAACACCTGCCGCAACTCGAGAAAATCCAGGAAGTTCTCCCTTCCAGGCGAGATGAGGCCTATTTCCGATCAGGCGTCTGGAGACTAATGACACCTAACCTCTGGAACTTCGAAAGGGTCTTTCACACCCTTGCTGCAACTCAAGAAGTTCACCGCCATACCCGTCTCCACTCTAGAGGAAGCACGATGGACCCGCCCACATCCAGAGGAGCCCCGTTTCCCCCTCCTAGCTCGAGATGAGCGATCCTTTCCCTGCTTTCAACGGGAAAGAATTCCCGGCGTTCCCGTCGCATCTCAAGAGGAGGCACTCTCAACAGGAAAGGCGAGAGGAACTCCATGGTCGTACCACCATTCCAAGAGTCCCCCAGATGTCTCAGTCCATTTCAGAGGAACCTCTTTGCCCTGCACTGGCTCATCTTTCACGCCGAGGATCGACTCACACCACAGTGGCACGTGGGACAGCCCTGTGGGAAAGCCTCGAGGGAAAGCCTCGAGGGAAAACCACAGATCCTTTGATCCACGCGATGGGAAGCGTGACATTGCTGCTACAGCCTGGAAGGAAAGCGCACGTGCATGCACCCACTCGAGATAAGGCCTGTCTCCCCTGGCAAGACTCCAGAAGTACCCAAAGATCCATA
The DNA here is from genome assembly GCF_032405125.1 of Capricornis sumatraensis. Classification (NCBI taxonomy): domain Eukaryota; kingdom Metazoa; phylum Chordata; class Mammalia; order Artiodactyla; family Bovidae; genus Capricornis; species Capricornis sumatraensis. The sequence goes on along the minus strand of NW_027184616.1, from coordinate 3,142,162 downwards.
TCAGCCCGTGAGAGGAATCCTCGGTTCCGGCCCTGACTACACACAAGGTTTTTGGCCCGGGTATCGACGGGAGAGGAATCCCGAGAGGCCCCCTAGCAACTCGCATGGGGACTGGCCTCTCCTGAGGCCACCAGGGCGGGTCCCTGAGGTCCCCGTGGTAACTCGAGAACACCTGCCGCAACTCGAGAAAATCCAGGAAGTTCTCCCTTCCAGGCGAGATGAGGCCTATTTCCGATGAGGCGTCTGGAGACTAATGACACCTAACCTCTGGAACTTCGAAAGGGTCTTTCACACCCTTGCTGCAACTCAAGAAGTTCACCGCCATACCCGTCTCCACTCGAGAGGAAGCACGATCGTCCCGCCCACATCCAGAGGATCCCCCTTTCCCCCTCGTAGCTCGAGATGAGGAATCCTTTCCCTGCTTTCAATGGGAAAGAATTCCCGGCGTTCCCGTCGCATCTCAAGCGGAGGCACTCTCAACAGGAAAGGCGAGAGGAACTCCATGGTCGTACCACCATTCCAAGAGTCCTCCAGATGTCTCAGTCCATTCCAGAGGAACCTCTTTTCCCTGCACTGGCTCATCTTTCACGCCGAGGATCGACTCACACCACGGTGGCACGTGGGACAGCCCTGTGGGAAAGCCTCGAGGGAAAGCCTCGAGGGAAAACCACAGATCCTTTGATCCACGCCACGGGAAGCGTGACATTGCTGCTACAGCCTGGAAGGAAAGTGCACGTGCATGCCCCGACACGAGACGAGGCCTGACTCCCCTGGGGAGACTCCAGAAGTACCCAAAGATCCATGTCAGCCCCTGAGAGGAATCCTCGGTTCCGGCCCTGACTCCACACAAGGTTTTTGGCCCCGGTTTCGACGGGAGAGTAATCCCGAGAGGCCCCCTAGCAACTCGCATGGGGACTGGCCTCTCCTGAGGCCACCAGGGCGGGTCCCTGAGGTCCCCGTCGTAACTCGAGAACACCTGCCGCAACTCGAGAAAATCCAGGAAGTTCTCCCTTCCAGGCGAGATGAGGCCTATTTCCGATCAGGCGTCTGGAGACTAATGACACCTAAACTCTGGAACTTCGAAAGGGTCTTTCACACCCTTGCTGCAACTCAAGAAGTTCACCGCCATACCCGTCTCCACTCTAGAGGAAGCACGATGGTCCCGCCCACATCCATAGGAGCCCCGTTTCCCCCTCGTAGCTCGAGATGAGCGATCCTTTCCCTGCTTTCAACGGGAAAGAATTCCAGGCGTTCCCGTCGCTTCTCAAGAGGAGGCACTCTCAACAGAAAAGGCGAGAGGAACTCCATGGTCGTACCACCATTCCAAGAGTCCCCCAGATGTCTCAGTCCATTCCAGAGGAACCTCTTTGCCCTGCACTGGCTCATCTTTCACGCCGAGGATCGACTCACACCACGGTGGCATGTGGGACAGCCCTGTGGGAAAGACTCGAGGGAAAGCCTCGAGGGAAAACCACAGATCCTTTGATCCACGCGATGGGAAGCGTGACATTGCTGCTACAGCCTGGAAGGAAAGCGCACGTGCATGGCCCCACTCGAGCCGAGGCCTGACTCCCCTGGGGAGACTCCAGAAGTACCCAAAGATCCATGTCAGCCCCTGAGAGGAATCCTCGTTTCCGGCCCTGACTCCACACAAGGATTTTGGCCCCGGTATCGACGGGAGAGGAATACCGAGAGGCCCCCTAGCAACTCGCCTGGGGACTGGCCTCTCCTGAGGCCACCAGGGCGGGTCCCTGAGGTCCCCGTCGTAACTCGAGAACACCTGCCGCAACTCGAGAAAATCCAGGAAGTTCTCCCTTCCAGGCGAGATGAGTCCTATTTCCGATGAGGCGTCTGGAGACTAATGACACCTAAACTCTGGAACTTCGAAAGGGTCTTTCACACCCTTGCTGCAACTCAAGAAGTTCACCGCCATACCCGTCTCCACTCGAGAGGAAGCACGATCGTCCCGCCCATATCCAGAGGAGCCCGCTTTCCCCCTCCTAGCTCGAGATGAGCGATCCTTTCCCTGCTTTCAACGGGAAAGAATTCCCGGCGTTCCCGTCGCATCTCAAGAGGAGGCACTCTCAACAGGAAAGGCGAGAGGAACTCCATGGTCTTACCACCATTCCAAGAGTCCCCCAGATGTCTCAGTCCATTCCAGAGGAACCTCTTTGCCCTGCACTGGCTCATCTTTCACGCCGAGGATCGACTCACACCATGGTGGCACGTGGGACAGCCCAGTGGGAAAGCCTCGAGGGAAAGCCTCGAGGGAAAACCACAGATCCTTTGATCCACGCCACGGGAAGCGTGACATTGCTGCTACAGCCTGGAAGGAAAGCGCACGTGCATGCCCCCACTCAAGCCGAGGCCTGACTCCCCTGGGGAGACTCCAGAAGTACCCAAACATCCATGTCAGCCCCTGAGAGGAATCCTCGGTTCCGGCCCTGACTCCACACAAGGTTTTTGGCCCCGGTATCGACGGGAGAGGAATCTCGAGAGGCCCCCTAGCAACTCGCATGGGGACTGGCCTCTCCTGAGGCCATCAGGGCGGGTCCCTGTGGTCCCCGTCGTAACTCGAGAACACCTGCCGCAACTCGAGAAAATCCAGGAATTTCTCCCTTCCAGGCGAGATGAGGCCTATTTCCGATCAGGCGTCTGGAGACTAATGACACCTAACCTCTGGAACTTCGAAAGGGTCTTTCACACCCTTGCTGCAACTCAAGAAGTTCACCGCCATACTCGTCTCCACTCGAGAGGAAGCACGATGGTCCCGCCCACATCCAGAGGAGCCCCGTTTCCCCCTCGTACCTCGAGATGAGGGATCCTTTCCCTGCTTTCAACGGGAAAGAATTCCCGGCGTTCCCGTCGCATCTCAAGAGGAGGCACTCTCAACAAGAAAGGCGAGAGGAACTGCATGGTCGTACCACCATTTCAAGAGTCCCCCAGATGTCTCAGTCCATTCCAGAGGAACCTCTTTGCCCTGCACTGGCTCATCTTTCACGCCGAGGATCGACTCACACCACGGTGGCACGTGGGACAGCCCTGTGGGAAAGCCTCGAGGGAAAACCACAGATCCTTTGATCCACGCGATGGGAAGCGTGACATTGCTGCTACAGCCTGGAAGGAAAGCGCACGTGCATGCCCCCACTCGAGATGAGGCCTGTCTCCCCTGGCGAGACTCCAGAAGTACCCAAAGATCCATATCAGCCACTGTAAGGAATCCTCGGTTCCGGCCCTAACTCCACACAAGGTTTTTGGCCCCGGTATCGATGGGAGAGGAATACCGAGAGGCCCCCTAGCAACTCGCATGGGGACTGGCCTCATCTGAGGCCACCAGGGCGGGTCCCTGAGGTCCCTGTCGTAACTCGAGAACACCTGCCGCAACTCGAGAAAATCCAGGAAGTTCTCCCTTCCAGGCGAGATGAGGCCTATTTCCGATGAGGCGTCTGGAGACTAATGACACCTAACCTCTGGAACTTCGAAAGGGTCTTTCACACCCTTGCTGCAACTCAAGAAGTTCACCGCCATACCCGTCTCCACTCGAGAGGAAGCACGATAGTCCCGCCCACATCCAGAGGAGCCCCGTTTCCCCTCGTAGCTCGAGATGAGGGATCCTTTCCCTGCTTTCAACGGGAAAGAATTCCCGGCGTTCCCGTCGCATCTCAAGAGGAGGCACTCTCAACAGGAAAGGCGAGAGGAACTCCATGGTCGTACCACCATTCCAAGAGTCCCCCAGATGTCTCAGTCCATTCCAGAGGAACCTCTTTGCCCTACACTGGCTCATCTTTCACGCCGAGGATCGACTCACACCACGGTGGCACGTGGGACAGCCCTGTGGGAAAGCCTCGAGGGAAAGCCTCGAGGGAAAACCACAGATCCTTTGATCCACGCGACGGGAAGCGTGACATTGCTGCTACAGCCTGGAAGGAAAGCGCACGTGCATGCCCCGACTCGAGACAAGGCCTGACTCCCCTGGGGAGACTCCAGAAGTACCCAAAGATCCATGTCAGCCCCTGAGAGAAATCCTCGGTTCCGGCCTTGACACCACACAAGGTTTTTGGCCCCAGTATCGACTGGAGAGGAATCCCGAGAGGGCCCCTAGCAACTCGCATGGGGACTGGCCTCTCCTGAGGCCACCAGGGCGGGTCCCTGAGGTCCCCGTCATAACTCGAGAACACCTGCCGCAACTCGAGAAAATCCAGGAAGTTCTCCCTTCCAGGCGAGATGAGGCCTATTTCCGATCAGGCGTCTGGAGACTAATGACACCTAAACTCTGGAACTTCGAAAGGGTCTTTCACACCCTTGCTGCAACTCAAGAAGTTCACCGCCATACCCGTCTCCACTCTAGAGGAAGCACGATGGTCCCGCCCACATCCAGAGGAGCCCCGTTTCCCCCTCCTAGCTCGAGATGAGCGATCCTTTCCCTGCTATCAACGGGAAAGATTTCCCGGCGTTCCCGTCGCATCTCAAGAGGAGGCACTCTAAACAGGAAAGGCGAGAGGAACTCCATGGTCGTACCACCATTCCAAGAGTCCCCCAGATGTCTCAGTCCATTCCAGAGGAACCTCTTTGCCCTGCACTGGCTCATCTTTCACGCCGAGGATCGACTCACACCACGGTGGCACGTGGGACAGCCCTGTGGGAAAGCCTCGAGGGAAAGCCTCGAGGGAAAACCACAGATCCTTTGATCCACGCGACGGGAAGCGTGACATTGCTGCTACAGCCGGGAAGGAAAGCGCACGTGCATGCCCCCACTCGAGATGAGGCCTGTCTCCCCTGGCGAGACTCCAGAAGTACCCAAAGATCCATATCAGCCCGTGAGAGGAATCCTCGGTTCCGGCCCTGACTCCACACAAGGTTTTTGGCCCCGGTATCGACGGGAGAGGAATCCCGAGAGGCCCTCTAGCAACTCGCATGGGGACTGGCCTCTCCTGAGGCCATCAGGGCGGGTCCCTGTGGTCCCCGTCGTAACTCGAGAACACCTGCCGCAACTCGAGAAAATCCAGGAATTTCTCCCTTCCAGGCGAGATGAGGCCTATTTCCGATCAGGCGTCTGGAGACTAATGACACCTAACCTCTGGAACTTCGAAAGGGTCTTTCACACCCTTGCTGCAACTCAAGAAGTTCACCGCCATACCCGTCTCCACTCGAGAGGAAGCACGATGGTCCCGCCCACATCCAGAGGAGCCCCGTTTCCCCCTCGTAGCTCAAGATGAGGGATCCTTTCCCTGCTTTCAACGGGAAAGAATTCCCGGCGTTCCCGTCGCATCTCAAGAGGAGGCACTCTCAACAAGAAAGGCGAGAGGAACTGCATGGTCGTACCACCATTTCAAGAGTCCCCCAGATGTCTCAGTCCATTCCAGAGGAACCTCTTTGCCCTGCACTGGCTCATCTTTCACGCCGAGGATCGACTCACACCACGGTGGCACGTGGGACAGCCCTGTGGGAAAGCCTCGAGGGAAAGCCTCGAGGGAAAACCACAGATCCTTTGATCCACGCGATGGGAAGCGTGACATTGCTGCTACAGCCTGGAAGGAAAGTGCACGTGCATGGCCCCACTCGAGCCGAGGCCTGACTCCCCTGGGGAGACTCCAGAAGTACCCAAAGATCCATGTCAGCCCCTGAGAGGAATCCTCGTTTCCGGCCCTGACTCCACACAAGGATTTTGGCCCCGGTATCGACGGGAGAGGAATCCCGAGAGGCCCCCTCGCAACTCGCCTGGGGACTGGCCTCTCCTGAGGCCACCAGGGCGGGTCCCTGAGGTCCCCGTCGTAACTCGAGAACACCTACCGCAACTCGAGAAAATCCAGGAAGTTCTCCCTTCCAGGCGAGATGAGGCCTATTTCCGATCAGGCGTCTGGAGACTAATGACACCTAAACTCTGGAACTTCGAAAGGGTCTTTCACACCCTTGCTGCAACTCAAGAAGTTCACCGCCATACCCGTCTCCACTCTAGAGGAAGCACGATGGTCCCGCCCACATCCAGAGGGGCCCCGTTTCCCCCTCCTAGCTCGAGATGAGCGATCCTTTCCCTGCTTTCAACGGGAAAGATTTCCCGGCGTTCCCGTCGCATCTCAAGAGGAGGCACTCTCAACAGGAAAGGCGAGAGGAACTCCATGGTCGTACCACCATTCCAAGAGTCCCCCAGATGTCTCAGTCCATTCCAGCGGAACCTCTTTGCCCTGCACTGGCTCATCTTTCACGCCGAGGATCGACTCACACCACGGTGGCACGTGGGACAGCCCTGTGGGAAAGCCTCGAGGGAAAACCACAGATCCTTTGATCCACGCGATGGGAAGCGTGACATTGCTGCTACAGCCTGGAAGGAAAGCGCACGTGCATGCCCCCACTCGAGATGAGGCCTGTCTCCCCTCGCGAGACTCCAGAAGTACCCAAAGATCCATATCAGCCACTGAAAGGAATCCTCGGTTCCGGCCCTAAATCCACACAAGGTTTTTGGCCCCGGTATCGATGGGAGAGGAATACCGAGAGGCCCCATAGCAACTCGCATGGGGACTGGCCTCTTCTGAGGCCACCAGGGCGGGTCCCTGAGGTCCCCGTCGTAACTAGAGAACACCTGCCGCAACTCGAGAAAATCCAGGAAGTTCTCCCTTCCAGGCGAGATGAGGCCTATTTCCGATGAGGCGTCTGGAGACTAATGACACCTAACCTGTGGAACTTCGAAAGGGTCTTTCACACCCTTGCTGCAACTCAAGAAATTCACCGCCATACCCGTCTCCACTCGAGAGGAAGCACGATAGTCCCGCCCTCATCCAGAGGAGCCCCGTTTCCCCTCGTAGCTCGAGATGAGGGATCCTTTCCCTGCTTTCAACTGGAAAGAATTCCCGGCGTTCCCGTCGCATCTCAAGAGGAGACACTCTCAACAGGAAAGGCGAGAGGAACTCCATGGTCGTACCACCATTCCAAGAGTCCCCCTGATGTCTCAGTCCATTCCATAGGAACCTCTTTCCCCTACACTGGCTCATCTTTCACGCCGAGGATCGACTCACACCACGGTGGCACGTGGGACAGCCCAGTGGGAAAGCCTCGAGGGAAAGCCTCGAGGGAAAACCACAGATCCTTTGATCCACGCGACGGGAAGCGTGACATTGCTGCTACAGCCTGGAAGGAAAGCGCACGTGCATGCCCCGACTCGAGACAAGGCCTGACTCCCCTGGGGAGACTCCAGAAGTACCCAAAGATCCATGTCAGCCCCTGAGAGAAATCCTCGGTTCCGGCCTTGACACCACACAAGGTTTTTGGCCCCAGTATCGACGGGAGAGGAATCCCGAGAGGGCCCCTAGCAACTCGCATGGGGACTGGCCTCTCCTGAGGCCACCAGGGCGGGTCCCTGAGGTCCCCGTCGTAACTCGAGAACACCTGCCGCAACTCGAGAAAATCCAGGAAGTTCTCCCTTCCAGGCGAGATGAGGCCTATTTCCGATCAGGCGTCTGGAGACTAATGACACCTAACCTCTGGAACTTCGAAAGGGTCTTTCACACCCTTGCTGCAACTCAAGAAGTTCACCGCCATACCCGTCTCCACTCTAGAGGAAGCACGATGGTCCCGCCCACATCCAGAGGAGCCCCGTTTCCCCCTCCTAGCTCGAGATGAGCGATCCTTTCCCTGCTTTCAACGGGAAAGAATTCCCGGCATTCCCGTCGCATCTCAAGAGGAGGCACTCTCAACAGGAAAGGCGAGAGGAACTCCATGGTCGTACCACCATTCCAAGAGTCCCCCAGATGTCTCAGTCCATTTCAGAGGAACCTCTTTGCCCTGCACTGGCTCATCTTTCACGCCGAGGATCGACTCACACCACAGTGGCACGTGGGACAGCCCTGTGGGAAAGCCTCGAGGGAAAGCCTCGAGGGAAAACCACAGATCCTTTGATCCACGCGATGGGAAGCGTGACATTGCTGCTACAGCCTGGAAGGAAAGCGCACGTGCATGCACCCACTCGAGATAAGGCCTGTCTCCCCTGGCAAGACTCCAGAAGTACCCAAAGATCCATATCAGCCCGTGAGAGGAATCCTCGGTTCCGGCCCTGACTCCACACAAGGTTTTTGGCCCGGGTATCGACGGGAGAGGAATCCCGAGAGGCCCCCTAGCAACTCGCATGGGGACTGGCCTCTCCTGAGGCCACCAGGGCGGGTCCCTGAGGTCCCCGTCGTAACTCGAGAACACCTGCCGCAACTCGAGAAAATCCAGGAAGTTCTCCCTTCCAGGCGAGATGAGGCCTATTTCCGATCAGGCGTCTGGAGACTAATGACACCTAAACTCTGGAACTTCGAAAGGGTCTTTCACACCCTTGCTGCAACTCAAGAAGTTCACCGCCATACCCGTCTCCACTCGAGAGGAAGCACGATCGTCCCGCCCACATCCAGAGGATCCCCCTTTCCCCCTCGTAGCTCGAGATGAGGAATCCTTTCCCTGCTTTCAATGGGAAAGAATTCCCGGCGTTCCCATCGCATCTCAAGCGGAGGCACTCTCAACAGGAAAGGCGAGAGGAACTCCATGGTCGTACCACCATTCCAAGAGTCCCCCAGATGTCTCAGTCCATTCCAGAGGAACCTCTTTTCCCTGCACTGGCTCATCTTTCACGCCGAGGATCGACTCACACCACGGTGGCACGTGGGACAGCCCTGTGGGAAAGCCTCGAGGGAAAGCCTCGAGGGAAAACCACAGATCCTTTGATCCACGCCACGGGAAGCGTGACATTGCTGCTACAGCCTGGAAGGAAAGTGCACGTGCATGCCCCGACACGAGACGAGGCCTGACTCTCCTGGGGAGACTCCAGAAGTACCCAAAGATCCATGTCAGCCCCTGAGAGGAATCCTCGGTTCCGGCCCTGACTCCACACAAGGTTTTTGGCCCCGGTTTCGACGGGAGAGTAATCCCGAGAGGCCCCCTAGCAACTCGCATGGGGACTGGCCTCTCCTGAGGCCACCAGGGCGGGTCCCTGAGGTCCCCGTCGTAACTCGAGAACACCTGCCGCAACTCGAGAAAATCCAGGAAGTTCTCCCTTCCAGGCGAGATGAGGCCTATTTCCGATCAGGCGTCTGGAGACTAATGACACCTAAACTCTGGAACTTCGAAAGGGTCTTTCACACCCTTGCTGCAACTCAAGAAGTTCACCGCCATACCCGTCTCCACTCTAGAGGAAGCACGATGGTCCCGCCCACATCCATAGGAGCCCCGTTTCCCCCTCGTAGCTCGAGATGAGCGATCCTTTCCCTGCTTTCAACGGGAAAGAATTCCAGGCGTTCCCGTCGCTTCTCAAGAGGAGGCACTCTCAACAGAAAAGGCGAGAGGAACTCCATGGTCGTACCACCATTCCAAGAGTCCCCCAGATGTCTCAGTCCATTCCAGAGGAACCTCTTTGCCCTGCACTGGCTCATCTTTCACGCCGAGGATCGACTCACACCACGGTGGCACGTGGGACAGCCCTGTGGGAAAGACTCGAGGGAAAGCCTCGAGGGAAAACCACAGATCCTTTGATCCACGCGATGGGAAGCGTGACATTGCTGCTACAGCCTGGAAGGAAAGCGCACGTGCATGGCCCCACTCGAGCCGAGGCCTGACTCCCCTGGGGAGACTCCAGAAGTACCCAAAGATCCATGTCAGCCCCTGAGAGGAATCCTCGTTTCCGGCCCTGACTCCACACAAGGATTTTGGCCCCGGTATCGACGGGAGAGGAATCCCGAGAGGCCCCCTAGCAACTCGCCTGGGGACTGGCCTCTCCTGAGGCCACCAGGGCGGGTCCCTGAGGTCCCCGTCGTAACTCGAGAACACCTGCCGCAACTCGAGAAAATCCAGGAAGTTCTCCCTTTCAGGCGAGATGAGTCCTATTTCCGATGAGGCGTCTGGAGACTAATGACACCTAAACTCTGGAACTTCGAAAGGGTCTTTCACACCCTTGCTGCAACTCAAGAAGTTCACCGCCATACCCGTCTCCACTCGAGAGGAAGCACGATCGTCCCGGCCACATCCAGAGGAGCCCGCTTTCCCCCTCCTAGCTCGAGATGAGCGATCCTTTCCCTGCTTTCAACGGGAAAGAATTCCCGGCGTTCCCGTCGCATCTCAAGAGGAGGCACTCTCAACAGGAAAGGCGAGAGGAACTCCATGGTCTTACCACCATTCCAAGAGTCCCCCAGATGTCTCAGTCCATTCCAGAGGAACCTCTTTGCCCTGCACTGGCTCATCTTTCACGCCGAGGATCGACTCACACCACGGTGGCACGTGGGACAGCCCAGTGGGAAAGCCTCGAGGGAAAGCCTCGAGGGAAAACCACAGATCCTTTGATCCACGCCACGGGAAGCGTGACATTGCTGCTACAGCCTGGAAGGAAAGCGCACGTGCATGCCCCCACTCAAGCCGAGGCCTGACTCCCCTGGGGAGACTCCAGAAGTACCCAAACATCCATGTCAGCCCCTGAGAGGAATCCTCGGTTCCGGCCCTGACTCCACACAAGGTTTTTGGCCCCGGTATCGACGGGAGAGGAATCCCGAGAGGCCCCCTAGCAACTCGCATGGGGACTGGCCTCTCCTGAGGCCATCAGGGCGGGTCCCTGTGGTCCCCGTCGTAACTCGAGAACACCTGCCGCAACTCGAGAAAATCCAGGAATTTCTCCCTTCCAGGCGAGATGAGGCCTATTTCCGATCAGGCGTCTGGAGACTAATGACACCTAACCTCTGGAACTTCGAAAGGGTCTTTCACACCCTTGCTGCAACTCAAGAAGTTCACCGCCATACTCGTCTCCACTCGAGAGGAAGCACGATGGTCCCGCCCACATCCAGAGGAGCCCCGTTTCCCCCTCGTACCTCGAGATGAGGGATCCTTTCCCTGCTTTCAACGGGAAAGAATTCCCGGCGTTCCCGTCGCATCTCAAGAGGAGGCACTCTCAACAAGAAAGGCGAGAGGAACTGCATGGTCGTACCACCATTTCAAGAGTCCCCCAGATGTCTCAGTCCATTCCAGAGGAACCTCTTTGCCCTGCACTGGCTCATCTTTCACGCCGAGGATCGACTCACACCACGGTGGCACGTGGGACAGCCCTGTGGGAAAGCCTCGAGGGAAAACCACAGATCCTTTGATCCACGCGATGGGAAGCGTGACATTGCTGCTACAGCCTGGAAGGAAAGCGCACGTGCATGCCCCCACTCGAGATGAGGCCTGTCTCCCCTGGCGAGACTCCAGAAGTACCCAAAGATCCATATCAGCCACTGTAAGGAATCCTCGGTTCCGGCCCTAACTCCACACAAGGTTTTTGGCCCCGGTATCGATGGGAGAGGAATACCGAGAGGCCCCCTAGCAACTCGCATGGGGACTGGCCTCATCTGAGGCCACCAGGGCGGGTCCCTGAGGTCCCTGTTGTAACTCGAGAACACCTGCCGCAACTCGAGAAAATCCAGGAAGTTCTCCCTTCCAGGCGAGATGAGGCCTATTTCCGATGAGGCGTCTGGAGACTAATGACACCTAACCTCTGGAACTTCGAAAGGGTCTTTCACACCCTTGCTGCAACTCAAGAAGTTCACCGCCATACCCGTCTCCACTCGAGAGGAAGCACGATAGTCCCGCCCACATCCAGAGGAGCCCCGTTTCCCCTCGTAGCTCGAGATGAGGGATCCTTTCCCTGCTTTCAACGGGAAAGAATTCCCGGCGTTCCCGTCGCATCTCAAGAGGAGGCACTCTCAACAGGAAAGGCGAGAGGAACTCCATGGTCGTACCACCATTCCAAGAGTCCCCCAGATGTCTCAGTCCATTCCAGAGGAACCTCTTTGCCCTACACTGGCTCATCTTTCACGCCGAGGATCGACTCACACCACGGTGGCACGTGGGACAGCCCTGTGGGAAAGCCTCGAGGGAAAGCCTCGAGGGAAAACCACAGATCCTTTGATCCACGCGACGGGAAGCGTGACATTGCTGCTACAGCCTGGAAGGAAAGCGCACGTGCATGCCCCGACTCGAGACAAGGCCTGACTCCCCTGGGGAGACTCCAGAAGTACCCAAAGATCCATGTCAGCCCCTGAGAGAAATCCTCGGTTCCGGCCTTGACACCACACAAGGTTTTTGGCCCCAGTATCGACTGGAGAGGAATCCCGAGAGGGCCCCTAGCAACTCGCATGGGGACTGGCCTCTCCTGAGGCCACCAGGGCGGGTCCCTGAGGTCCCCGTCATAACTCGAGAACACCTGCCGCAACTCGAGAAAATCCAGGAAGTTCTCCCTTCCAGGCGAGATGAGGCCTATTTCCGATCAGGCGTCTGGAGACTAATGACACCTAAACTCTGGAACTTCGAAAGGGTCTTTCACACCCTTGCTGCAACTCAAGAAGTTCACCGCCATACCCGTCTCCACTCTAGAGGAAGCACGATGGTCCCGCCCACATCCAGAGGAGCCCCGTTTCCCCCTCCTAGCTCGAGATGAGCGATCCTTTCCCTGCTATCAACGGGAAAGATTTCCCGGCGTTCCCGTCGCATCTCAAGAGGAGGCACTCTAAACAGGAAAGGCGAGAGGAACTCCATGGTCGTACCACCATTCCAAGAGTCCCCCAGATGTCTCAGTCCATTCCAGAGGAACCTCTTTGCCCTGCACTGGCTCATCTTTCACGCCGAGGATCGACTCACACCACGGTGGCACGTGGGACAGCCCTGTGGGAAAGCCTCGACGGAAAGCCTCGAGGGAAAACCACAGATCCTTTGATCCACGCGACGGGAAGCGTGACATTGCTGCTACAGCCGGGAAGGAAAGCGCACGTGCATGCCCCCACTCGAGATGAGGCCTGTCTCCCCTGGCGAGACTCCAGAAGTACCCAAAGATCCATATCAGCCCGTGAGAGGAATCCTCGGTTCCGGCCCTGACTCCACACAAGGTTTTTGGCCCCGGTATCGACGGGAGAGGAATCCCGAGAGGCCCCCTAGCAACTCGCATGGGGACTGGCCTCTCCTGAGGCCATCAGGGCGGGTCCCTGTGGTCCCCGTCGTAACTCGAGAACACCTGCCGCAACTCGAGAAAATCCAGGAATTTCTCCCTTCCAGGCGAGATGAGGCCTATTTCCGATCAGGCGTCTGGAGACTAATGACACCTAACCTCTGGAACTTCGAAAGGGTCTTTCACACCCTTGCTGCAACTCAAGAAGTTCACCGCCATACCCGTCTCCACTCGAGAGGAAGCACGATGGTCCCGCCCACATCCAGAGGAGCCCCGTTTCCCCCTCGTAGCTCGAGATGAGGGATCCTTTCCCTGCTTTCAACGGGAAAGAATTCCCGGCGTTCCCGTCGCATCTCAAGAGGAGGCACTCTCAACAAGAAAGGCGAGAGGAACTGCATGGTCGTACCACCATTTCAAGAGTCCCCCAGATGTCTCAGTCCATTCCAGAGGAACCTCTTTGCCCTGCACTGGCTCATCTTTCACGCCGAGGATCGACTCACACCACGGTGGCACGTGGGACAGCCCTGTGGGAAAGCCTCGAGGGAAAGCCTCGAGGGAAAACCACAGATCCTTTGATCCACGCGATGGGAAGCGTGACATTGCTGCTACAGCCTGGAAGGAAAGCGCACGTGCATGCACCCACTCGAGATAAGGCCAGTCTCCCCTGGCGAGACTCCAGAAGTACCCAAAGATCCATATCAGCCCGTGAGAGGAATCCTCGGTTCCGGCCCTGACTCCACACAATGTTTTTGGCCCGGGTATCGACGGGAGAGGAATACCGAGAGGCCCCCTAGCAACTCGAATGGGGACTGGCCTCTCCTGAGGCCACCAGGGCGGGTCCCTGAGGTCCCCGTCGTAACTCGAGAACACCTGCCGCAACTCGAGAAAATCCAGGAAGTTCTCCCTTCCAGGCGAGATGAGGCCTATTTCCGATGAGGCGTCTGGAGACTAATGACACCTAACCTCTGGAACTTCGAAAGGGTCTTTCACACCCTTGCTGCAACTCAAGAAGTTCACCGCCATACCCGTCTCCACTCGAGAGGAAGCACGATCGTCCCGCCCACATCCAGAGGATCCCCCTTTCCCCCTCGTAGCTCGAGATGAGGAATCCTTTCCCTGCTTTCAATGGCAAAGAATTCCCGGCGTTCCCGTCGCATCTCAAGCGGAGGCACTCTCAACAGGAAAGGCGAGAGGAACTCCATGGTCGTACCACCATTCCAAGAGTATCCCAGATGTCTCAGTCCATTCCAGAGGAACCTCTTTGCCCTGCACTGGCTCATCTTTCACGCCGAGGATCGACTCACACCACGGTGGCACGTGGGACAGCCCTGTGGGAAAGCCTCGAGGGAAAGCCTCGAGGGAAAACCACAGATCCTTTGATCCACGCCACGGGAAGCGTGACATTGCTGCTACAGCCTGGAAGGAAAGTGCACGTGCATGCCCCGACACGAGACGAGGCCTGACTCCCCTGGGGAGACTCCAGAAGTACCCAAAGATCCATGTCAGCCCCTGAGAGGAATCCTCGGTTCCGGCCCTGACTCCACACAAGGTTTTTGGCCCCGGTATCGACGGGAGAGTAATCCCGAGAGGCCCCCTAGCAACTCGCATGGGGACTGGCCTCTCCTGAGGCCACCAGGGCGGGTCCCTGAGGTCCCCGTCGTAACTCGAGAACACCTGCCGCAACTCGAGAAAATCCAGGAAGTTCTCCCTTCCAGGCGAGATGAGGCCTATTTCCGATCAGGCGTCTGGAGACTAATGACACCTAAACTCTGGAACTTCGAAAGGGTCTTTCACACCCTTGCTGCAACTCAAGAAGTTCACCGCCATACCCGTCTCCACTCTAGAGGAAGCACGATGGTCCCGCCCACATCCAGAGGAGCCCCGTTTCCCCTCGTAGCTCGAGATGAGCGATCCTTTCCCTGCTTTCAACGGGAAAGAATTCCAGGCGTTCCCGTCGCTTCTCAAGAGGAGGCACTCTCAACAGAAAAGGCGAGAGGAACTCCATGGTCGTACCACCATTCCAAGAGTCCCCCAGATGTCTCAGTCCATTCCAGAGGAACCTCTTTGCCCTGCACTGGCTCATCTTTCACGCCGAGGATCGACTCACACCACGGCGGCACGTGGGACAGCCCTGTGGGAAAGACTCGAGGGAAAGCCTCGAGGGAAAACCACAGATCCTTTGATCCACGCGATGGGAAGCGTGACATTGCTGCTACAGCCTGGAAGGAAAGCGCACGTGCATGGCCCCACTCGAGCCGAGGCCTGACTCCCCTGGGGAGACTCCAGAAGTACCCAAAGATCCATGTCAGCCCCTGAGAGGAATCCTCGTTTCCGGCCCTGACTCCACACAAGGATTTTGGCCCCGGTATCGACGGGAGAGGAATCCCGAGAGGCCCCCTAGCAACTCGCCTGGGGACTGGCCTCTCCTGAGGCCACCAGGGCGGGTCCCTGAGGTCCCCGTCGTAACTCGAGAACACCTTCCGCAACTCGAGAAAATCCAGGAAGTTCTCCCTTCCAGGCGAGATGAGGCCTATTTCCGATCAGGCGTCTGGAGACTAATGACACCTAAACTCTGGAACTTCGAAAGGGTCTTTCACACCCTTGCTGCAACTCAAGAAGTTCACCGCCATACCCGTCTCCACTCTAGAGGAAGCACGATGGTCCCGCCCACATCCAGAGGGGCCCCGTTTCCCCCTCCTAGCTCGAGATGAGCGATCCTTTCCCTGCTTTCAACGGGAAAGATTTCCCGGCGTTCCCGTCGCATCTCAAGAGGAGGCACTCTCAACAGGAAAGGCGAGAGGAACTCCATGGTCGTACCACCATTCCAAGAGTCCCCCAGATGTCTCAGTCCATTCCAGAGGAACCTCTTTGCCCTGCACTGGCTCATCTTTCACCCCGAGGATCGACTCACACCACAGTGGCACGTGGGACAGCCCTGTGGGAAAGCCTCGAGGGAAAGCCTCGAGGGAAAACCACAGATCCTTTGATCCACGC
Organism: Capricornis sumatraensis; assembly: GCF_032405125.1. NCBI lineage: Eukaryota > Metazoa > Chordata > Mammalia > Artiodactyla > Bovidae > Capricornis > Capricornis sumatraensis. The sequence continues at coordinate 3,126,240 of NW_027184616.1, read as the reverse complement.
GATGGGAAGCGTGACATTGCTGCTACAGCCTGGAAGGAAAGCGCACGTGCATGCACCCACTCGAGATAAGGCCTGTCTCCCCTGGCAAGACTCCAGAAGTACCCAAAGATCCATATCAGCCCGTGAGAGGAATCCTCGGTTCCGGCCCTGACTCCACACAAGGTTTTTGGCCCGGGTATCGACGGGAGAGGAATCCCGAGAGGCCCCCTAGCAACTCGCATGGGGACTGGCCTCTCCTGAGGCCACCAGGGCGGGTCCCTGAGGTCCCCGTCGTAACTCGAGAACACCTGCCGCAACTCGAGAAAATCCAGGAAGTTCTCCCTTCCAGGCGAGATGAGGCCTATTTCCGATGAGGCGTCTGGAGACTAATGACACCTAACCTCTGGAACTTCGAAAGGGTCTTTCACACCCTTGCTGCAACTCAAGAAGTTCACCGCCATACCCGTCTCCACTCGAGAGGAAGCACGATCGTCCCGCCCACATCCAGAGGAGCCCCGTTTACCCCTCCTAGCTCGAGATGAGCGATCCTTTCCCTGCTTTCAACGGGAAAGAATTCCCGGCGTTCCCGTCGCATCTCAAAAGGAGGCACTCTCAACAGGAAAGGCGAGAGGAACTCCATGGTCGTACCACCATTCCAAGAGTCCCCCATATGTCTCAGTCCATTCCAGAGGAACCTCTTTGCCCTGCACTGGCTCATCTTTCATGCCGAGGATCGACTCACACCACGGTGGCACGTGGGACAGCCCTGTGGGAAAGCCTCGAGGGAAAGCCTCGAGGGAAAACCACAGATCCTTTGATCCACGCCACGGGAAGCGTGACATTGCTGCTACAGCCTGGAAGGAAAGTGCACGTGCATGCCCCGACTCGAGACGAGGCCTGACTCCCCTGGGGAGACTCCAGAAGTACCCAAAGATCCATTTCAGCCCCTGAGAGGAATCCTCGGTTCCGGCCCTGACTCCACACAAGGTTTTTACCCCGGTATCGACGAGAGAGGAATTCCGAGAGGCCCCCTAGCAAGTCGCATGGGGACTGGCCTCTCCTGAGGCCACCAGGGCGGTTCCCTGAGGTCCCCGTCGTAACTCGAGAAAACCTGCCGCAACTCGAGAAAATCCAGGAAGTTCTCCCTTCCAGGCGAGATGAGGCCTATTTCCGATGAGGCGTCTGGAGACTAATGACACCTAACCTCTGGAACTTCGAAAGGGTCTTTCACACCCTTGCTGCAACTCAAGAAGTTCACCGCCATACCCGTCTCCACTCGAGAGGAAGCACGATAGTCCCGCCCACATCCAGAGGAGCCCCGTTTCCCCCTCGTAGCTCGAGATGAGGGATCCTTTCCCTGCTTTGAACGGGAAAGAATTCCCAGCGTTCCCGTCGCATCTCAAGAGGAGGCACTCTCAACAGGAAAGGCGAGAGGAACTCCATGGTCGTACCACCATTCCAAGAGTCCCCCAGATGTCTCAGTCCATTCCAGAGGAAGCTCTTTGCCCTACACTGGCTCATCTTTCACGCCGAGGATCGACTCACACCACGGTGGCACGTGGGACAGCCCTGTGGGAAAGCCTCGAGGGAAACCCTCGAGGGAAAACCACAGATCCTTTGCTCCACGCGACGGGAAGCGTGACATTGCTGCTACAGCCTGGAAGGAAAGCGCACGTGCATGCCCCGACTCGAGACAAGGCCTGACTCCCCTGGGGAGACTCCAGAAGTACCCAAAGATCCATGTCAGCCCTTGAGAGAAATCCTCGGTTCCGGCCTTGACACCACACAAGGTTTTTGGCCCCAGTATCGACGGGATAGGAATCCCGAGAGGGCCCCTAGCAACTCGCATGGGGACTGGCCTCTCCTGAGGCCACCAGGGCGGGTCCCTGAGGTCCCCGTCGTAACGCGAGAACACCTGCCGCAACTCGAGAAAATCCAGGAAGTTCTCCCTTCCAGGCGAGATGAGGCCTATTTCCGATGAGGCGTCTGGAGACTAATGACACCTAAACTCTGGAACTTCGAAAGGGTCTTTCACACCCTTGCTGCAACTCAAGAAGTTCACCGCCATACCCGTCTCCACTCGAGAGGAAGCACGATGGTCCCGCCCACATCCAGAGGAGCCCCGTTTCCCCCTCCTAGCTCGAGATGAGCGATCCTTTCCCTGCTTTCAACGGGAAAAAATTCCCGGCGTTCCCGTCGCATCTCAAGAGGAGGCACTCTCAACAGGAAAGGCGAGAGGAACTCCATGGTCGTTCCACCATTCCAAGAGTCCCCCAGATGTCTCAGTCCATTCCAGAGGAACCTCTTTGCCCTGCACTGGCTCATCTTTCACGCCGAGGATCGACTCACACCACGGTGGCACGTGGGACAGCCCTGTGGGAAAGCCTCGAGGGAAAACCACAGATCCTTTGATCCACGCGATGGGTAGCGTGACATTGCTGCTACAGCCTAGAAGGAAAGCGCACGTGCATGCCCCGACTCGAGACAAGGCCTGACTCCCCTGGGGAGACTCCAGAAGTACCCAAAGATCCATGTCAGCCCCTGAGAGAAATCCTCGGTTCCGGCCCTGACACCACACAAGGTTTTTGGCCCCAGTATCGACGGGAGAGGAATCCCGAGAGGGCCCCTAGCAACTCGCATGGGGACTGGCCTCTCCTGAGGCCACCAGGGCGGGTCCCTGAGGTCCCCGTCGTAACTCGATAACACCTGCCGCAACTCGAGAAAATCCAGGAAGTTCTCCCTTCCAGGCGAGATGAGGCCTATTTCCGATGAGGCGTCTGGAGACTAATGACACTTAACCTCTGGAACTTCGAAAGGGTCTTTCACACCCTTGCTGCAACTCAAGAAGTTCACCGCCATACCCGTCTCCACTCGAGAGGAAGCACGATGGTCCCGCCCACATCCAGAGGAGCCCCGTTTCCCCCTCGTAGCTTGAGATGAGGGATTCTTTCCCTGCTTTCAACGGGAAAGAATTCCCGGCGTTCCCTTCGCATCTCAAGAGGAGGCACTCTCAACAGGAAAGGCGAGAGGAACTCCATGGTCATACCACCATTCCAAGAGTCCCGCAGATGTCTCAGTCCTTTCCAGAGGAACCTCTTTGCCCTGCACTGGCTCATCTTTCACGCCGAGGATCGACTCACACCACGGTGGCACGTGGGACAGCCCTGTGGGAAGCCTCGAGGGAAAGCCTCGAGAGAAAACCACAGATCCTTTGATCCACGCGATGGGAAGCGTGACATTGCTGCTACAGCCTGGAAGGAAAGCGCACGTGCATGCCCCCACTCGAGATGAGGCCTGTCTCCCCTGGCGAGACTCCAGAAGTACCCAAAGATCCATATCAGCCCGTGAGAGGAATCCTCGGTTCCGGCCCTGACTCCACACAAGGTTTTTGGCCCGGGTATCGACGGGAGAGGAATCCCGAGAGGCCCCCTAGCAACTCGCATGGGGACTGGCCTCTCCTGAGGCCACCAGGGCCGGTCCCTGAGGTCCCCGTCGTAACTCGAGAACACCTGCCGCAACTCGAGAAAATCCAGGAAGTTCTCCCTTCCAGGCGAGATGAGGCCTATTTCCGATGAGGCGTCTGGAGATTAATGACACCTAACCTCTGGAACTTCGAAAGGGTCTTTCACACCCTTGCTGCAACTCAAGAAGTTCACCACCATACCCGTCTCCACTCGAGAGGAAGCACGATCGTCCCGCCCACATCCAGAGTAGCCCCCTTTCCCCCTCGTAGCTCGAGATGAGGAATCCTTTCCCTGCTTTCAATGGGAAAGTATTCCCGGCGTTCCCGTCGCATTTCAAGCGGAGGCACTCTCAACAGGAAAGGCGAGAGGAACTCCATGGTCGTACCACCATTCCAAGAGTCCCCCAGATGTCTCAGTCCATTCCAGAGGAAGCTCTTTGCCCTGCACTGGCTCATCTTTCACGCCGAGGATCGACTCACACCACGGTGGCACGTGGGACAGCCCTGTGGGAAAGCCTCGAGGGAAAGCCTCGAGGGAAAACCACAGATCCTTTGATCCACGCCACGGGAAGCGTGACATTGCTGCTACAGCCTGGAAGGAAAGCGCACGTGCATGCCCCCACTCGAGACGAGGCCTGACTCCCATGGGGAGACTCCAGAAGTACCCAAAGATTCATGTCAGCCCCTGAGAGGAATCCTCGGTTCCGGCCCTGACTCCACACAAGGTTTTTGGCCCCGGTATCGACGGGAGAGGAATCCCGAGAGGCCCCCTAGCAAGTCGCATGGGGACTGGCCTCTCCTGAGGCCACCAGGGCGGGTCCCTGAGGTCCCCGTCGTAACTCGAGAACACCTGCCGCAACTCGAGAAAATCCAGGAAGTTCTCCCTTCCAGGCGAGATGAGGCCTATTTCCGATGAGGCGTCTGGAGACTAATGACACCTAACCTCTGGAACTTCGAAAGGGTCTTTCACACCCTTGCTGCAACTCAAGAAGTTCACCGCCATACCCGTCTCCACTCGAGAGGAAGCACGATAGTCCCGCCCCCATCCAGAGGAGCCCCGTTTCCCCCTCGTAGCTCGAGATGAGGGATCCTTTCCCTGCTTTCAACGGGAAAGAATTCCCGGCGTTCCCGTCGCATCTCAAGAGGAGGCACTCTCAACAGGAAAGGCGAGAGGAACTCCATGGTCGTACCACCATTCCAAGAGTCCCCCAGATGTCTCAGTCCATTCCAGAGGAAGCTCTTTACCCTACACTGGCTCATCTTTCACGCCGAGGATCGACTCACACCACGGTGGCACGTGAGACAGCCCTGTGGGAAAGCCTCGAGGGAAAGCCTCGAGGGAAAACCACAGATCCTTTGATCCACGCGACGGGAAGCGTGACATTGCTGCTACAGCCTGGAAGGAAAGCGCACGTGCATGCCCCGACTCGAGACAAGGCCTGACTCCCATGGGGAGACTCCAGAAGTACCCAAAGATCCATGTCAGCCCCTGAGAGAAATTCTCGGTTCCGGCCCTGACACCACACAAGGTTTTTGGCCCCGGTATCGACGGGAGAGGAATCCCGAGAGGGCCCCTAGCAACTCGCATGGGGACTGGCCTCTCCTGAGGCCACCAGGGCGGGTCCCTGAGGTCCCCGTCGTAACTCGAGAACACCTGCCGCAACTCGAGAAAATCCAGGAAGTTCTCCCTTCCAGGCGAGATGAGGCCTATTTCCGATGAGGCGTCTGGAGACTAATGACACCTAACCTCTGGAACTTCGAAAGGGTCTTTCACACCCTTGCTGCAACTCAAGAAGTTCACCGCCATACCCGTCTCCACTCTAGAGGAAGCACGATGGTCCCGCCCACATCCAGGGGAGCCCCGTTTCCCCCTCGTAGCTCGAGATGAGGAATCCTTTCCCTGCTTTCAACGGGAAAGAATTCCCGGCGTTCCCGTCGCATCTCAAGAGGAGGCACTCTCAACAGGAAAGGCGAGAGGAACTCCATGGTTGTACCACCATTCCAAGAGTCCCCCAGATGTCTCAGTCCATTCCAGAGGAACCTCTTTGCCCTGCACTGGCTCATCTTTCACGCCGAGGATCGACTCACACCACGGTGGCACGTGGGACAGCCCTGTGGGAAAGCCTCGAGGGAAAGCCTCGAGGGAAAACCACAGATCCTTTGATCCACGCGATGGGAAGCTTGACATTGCTGCTACAGCCTGGAAGGAAAGCGCACGTGCATGCCCCCACTCGAGATGAGGCCTCTCTCCCCTGGCGAGACTCCAGAAGTACCCAAAGATCCATATCAGCCCGTGAGAGAAATCCTCGGTTCCGGCCCTGACTCCACACAAGGTTTTTGGCCCGGGTATCGACGGGAGAGGAATCCCGAGAGGCCCCGTAGCAACTCGCATGGGGACTGGCCTCTCCTGAGGCCACCAGGGCGGGTCCCTGAGGTCCCCGTCGTAACTCGAGAACACCTGCCGCAACTCGAGAAAATCCAGGAAGTTCTCCCTTCCAGGCGAGATGAGGCCTATTTCCGATGAGGCGTCTGGAGACTAATGACATCTAACCTCTGGAACTTCGAAAGGGTCTTTCACACCCTTGCTGTAACTCAAGAAGTTCACCGCCATACCCGTCTCCACTCGAGAGGAAGCACGATCGTCCCGCCCACATCCAGAGGAGCCCCCTTTCCCCCTCGTAGCTCGAGATGAGGAATCCTTTCCCTGCTTTCAATGGGAAAGAATTCCCGGGGTTCCCGTCGCATCTCAAGCGGAGGCACTCTCAACAGGAAAGGCGAGAGGAACTCCATGGTCGTACCACCATTCCAAGAGTCCCCCAGATGTCTCAGTCCATTCCAGAGGAACCTCTTTGCCCTGCACTGGCTCATCTTTCACGCCGAGGATCGACTCACACCACGGTGGCACGTGGGACAGCCCTGTGGGAAAGCCTCGAGGGAAAGCCTCGAGGGAAAACCACAGATCCTTTGATCCACGCCACGGGAAGCGTGACATTGCTGTTACACCCTGGAAGGAAAGTGAACGTGCATGCCACGACTCGAGACGAGGCCTGACTCCCCTGGGGAGACTCCAGAAGTACCCAAAGATCCTTGTCAGCCCCTGAGAGGAATCCTCGGTTCCGGCCCTGACTCCACACAAGGTTTTTGGCCCCGGTATCGATGGGAGAGGAATCCCGAGAGGCCCCCTAGCAACTCGCATGGGGACTGGCCTCTCCTGAGGCCACCAGGGCGGGTCCCTGAGGTCCCCGTCGTAACTCGAGAACACCTGCCGCAACTCGAGAAATTCAAGGAAGTTTCCCCTTCCAGGCGAGATGAGGCCTATTTCCGATGAGGCGTCTGGAGACTAATGACACCTAACCTCTAGACCTTCGAAAGGGTCTTTCACACCCTTGCTGCAACTCAAGAAGTTCACCGCCATACCCGTTTCCACTCGAGAGGAAGCACGATGGTCCCGCCCACATCCAGAGGAGCCCCGTTTCCCCCTCGTAGCTCGAGATGAGGGATCCTTTCCCTGCTTTCAACGGGAAAGAATTCCCGGCGTTCCCGTTGCATCTCAAGAGGAGGCACTCTCAACAGGAAAGGCGAGAGGAACTCCATGGTCGTACCACCATTCCAAGAGTCCCCCAGATGTCTCAGTCCATTCCAGAGGAAGCTCTTTGCCCTGCACTGGCTCATCTTTCACGCCGAGGATCGACTCACACCACGGTGGCACGTGGGACAGCCCTGTGGGAAAGCCTCGAGGGAAAGCCTCAAGGGAAAACCACAGATCCTTTGATCCAGGCCACGGGAAGCGAGACATTGCTGCTACAGCCTGGAAGGAAAGTGCACGTGCATGCCCCGACTCGAGACGAGGCCTCACTCCCCTGGGGAGACTCCAGAAGTACCCAAAGATCCATGTCACCCCTGAGAGGAATCCTCGGTTACGGCCCTGACTCCACACAAGGTTTTTGGCCCCTGTATCGACGGGAGAGGAATCCCGAGAGGCCCCCTAGCAACTCGCATGGGGACTGGCCTCTCCTGAGGCCACCAGGGCGGGTCACTGAGGTCCCCGTCGTAACTCGAGAACACCTGCCGCAACTCGAGATATTCCAGGAAGTTCCCCATTCCAGGCGAGATGAGGCCTATTTCCGATGAGGCGTCTGGAGACTAATGACACCTAACCTCTGGAACTTCGAAAGGGTCTTTCACACCCTTGCTGCAAATCAAGAAGTTCACCGCCATACCCGTCTCCACTCGAGAGGAAGCACGATCGTCCCGCCCACATCCAGAGAAGCCCCCTTTCCCCCTCGTAGCTCGAGATGAGGGATCCTTTCCCTGCTTTCAACGGGAAAGAATTCCCGGCGTTCCCGTTGCATCTCAAGAGGAGGCACTCTCAACAGGAAAGGCGAGAGGAACTCCATGGTCGTACCACCATTCCAAGAGTCCCCCAGATGTCTCAGTCCATTCCAGAGGAAGCTCTTTGCCCTGCACTGGCTCATCTTTCACGCCGAGGATCGACTCACACCACGGTGGCATGTGGGACAGCCCTGTGGGAAAGCCTCGAGGGAAAGCCTCGAGGGAAAACCACAGATCCTTTGATCCACGCGACGGGAAGCGTGACATTGCTGCTACAGCCTGGAAGGAAAGTGCACGTGCATGCCCCGACTCGAGACGAGGCCTGACTCCCCTGAGGAGACTCCAGAAGTACCCAAAGATCCATGTCAGCCCCTGAGAGGAATCCTCGGTTCAGGCCCTGACTCCACACAAGGTTTTTGGCCCCGGTATTTACGGGAGAGGAATCCCGAGAGGCCCCCTAGCAACTCGCATGGGGACTGGCCTCTCCTGAGGCCACCAGGGCGGGTCCCTGAGGTCCCCGTCGTAACTCGAGAACACCTGCCACAACTCGAGAAATTCCAGGAAGTTCCCCCTTCCAGGCGAGATGAGGCCTATTTCAGATGAGGCGTCTGGAGACTAATGACACCTAAACTCTGGAACTTCGAAAGGGTCTTTCACACCCTTGCTGCAACTCAAGAAGTTCACCGCCACACCCGTCTCCACTCGAGAGGAAGCACGATGGTCCCGCCCACATCCAGAGGAGCCCCGTTTCCCCCTCGTAGCTCGAGATGAGGGATCCTTTCCCTGCTTTCAACGGGAAAGAATTCCCGGCGTTCCCGTCGCATCTCAAGAGGAGGCACTCTCAACAGGAAAGGCGAGAGGAACTCCATGGTCGTACCACCATTCCAAGAGTCCCCCAGATGTCTCAGTCCATTCCAGAGGAACCTCTTTGCCCTGCACTGGCTCATCTTTCACGCCGAGGATCGACTCACACCACGGTGGCACGTGGGACAGCCCTGTGGGAAAGCCTCGAGGGAAAGCCTCGAGGGAAAACCACAGATCCTTTGATCCAGGCCACGGGAAGCGTGACATTGCTGCTACAGCCTGGAAGGAAAGCGCACGTGCATGCCCCCACTCGAGACGAGGCCTGACTCCCATGGGGAGACTCCAGAAGTACCCACAGATCCATGTCAGCCCCTGAGAGGAATCCTCGGTTCCGGCCCTGACTCCACACAAGGTTTTTGGCTCCGTTATCGACGGGAGAGGAATCCCGAGAGGCCCCCTATCAAGTCGCATGGGGACTGGCCTCTCCTGAGGCCACCAGGGCGGGTCTCTGAGGTCCCCGTCGTAACTCGAGAACACCTGCCGCAACTCGAGAAAATCCAGGAAGTTCTCCCTTCCAGGCGAGATGAGGCCTATTTCCGATGAGGCGTCTGGAGACTAATGACACCTAACCTCTGGAACTTCGAAAGGGTCTTTCACACCCTTGCTGCAACTCAAGAAGTTCACCGCCATACCCGTCTCCACTCGAGAGGAAGCACGATGGTCCCGCCCACATCCAGAGGAGCCCCGTTTCCCCCTCCTAGCTCGAGATGAGCGATCCTTTCCCTGCTTTCAACGGGAAAGAATTCCCGGCGTTCCCGTCGCATCTCAAGAGGAGGCACTCTCAACAGGAAAGGCGAGAGGAACTCCATGGTCGTACCACCATTCCAAGAGTCCCCCAGATGTCTCAGTCCATTCCAGAGGAACATCTTTGCCCTGCACTGGCTCATCTTTCACGCCGAGGATCGACTCACACCACGGTGGCACGTGGGACAGCCCTGTGGGAAAGCCTCGAGGGAAAGCCTCGAGGGAAAACCACAGATCCTTTGATCCACGCGATGGGAAGCGTGACATTGCTGCTACAGCCTGGAAGGAAAGCGCACGTGCATGCCCCCACTCGAGATGAGGCCTGTCTCCCCTGGCGAGACTCCAGAAGTACCCAAAGATCCATATCAGCCAGTGAGAGGAATCCTCGGATCCGGCCCTGACTCCACACAAGGTTTTTGGCCCGGGTATCGACGGGAGAGGAATCCCGAGAGGCCCCCTAGCAACTCGCATGGGGACTGGCCTCTCCTGAGGCCACCAGGGCCGGTCCCTGAGGTCCCCGTCGTAACTCGAGAACACCTGCCGCAACTCGAGAAAATCCAGGAAGTTCTCCCTTCCAGGCGAGATGAGGCCTATTTCCGATGAGGCGTCTGGAGACTAATGACACCTAACCTCTGGAACTTCGAAAGGGTCTTTCACACCCTTGCTGCAACTCAAGAAGTTCACCGCCATACCCGTCTCCACTCGAGAGGAAGCACGATCGTCCCGCCCACATCCAGAGGAGCCCCCTTTCCCCCTCGTAGCTCGAGATGAGGAATCCTTTCCCTGCTTTCAATGGGAAAGTATTCCCGGCGTTCCCGTCGCATTTCAAGCGGAGGCACTCTCAACAGGAAAGGCGAGAGGAACTCCATGGTCGTACCACCATTCCAAGAGTCCCCCAGATGTCTCAGTCCATTCCAGAGGAAGCTCTTTGCCCTGCACTGGCTCATCTTTCACGCCGAGGATCGACTCACACCACGGTGGCACGTGGGACAGCCCTGTGGGAAAGCCTCGAGGGAAAGCCTCGAGGGAAAACCACAGATCCTTTGATCCACGCCACGGGAAGCGTGACATTGCTGCTACAGCCTGGAAGGAAAGCGCACGTGCATGCCCCCACTCGAGACGAGGCCTGACTCCCATGGGGAGACTCCAGAAGTACCCAAAGATCCATGTCAGCCCCTGAGAGGAATCCTCGGTTCCGGCCCTGACTCCACACAAGGTTTTTGGCCCCGGTATCGACGGGAGAGGAATCCCGAGAGGCCCCCTAGCAAGTCGCATGGGGACTGGCCTCTCCTGAGGCCACCAGGGCGGGTCCCTGAGGTCCCCGTCGTAACTCGAGAACACCTGCCGCAACTCGAGAAAATCCAGGAAGTTCTCCCTTCCAGGCGAGATGAGGCCTATTTCCGATGAGGCGTCTGGAGACTAATGACACCTAACCTCTGGAACTTCGAAAGGGTCTTTCACACCCTTGCTGCAACTCAAGAAGTTCACCGCCATACCCGTCTCCACTCGAGAGGAAGCACGACAGTCCCGCCCCCATCCAGAGGAGCCCCGTTTCCCCCTCGTAGCTCGAGATGAGGGATCCTTTCCCTGCTTTCAACGGGAAAGAATTCCCGGCGTTCCCGTTGCATCTCAAGAGGAGGCACTCTCAACAGGAAAGGCGAGAGGAACTCCATGGTCGTACCACCATTCCAAGAGTCCCCCAGATGTCTCAGTCCATTCCCGAGGAAGCTCTTTGCCCTACACTGGCTCATCTTTCACGCCGAGGATCGACTCACACCACGGTGGCACGTGAGACAGCCCTGTGGGAAAGCCTCGAGGGAAAGCCTCGAGGGAAAACCACAGATCCTTTGATCCACGCGACGGGAAGCGTGACATTGCTGCTACAGCCTGGAAGGAAAGCGCACGTGCATGCCCCGACTCGAGACAAGGCCTGACTCCCATGGGGAGACTCCAGAAGTACCCAAAGATCCATGTCAGCCCCTGAGAGAAATTCTCGGTTCCGGCCCTGACACCACACAAGGTTTTTGGCCCCGGTATCGACGGGAGAGGAATCCCGAGAGGGCCCCTAGCAACTCGCATGGGGACTGGCCTCTCCTGAGGCCACCAGGGCGGGTCCCTGAGGTCCCCGTCGTAACTCGAGAACACCTGCCGCAACTCGAGAAAATCCAGGAAGTTCTCCCTTCCAGGCGAGATGAGGCCTATTTCCGATGAGGCGTCTGGAGACTAATGACACCTAACCTCTGGAATTTCGAAAGGGTCTTTCACACCCTTGCTGCAACTCAAGAAGTTCACCGCCATACCCGTCTCCACTCGAGAGGAAGCACGATGGTCCCGCCCACATCCCGAGGAGCCCCGTTTCCCCCTCGTAGCTCGAGATGAGGAATCCTTTCCCTGCTTTCAACGGGAAAGAATTCCCGGCGTTCCCGTCGCATCTCAAGAGGAGGAACTCTCAACAGGAAAGGCGAGAGGAACTCCATGGTTGTACCACCATTCCAAGAGTCCCCCAGATGTCTCAGTCCATTCCAGAGGAACCTCTTTGCCCTGCACTGGCTCATCTGTCACGCCGAGGATCGACTCACACCACGGTGGCACGTGGGAGAGCCCTGTGGGAAAACCACAGATCCTTTGATCCACGCGATGGGAAGCGTGACATTGCTGCTACAGCCTGGAAGGAAAGCGCACGTGCATGCCCCCACTCGAGATGGGTCCTGTCAACCCTGGCGAGACTCCAGAAGTACCCAAAGATCCATATCAGCCCGTGAGAGGAATCCTCGGTTCCGGCCCTGACTCCACACAAGGTTTTTGGCCCGGGTATCGACGGGAGAGGAATCCCGAGAGGCCCCCTAGCAACTCGCATGGGGACTGGCCTCTCCTGAGGCCACCAGGGCGGGTCCCTGAGGTCCCCGTCGTAACTCGAGAACACCTGCCACAACTCGAGAAATTCCAGGAAGTTCCCCATTCCAGGCGAGATGAGGCCTATTTCCGATGAGGCGTCTGGAGACTAATGACACCTAACCTCTGGAACTTCGAAAGGGTCTTTCACACCCTTGCTGCAACTCAAGAAGTTCACCGCCATACCCGTCTCCACTCGAGAGGAAGCACGATCGTCCCGCCCACATCCAGAGGAGCCCCCTTTCCCCCTCGTAGCTCGAGATGAGGAATCCTTTCCCTGCTTTCAATGGGAAAGAATTCCCGGCGTTCCCGTCGCATCTCAAGCGGAGGCACTCTCAACAGGAAAGGCGAGAGGAACTCCATGGTCGTACCACCATTCCAAGAGTCCCCCAGATGTCTCAGTCCATTCCAGAGGAAGCTCTTTGCCCTGCACTGGCTCATCTTTCACGCCGAGGATCGACTCACACCACGGTGGCACGTGGGACAGCCCTGTGGGAAAGCCTCGAGGGAAAGCCTCGAGGGAAAACCACAGATCCTTTGATCCACACCACGGGAAGCGTGACATTGCTGCTACAGCCTGGAAGGAAAGTGCACGTGCATGCCCCGACTCGAGACGAGGCCTGACTCCCCTGGGGAGACTCCAGAAGAACCCAAAGATCCCTGTCAGCCCGTGAGAGGAATCCTCGGTTCCGGCCCTGACTCCACACAAGTTTTTTGGCCCCGGTATCGACGGGAGAGGAATCCCGAGAGGCCCCCTAGCAAGTCGCATGGGGACTGGCCTCTCCTGAGGCCACCAGGGCGGGTCCCTGAGGTCCCCGTCGTAACTCGAGAACACCTGCCACAACTCGAGAAATTCCAGGAAGTTCCCCATTCCAGGCGAGATGAGGCCTATTTCCGATGAGGCGTCTGGAGACTAATGACACCTAACCTCTGGAACTTCGAAAGGGTCTTTCACACCCTTGCTGCAACTCAAGAAGTTCACCGCCATACCCGTCTCCACTCGAGAGGAAGCACGATCGTCCCGCCCACATCCAGAGGAGCCCCCTTTCCCCCTCGTAGCTCGAGATGAGGAATCCTTTCCCTGCTTTCAATGGGAAAGAATTCCCGGCGTTCCCGTCGCATCTCAAGCGGAGGCACTCTCAACAGGAAAGGCGAGAGGAACTCCATGGTCGTTCCACCATTCCAAGAGTCCCCCAGATGTCTCAGTCCATTCCAGAGGAAGCTCTTTGCCCTGCACTGGCTCATCTTTCACGCCGAGGATCGACTCACACCACGGTGGCACGTGGGACAGCCCTGTGGGAAAGCCTCGAGGGAAAGCCTCGAGGGAAAACCACAGATCCTTTGATCCACGCGATGGGAAGCGTGACATTGCTGCTACAGCCTGGAAGGAAAGCGCACGTGCATGCCCCCACTCGAGATGAGGCCTGTCTCCCCTGGCGAGACTCCAGAAGTACCCAAAGATCCATATCAGCCCCTGAGAGTAATCCTCGGTTCCGGCCCTGACGCCACACAAGGTTTTTGGCCCCGGTATCGACGGGAGAGGAATCCCGAGAGGCCCCCTAGCAACTCGCATGGGGACTGGCCTCTCCTGAGGCCACCAGGGCGGGTCCCTGAGGTCCCCGTCGTAACTCGAGAACACCTGCCGCAACTCGAGGAAATCCAGGAAGTTCTCCCTTCCAGGCGAGATGAGGCCTATTTCCGATGAGGCGTCTGGAGACTAATGACACCTAACCTCTGGAACTTCGAAAGGGTCTTTCACACCCTTGCTGCAACTCAAGAAGTTCACCGCCATACCCGTCTCCACTCGAGAGGAAGCACGATAGTCCAGCCCCCATCCAGAGGAGCCCCGTTTCCCCCTCGTAGCTCGAGATGAGGGATCCTTTCCCTGCTTTCAACGGGAAAGACTTCCCGGCGTTCCCGTCTCATCTCAAGAGGAGGCACTCTCAACAGGAAAGGGGAGAGGAACTCCATGGTCGTACCACCATTCCAAGAGTCCCCCAGATGTCTCAGTCCATTCCAGAGGAAGCTCTTTGCCCTACACTGGCTCATCTTTCACGCCGAGGATCGACTCACCCCACGGTCGCACGTGGGACAGCCCTGTGGGAAAGCCTCGAGGGAAAGCCTCGAGGGAAAACCACAGATCCTTTGATCCACGCCACGGGAAGCATGACATTGCTGCTACAGCCTGGAAGGAAAGCGCACGTGCATGCCCCGACTCGAGACGAGGACTGACTCCCCTGGGGAGACTCCAGAAGTACCCAAAGATCCATGTCAGCCCCTGAGAGGAATCCTCGGTTCCGGCCCTGACTCCACACAAGGTTTTTGGCCCCGGTATCGACGGGAGAGGAATCCCGAGAGGGCCCCTAGCAACTCGCATGGGGACTGGCCTCTCCTGAGGCCACCAGGGCGGGTCCCTGAGGTCCCCGTCGTAACTCAAAAACACCTGCCGCAACTCGAGAAAATCCAGGAAGTTCTCCCTTCCAGGCGAGATGAGGCCTATTTCCGATGAGGCGTCTGGAGACTAATGACACCTAACCTCTGGAACTTCGAAAGGGTCTTTCACACAATTGCTGCAACTCAGGAAGTTCACCGCCATACCCGTCTCCACTCGAGAGGAAGCACAATGGTCCCGCCCACATCCAGAGGAGCCCCGTTTCCCCCTCGTAGCTCGAGATGAGGGATCCTTTCCCTGCTTTCAATGGGAAAGAATTCCCGGCGTTCCCGTCGCATCTCAAGAGGAGGCACTCTCAACAGGAAAGGCGAGAGGAACTCCATGGTCGTACCACCATTCCAAGAGTCCCCCAGATGTCTCAGTCCATTCCAGAGGAACCTCTTTGCCCTGCACTGGCTCATCTTTCACGCCGAGGATCGACTCACACCACGGTGGCACGTGGGACAGCCCTGTGGGAAAGCCTCGAGGGAAAGCCTCGAGGGAAAGCCTCAAGGGAAAACCACAGATCGTTTGATTCACGCCACGGGAAGCGTGACATTGCTGCTACAGCCTTGAAGGAAAGCGCACGTGCATGCCCCCACTTGAGACGAGGCCTGACTCCCCTGGGGAGACTCCAGAAGTACCCAAAGATCCATGTCAGCCACTGAGAGGAATCCTCGGTTCCGGCCCTGACTCCACACAAGGTTTTTGGCCCCGGTATCGACGGGAGAGCAATCCCGAGAGGCCCCCTAGCAACTCGCATGGGGACTGGCCTCTCCTGAGGCCACCAGGGCGGGTCCCTGAGGTCCCCGTCGTAACTCGAGAACACCTGCCGCAACTCGAGAAAATCCAGGAAGTTCTCCCTTCCAGGCGAGATGAGGCCTATTTCCGATGAGGCGTCTGGAGACTAATGACACCTAACCTCTGGAACTTCGAAAGGGTCTTTCACACCCTTGCTGCAACTCAAGAAGTTCACCGCCATACCCGTCTCCACTCTAGAGGAAGCAGGATGATCCCGCCCACATCCAGAGGAGCCCCGTTTCCCCCTCGTAGCTCGAGATGAGGAATCCTTTCCCTGCTTTCAACGGGAAAGAATTCCCGGCGTTCCCGTCGCATCTCAAGAGGAGGCACTCTCAACAGGAAAGGCGAGAGGAACTCCATGGTTGTACCACCATTCCAAGAGTCCCCCAGATGTCTCAGTCCATTCCAGAGGAACCTCTTTGCCCTGCACTGGCTCATCTTTCACGCCGAGGATCGACTCACACCACGGTGGCTCGTGGGAGAGCCCTGTGGGAAAACCACAGATCCTTTGATCCACGCGATGGGAAGCGTGACATTGCTGCTACAGCCTGGAAGGAAAGCGCAAGTGCATGCCCCCACTCGAGCCGAGGCCTGACTCCCCTGGGGAGACTCCAGAAGTACCCAAAGATCCATGTCATCCCTGAGAGGAATCCTCGTTTCCGGCCCTGACTCCACACAAGGTTTTTGGCCCCGGTATCGACGGGAGAGGAATCCCGAGAGGCCCCCTAGCAACTCGCATGGGGACTGGCCTCTCCTGAGGCCTCCAGGGCGGGTCCCTGAGGTCCCCGTCGTAACTCGAGAACACCTGCCGCAACTCGAGAAAATCCAGGAAGTTCACCCTTCCAGACGAGATGAGGCCTATTTCCGATGAGGCGTCTGGAGACTAATGACACCTAAACTCTGGAACTTCGAAAGGGTCTTTCACACCGTTGCTGCAACTCAAGAAGTTCACCGCCATACCCGTCTCCACTCGAGAGGAAGCACGATGGTCCCGCCCACATCCAGAGGAGCCCCGTTTCCCCCTCGTAGCTCGAGATGAGGAATCCTTTCCCTGCTTTCAATGGGAAAGAATTCCCGGTATTCCCGTCACATCTCAAGAGGAGGCACTCTCAACAGCAAAGGCGAGAGGAACTCCATGGTCTTACCACCATTCCAAGAGTCCCCCAGATGTCTCAGTCCATTCCAGAGGAACCTCTTTGCCCTGCACTGGCTCATCTTTCACACCGAGGATCGACTAACACCACGGTGGCACGTGGGACAGCCCTGTGGGAAAGCCTCGAGGGAAAGCCTCGAGGGAAAACCACAGATCCTTTGATCCACGCCACGGGAAGCGTGACATTGCTGCTACAGCCTGGAAGGAAAGCGCACGTGCATGCCCCAACTCGAGACAAGGCCTGACTCCCCTGGGGAGACTCCAGAAGTACCCAAAGATCCATGTCAGCCCCTGAGAGAAATCCTCGGTTCCGGCCCTGACACCACACAAGGTTTTTGGCCCCGGTATCGACGGGAGAGGAATCCCGAGAGGGCCCCTAGCAACTCGCATGGGGACTGGCCTCTCCTGAGGCCACCAGGGCGGGTCCCTGAGGTCCCCGTCGTAACTCGAGAACACCTGCCGCATCTCGAGAAAATCCAGGAAGTTCTCCGTTCCAGGCGAGATGAGGCCTATTTCCGATGAGGCGTCTGGAGACTAATGACACCTAACCTCTGGAACTTCGAAAGGGTCTTTCACACCCTTGCTGCAACTCAAGAAGTTCACCGCCATACCCGTCTCCACTCGAGAGGAAGCACGATGGTCCCGCCCACATCCAGAGGAGCCCCGTTTCCCCCTCGTAGCTCGAGATGAGGGATCCTTTCCCTGCTTTCAACGGGAAAGATTTCCCGGAGTTCCCTTCGCATCTCAAGAGGAGGCACTCTCAACAGGAAAGGCGAGAGGAACTCCAAGGTCGTACCACCATTCCAAGAGTCCCCCAGATGTCTCAGTCCATTCCAGAGGAACCTCTTTGCCCTGCACTGGCTCATCTTTCACGCCGAGGATCGACTCACACCACGGTGGCACGTGGGACAGCCCTGTGGGAAAGCCTCGAGGGAAAGCCTCGAGGGAAAACCACAGATCGTTTGATTCACGCCACGGGAAGCGTGACATTGCTGCTACAGCCTTGAAGGAAAGCGCACGTGCATGCCCCCACTCGAGACGAGGCCTGACTCCCCTGGGGAGACTCCAGAAGTACCCAAAGATCCATGTCAGCCCCTGAGAGGAATCCTCGGTTCTGGCCCTGACTCCACACAAGGTTTTTGGCCCCGGTATCGACGGGAGGGGAATCCCGAGAGGCCCCCTAGCAAGTCGCATGGGGACTGGCCTCTTCTGAGGCCACCAGGGCGGGTCCCTGAGGTCCCCGTCGTAACTCGAGAACACCTGCCGCAACTCGAGAAAATCCAGGAAGTTCTCCCTTCCAGGCGAGATGAGGCCTATTTCCGATCAGGCGTCTGGAGACTAATGACACCTAAACTCTGGAACTTCGAAAGGGTCTTTCACACCCTTGCTGCAACTCAAGAAGTTCACCGCCATACCCGTCTCCACTCGAGAGGAAGCACGATGGTCCCGCCCACATCCAGAGGAGCCCCGTTTCCCCCTCCTAGCTCGAGATGAGCGATCCTTTCCCTGCTTTCAACGGGAAAGAATTCCCGGCGTTCCCGTCGCATCTCAAGAGGAGGCACTCTCAACAGGAAAGGCGAGAGGAACTCCATGGTCGTACCACCATTCCAAGAGTCCCCCAGATGTCTCAATCCATTCCAGAGGAAACTCTTTGCCCTGCACTGGCTCATGATTCACGCCGAGGATCGACTCACACCACGCTGGCACGTGGGACAGCCCTGTGGGAAAGCCTCGAGGGAAAGCCTCGAGGGAAAACCACAGATCCTTTGATCCACGCGATGGGAAGCGTGACATTGCTGCTACAGCCTGGAAGGAAAGCTCACGTGCATGTCCCCACTCGAGATGAGGCCTGTCTCCCCTGGCGAGACTCCAGAAGTACCCAAAGATCCATATCAGCCCGTGAGAGGAATCCTCGGTTCCGGCCCTGACTCCACACAAGGTTTTTGGCCCGGGTATCGACGGGAGAGGAATCCCGAGAGGCCCCCTAGCAACTCGCATGGGGACTGGCCTCTCCTGAGGCCACCAGGGCGGGTCCCTGTGGTACCCGTCGTAACTCGAGAACACCTGCCGCACCTCGAGAAAATACAGGAAGTTCTCCCTTCCAGGCTAGATGAGGCCTATTTCCAATGAGGCGTCTGGAGACTAATGACACCTAACGTCTGGAACTTCGAAAGGGTCTTTCACACCCTTGCTGCAACTCAAGAAGTTCACCGACATACCCGTGTCCACTCGAGAGGAAGCACGATGTTCCCTCCCACATCCCGAGGAGCCCCGTTTCCCCCTCGTAGCTCGAGATGAGGGATCCTTTCCCTGCTTTCAACGGGAAAGAATTCCCGGCGTTCCAGTCACAACTCAAGAGGAGGCACTCTCAACAGGAAAGGCGAGAGGAACTCCATGGTCGTACCACTATTCCAAGAGTCCCCCAGATGTCTCAGTCCATTCCAGAGGAACCTCTTTGCCGTGCACTGGCTCATCTTTCACGCCGAGGATCGACTCACACCACGGTGGCACGTGGGACAGCCCTGTGGGAAAGCCTCGAGGGAAAGCCTCGAGGGAAAACCACAGATCCTTTGATCCACGCGACGGGAAGCGTGACATTGCTGCTACAGCCTGGAAGGAAAGCGCACGTGCATGCCCCCACTCGAGACGAGGCCTGACTCCCCTGGGGAGACTCCAGAAGTACCCAAAGATCCATGGCAGCCCCTGAGAGGAATCCTCGGTTCTGGCCCTGACTCCACACAAGGTTTTTGGCGCCGGTATTGA